>NC_090834.1:6905681-7208712 GCF_028021215.1 Eschrichtius robustus
AAAATTCTGGCAGCCAATAATTGCCTTGACTGACTCTCTAGGGCTCCAAATGCAACTAGATTGTGTTTGGATATAAATCTGGATGCACTGTAGTCTTAGCCCTTTTTCCCTCCATTAGAGGCCAGATGGGGCAAAAGGGTCTGAAGGGGGAAAGTAATAAAATTATTTATAAAAAGCATAAAAATAAAATACTAAGCCAGAGAAGGCCATTTTGGTATAATCTGTGCAAAATTCTCAAAGATATCACTCGTAAGTACCATCTTGGTGACTATGTTAATGAATTCTAGGATAACAAGTGTTCTGTACAATCACAGCTTGGTGGGTAACATTTTATTTTCCTTAATGTTGTAGAAAGTTGTAAGGAAAATATATTCAGTAAAGGATTTGTCCCAGCGTAAGAAAGAGATTCAAAACTGTTTAACATCTGCCATCTGATATCTCCTCTCTGCTCGATCATTTTATCATTCAAGAAAGTATTACTAAGAGAACGAAAAGTTGGGAATGGAATGAACATACTTCTTTGCCCAGCCTGTAATCGATGGGGCATTCTCAAGAAGACTGGGGTGAAGGCAGGTGGTAAACAGTTTTAGAATCACTCTGGCTCTGAGTTGTGGCATATATTCCAACAGTTAAATATTATAAGCGCTCAACAAGAACTTAAAAGAGTGGACACAAGTTGATCAATGAAACTGTGCTAAATAAGTAGCCCAATCACTTTAGGAATTCAGAGGAGGGAGGCTTGGGCTGCATCCTAGACGGTACCAGAAGTTCCAGGTTCCATTAGGCCTGTCCCTACTCCAGGCCTGAGAATGCTTAGAAATAATCTGTTCTTAAAACTAAGCGTTCTTCTGCACTGTTGAATCTTGACAGGTTGTATCCATCACCCATCATTTGGAACCAGCTATAGATTCATGGCCATGGGCAGGACACCAGCAGAGGCCCATATCTATGGAAGCTGGGTGAGAGAGGCCCATATCTATGGAAGCTGGGTGAGAGAGGCCTGTATCTATGGAAGCTGGGTGAGAGAAACCCAAGGGCCACTGTAAGTGCTCTGACAGAGGATGGCAGGTTAGCACTGCCATCAATTCCTATCCTCTTGGATAGGAGAATTCATTTTGGCCACTTTGGGAACTTGACAAAAAAAAAAAAAATTTTTTTTTAAGTATCTGTCTTATAGAGCAGAACCAAGAGGAGCACAAATGCCCTAAAGACATTTTTTCCAACTAAATTACATGCATTTATTTTTCACCGTGGGGGTCAGAATCGAAAAGCTAACAGGCTCCAGAGGGACAGAGCATGCTAATTCCACTCATAGTAAAGGTCCTTTAAAATGCCACTCATGCCCGAAGCACTGATGAGTTTGCTAGTTGCCCAGCTGGAGGGATGCTTCTCTCGCTCCCACTGGAACCCATTAGGCAGCCTATAGATGGACGGACTCCGCACGGCCACGCACGCAGCCATGCCATCCCAAAGTTTTAAAAAATTACTAAGCAATTACACAGATTTCCCAGCTCTAACAATAAGGCTAATGGCAGCCCATTTGTGATCGAGTAGTCAATTATTTGGCACAAGGAAAATGAAACTGTTTAGCATCGGGCTCAAAGCTCCCATAGAAATCACATTCAATTGCAGTTCATAGAGAATTGTGGGCCAGGGTTGTGTTTTGTGGTACACACACTGGGTACCACCCTCACCCATGTAGAGGCGGACCACACTTGACCCCCCAGATTTTCAGAGTTGCTCTCCTAACCAGCTTAAGGGATATACAGATGCCAAAACACCGGGTTTGGTTACTCATAAGGAAGCATAAACGTTTAGAGGTGAAAGCAAGCCTAGTGTGCCTACCTCTTATTGCACAGAGGGGAAACTGAGACTTCCAAATTTATGCATGAACGCATACACATGCACATATTTGCACACAGGTGTGCATGCATGCACATGTGTTCATGCACACACACACACACACACACACACACACAAGGTTGACCAACTGTCTCAGTTTGCCCAGAACTGTCCCGGTTTCTGCACTGAAAGTCCCATGCCCTGAAAAACCTCTCAGACCTAGGCAAACCAGCACTCCAAAACACACACGTCTTTAATGAACACTCTCTAATCTAAAAAAGCTGCAAAGGCTGAGGACTATTAAGGACTCTTCCAAAGAAGTGTCATGCCAACAAAATTCTCTTCACGGGAAACCTAACCAAATTACCTAGGTCGGGTTGCCCTTGGAACCAAAAGTAGAGAGAATCTCTGGATTTCTACCTGTTGTCACAAAAATCAGAGCATCATAACACTTATCACAGTTGTAATTAATGATCTATTGCACAATTGCTTGTTTAATATCTGTCACTTGCTGCTGAAATCTTCATGAGGAAATGTGTGACCATAGGCTTGTTCTCTATCTGATGCCCAATACCTGAAACAGTACCTGACCCATGATAGGCATTCTATAAATATTTGTTGAAATCAATGAACATATTAAGAAGAAAACTCTGTGGATGTCATGGTATGGTGCTGGGAGCGTTTCATCTGAGCTACCCGGCGAAGCATTCCTCTCTATAAATAGGAAGCCCAGAGAATATGTAGTTCTCTTCCAGAGGCAAAAGCCACCGCACCCCATCCTGCAACCCTGATCTCAATCTTCGATTATCGTGAATACACTATTACATCTGATAGTAATAATAATAGCTATAGTAAGAAAGTCGAGTGCTTTTTGTATGTCAAGAAGTATAAGGCAGGGGTTTCATCCTATCTCAGGGCAGAGTCACCATGCTCATAGCAAAGGATATTTGGGGAAGGTTTGTCATGCTCCACTGTGCCATCATCAGTCAATGGCAGGGACCGGTGGGACTCATTGCAAGGAGGCTAAGTCCATCGCTACCCTGTGATAAAAACATGTGGCGTACAAGCCAGGCCTGCATCTGACCCAGGAGGCTGAGCTCTTCTCGGACAGGAGATTTGCCATGACCAGCACTGCCAAAGCCTGGAAGGGTGCCCAGCACTGAGCTCAAGAAACATCTGTTGGTGGAAAGTGGATGCGGGGTAAGAAAGGATGATGATTGAAGGAAGGAAATACATGAGTGACAACAGAGATGATGTCTCCAGTCCTGGCACAGGACAAAGAAGAATGGAACATGTCAAGGACACAAAGGATACAAAGATGGAACATGTCAAGGACACAAAAGGACACATGTTGGGGATTTCCACACTAAACTCAACCGCATCTCAGGGGAAGAATCCAGAGTGACAGGTGCTGTGTTTCTTCACATCAGTGAAGGAAAATTACCTGGCCCCTTCAGTTCAGCAAGTCAGCGGAGGTCTTCGAATATGACACAAGTTCCACATTTGACTCAGCTTGTCCCCTCCATCGCCTCTACAGGAAACCTCCCCATCCAGGGGCAGCCTGTCTACTTTACTTCTCTCCTTGGCTGTTTAATTTCCTCCTACAGAACCAGTAGCAGCTCAGCTGTGGACTATGTAATTCAATAGATTCGCAGATATGTCCTGAGTCAATTTTAATTCTATTTAAAGGACAGTCGATAGAGTCATCTCTGCGGCCTTCTGAGATGAATTTCGTATTTCATACACTGAACAACGTGGCCAGGAAAGATGGACTTCTCTTTAAAGATATATGACTTAGGTTTCTAAAGTGGTCTGTGTCTGTCCCACTTCTCCATTTCAGTGAGACCCGGCTCAAACTTGGGAGATTATTTAGAAGATCTGAGTGGCAAAGGAGGTATGCATCTATACATACAGAAAGCTTTAGACTGACTGCTTTCTTTTGGGTTTGCCAAAATAGAACTGGAAGTCACATCTTTCTCTGGGATTTCTCACCCTTGTGCCTTTCCCTGAAGTCATGCTATTCCCTCTTCCTGGAATGCCATTCCTTGCCTTCCTGTATATTCTCATCCCTCCATGCTTTCAAGATCCAGCTCAAATGCCATGCCCACCATGAGGCTTTCTCTTACCCTCTTCCCTCCCACTCACCTCCACTCCCCCACTGGAAGGAACCTCCCAGGAGCAAGGCTCTCTCATCCCATTTTAGCTCATATTTTTGCTATGAAATGTATCTGTTTATTTTCCCAGCTCATCTGCAAGTTCCTTGAGGGCAGTTTATATATCTAATTGATTTTGGTATCCTCCTGTATCAGTCTGGTTTTGTTGGTTATTAGTTTGCTATTCCAATGAATATAATAAATATACCCGGGGCTTCCCTGGTGGCGCAGTGGTTGAGAGTCTGCCTGCCGGTGCAGGGGACACGGGTTCGAGCCCTGGTCTGGGAAGATCCCACATGCCACGGAGCAGCTGGGCCCGTGAGCCACAATTGCTGAGCCTGCGCGTCTGGAGCCTGTGCTCCGCAACAAGAGAGGCCGCGATGGTGAGAGGCCCGCGCACCGCGATGAAGAGTGGTCCCCACTTGCCGCAACTAGAGAAAGCCCTCGCACAGAGACGAAGACTCAACATAGTCATAAATAAATAAATAAAAGAACGTGAATTTCTTTAAAAAAAATTTAAAAAAAATAAAAAAATAAATAAAAAAAAATAAAAATAAAAAAAAAAAAATAAAAATAAAAAAAAAAAGAAAATAAATATACCCAAAGTTTCACTAGCATACAACAACAAACATTGATTTTCCTTACTTGTGAATCTGACAGTCATCTGGGGCAACTCTTCTGAGGTCTGAGTTCAAGTCTGCTCACTTGTCTCAGCCTGGAATCCAGGCTGAAGAAGCAGCAGCTACTTGGGGGAAGCTTTCCTTCTGGTGAATCCCAGGGAACAAGAGGTCAGGCTGAGCCACGCAAGCAAGCCTCTGAGGGTCACATCTGCTCATGTCACATCTGCTCTCACGCCATTGGTCAAAGCACATCACATGACCAAACCCAAAGTCAGGAGGGAGGGGGTGAATATTCTGCACTGCAAAGTCACGTGGCAACATAATTCTGTCCCATTGACTCTGTCTCACAGCCTGCCAGCTTCTCACGATGCTTGGCTGAGTGTCTAGGAAGTTCAGTACATGCACACCCATTTCCAGGAAGCTTAAGCAGGCTGCCCACTGCTTGTACTTGGCCCAGCACAATTCTGGAAGTTATTTGAGAATTTAATACACAAGCAAGTGAGTAGGATCAAGAAAGTGACTTTTTGTGTGCAGCACAGTCTAGCTCCTGGAGAGCTCCTAACCTGGTGGGTATCCACAAAGGTCCAAAAGGGCTGGGAGAAGAAAGCAGACAGCCATTGCTAAATGATGGTTGGAAAGTTTGGGGGAAAGTCATTCATTTCAAAACATTGGTACTAGTGAGAGTATTGCCACTGGCCTTTACTACTAGAGTTCTGGAGATGAAAACAAGATCTTTGTTCTTGAAGATTTTCATCTGCTCCCACTGCTTTTTCCCACCTGAAGTGCTAATAGTCTTCTGGCCACGTCATAACCGCCTCTGTGGCAAGCCTCTCTGCAGTGTCCAAACACCCGCTTGAAGGTTCACGTGGTGAATGACCAGCAGGTGTGTCTGAAACAGACAAACAACTATAACCCAGATTTCTCTGGGACTATAAAAAATAAAAAAAGAGGGAAAGGAAAACAGATTCTCTAGGGAAGAGCCTCTTGTATATACTCGGCTTAGCCAAGTTCAAAGTGTTCTCCATACATTAATGCATGAATACTGAGGAGTAAGTAGTATGGAAGGAAGGCTGGCACACACCTGCTCTTCCTCAAAGGATGAAAAAGAGGGGACCAGGAGAGGCCAGTCCTTTCTGGAAGGTCAACAGGGCTTGGGTTGTTGGCCAAGGTCTAGAATGCCGAGATGCTTGTCCCCAAGGCTTGGTGCTTGTCCCCAGACCTCACTCGAAGAGTGTTATTATGAAAGCACTTATTCGCTATTGAATTTCATTCCAGTCAGTGTTCAAGTAGGTTTTTAATTGTACAATAAAGTCCATTTGTTTGATCCACGATGGCAGCTTTCTAAATTGTTTTCTCCCACACATTGTAATCCACGCTGTTCACTGCACAGTAATTAGGCAAGTCGATCACAGCCCTCAGTGCAAATTAACGAGGCTCTACCAGAGTGGGCTTCTGAGGTCTCCATGAGACACAGGAATGGTTCTCTGTATCCTCCTCCACTCTCGTGATAGATGATCAATTTCTTTAACTCGAATTGCATGTTCATTAACCCGCTCTTCCCGGAGTCAGCAAGTCCGCTGTGACTTACACTTGACAAAGTGAGCCAGTGACAGGGCCGAGTGGCTGGAGAGAAGCTGGGTAGAAACAGAAGTGGTTTTTGCAGGCTGCTTTGGAGAAGCACAGTGACATTTTGAGCAAAGACAACAGTGTCAGTGGTAACCACCATCCTCCTCAGCCAGGAACAATTATCTGGGGATCGTGTGCTGCTCAGACTTTCTGTAAGTTTTCCTGATGTGATGTTAGTGGAATAATTAATGTATATCAAAGTGAAGTATGGACCAAGTGGATATTTAAACAGTATACTGTGTTCCCTTGTCAGATGGTTTCTTTTGCACTGCATAGAAAGCCCAAGTGAACATTCAGTTCCCTATTATGCCTTGGAAATTAACTTAGATGGCACTAATAGTAGCATCACTTGAAGACATAAAGTTGAGAGAACATATTCTCCTGTGTCACCAGTATGGCATATTTGTCTTCTGCTTAATTTGCCCTCACTGTGTATTATTAGGAGTTAACACTGTAGTTTTGTTTAATAACGGGCTTCGCCGCCCATGGCTGACTCCAAACTGATCACTCAGGCCTGCTGATGAAAGTCCTAATTCATCCTTGTTAGAGCAATTAGAGGGAAATTGGATAACGGTGAGTCTTCTTGCAAAAGTCTAAGGGGCAGCTCTAGCCTATCCCCCAAGAGGTTAAACAAACGCTCACTTTGGCTGCAAGTGAAATAGATACTTTCCTTGTCAGTGAGATAGACCAAATTAATTTAGACTTCAAGAAGTTTTTAAGTGGGAGCTGGAGCTCAGCGTCTCTTCTCCTCACTCCGCTCCTCTCTCTGCACACGGCCAGGTTCGATGTTCTCTGCCATTAGAAATCAATTATGATGTTCTGCTGTTCTACATATGCTGCCCTGGCACGAGCGACACCCCAGCATCCTGACTTCAGTTGCCGTTTCTTCTTGCCCTTGACGTTCGAGCAGTCACTTGGAAGTGGGAAACTTCTCAGAGCATTACAACACATCCTGTCTCCCACCGATTCCATTTGCCTGATGGGAATACAGCCACATAGGGCTCGCTTCTGCCTGGGAAGACGGTGTTTCTTCTGTAGATGGACTTTTCACCACATGGGAAAGGTTTTGGGGTAGGGGAGAGGGTTGTAACGGACTAGGGAAACTAGAGATGGGAGGAAAAATGCAAAAATTACGTGAGACGTGAGGAGAGATGTCTGTTGTGTTATGGCAGAGTTGGTTTGGACCCAGAGAACAAAGACAAACAAGCAAGTGCCATCAAAGTATCGCAAAATTTCTAATCCCTAGGCCAACGTTTCTGTTCATTTTGCTGTGAGTCTCAATTATGTATTTAACTTCTTGGGTCTCTTGTCTGTTTTCTTATCTGTTAAATGAGCTCCTTGTGATCTCAAAAGTTCCTGCTGACTCTGTAACATGAAAGTTTTTTGCGACAAGTAACAGAGCAAATGGAGTTTTTTGTGTGTGTCACATCACGAGAAATCCAGAGAGGAGATGCCGTTGGCGTGGGCTCAGAAGTCTGTAGTTACCAAAATCAGCATCTCTGCAATTCTTGGGGCTTTTTCTCATCTTGCCACATGATGGCCACCCAGATGGCTGCTGGCTTCCAGGTGTGACCATCACATTGTTCCATACCAGAACAAGGGGACAAGCAAGGAAACTCCTCTTCCTGAGGCTTTGTCTCTTTTTAGGAAAGAGACGCTTTCTCCATAGATTTCTGCCTACATCTGGTTTCCCCAGGACTTGTACTTGGCCAGCCCTGGGGGCAGAGAAGCTGGGAAGTCAAGTATTCCATTTTCCATCCTCTGTTGAAAAGGAGGCAAAGCAGGAGGGTGTTGAGATAGGTTCTGAGTCAACCTGCAAATCTGCCACAGGCTTTGAATCTTGAAGCGCGGTCCCCTGCAGCTTGCCTGTCTCAGACACAGAGAGGAAGGCAGTGGGCAGGCATTATTACTGCCCATAAATATTCCCATTTCTTCTCCCTTTCCAACCACACTGAGAGACAGTATTTCGCCACCACACAAAGACAGGTACAGCCAGGTAACTTTCTCTGGCCGATATCATACATGCCACAGTAGTGTGTTTATGTCCCAAATGAAAGCATTTATGAACCAGTGTGAAATTCTTAGTGTCTTCTCATCTCCTATAGCTAGAGATGTTCCAGGAGTCAGAAGCTCCATTAGCCTGGGTCCAAATGTGAGGATGAAATGGAGCAGAGCCCCCTGATGGCACACGAGGGACACATAGTAGGAGTGTGATTCGGGGAGTTGCTAGTTAACATAGTATAACTTAGAGTGTCTGGACTAAAACACATGGGCAGAGAGGATGTACTTATTGTTGAAAATTCCACAGCTACTGTGAGACCCCAGCCGAGAGCCTGGCATCTCCACCTTTTCCTGAGTTTGGCCACTTCCTTTGCACCTTCCTTCACTTCTGCCCTGCAATCTTAAGAGCTCCCCAAATGACCAAGTGCTATTCTGGCCATGGAGATGTGATGATGGAAAATCTGCAGAGGGGAGCGCCTTTTAGAGCTCGGTGGCTGTGTGTTGTGATGGGGACCACCTGCAGGTGTTCCTTTTAACATCTGTTGATTAGATTTTTCTCTGGCTCCTCAAAGAAGGGGAGAAGGGGGATCTTTCCCAGGCTGCCGCACTTGAAATCATTTTTGTGCTGTGGCAAATGTGATGATAATAATGGCCATGGTTTTGTAACAAAGTTTCGTGGGATTCATTTTCACCATCATCATTATCACGGCCACCATGGCCATCATTATTAGGATTGTTGCCTCTACCAACATTTCACGTTTAGGGAGCACTGCCGTTGGGCTGGGGATGGGAAACATATAATCTCTTCTCAGTGAACCTACATCTTTTAAAAAGCCACCGGGATAAGCAAGTCATAGAAACCCCAGGAGAGAAGGATTATCCTCACCTACAAATGCAAAGCAAGGGAGTGTAGGGGTGTGGAGAAGGGGTAGATTAGAAATTCAGGAAAGTCATTACTTGCTCATTTATGGACTTCCCTCTGTGACCTAAACAAGGCTCCTCTCTTTTTAGGGTGCCACTTACTCCAATTTACTATTAAATATAAAGAACATATGTGCTCAAATCCTTCCTGTATTTTAATACATCCATAGAGACAAACATTGATCTTAGAAAAATCTACACAATGGTCATCCTGCCCAAGCCACGTCTGTGGGTGTGGTGAGTGTCCTCACAGGCACCAGTTTCTCTAGACCACAGGGGATCTGATGCTTTTCCTGCCCTGTAGGAGCTATTTGCTTACTTGGAAGGAGAGAAATGGACAGGCAAGCAGGAAGGGCTAAATGGCACTAGGCTATTTATTTGCAGATATGAGCAGTCCTGTGGTGTGTGTATGTACAGGAAGACGCTGGATGGGGAAGAAGCAGCAGGGCTGGCCACAACAGTTATCAGCCCGGAACTGCTCATTTCTGGCTACAAACTGTCACACGCCACTCAAACACATTAGCACTCAGCGTCCTTCCCTATGTAGCTTGGTAATGGTCTGAGCTTCGCCCCCTCCGGGGACTTGTCACATGCCTGTGCAAAGATGACAAAGAGGTCCTCTGAGCCATCTGAGGAGGGGACCTCTTCCCCATTCTGAGCTCCAGGGGCTGGCATCTTCCACGGATGGATAGAACATAAGGCTGGTTGAGTCCTCTAATGACTTACAAATATCATTCGGAGGTCAGTTTCACTTTGAAAGGAAATACGGAAATCAGGACTCCTTCCTGGGAGGCTGCTCTTTCTTAATCTGTTTTTCATCAGTTTTTTTCATCCGTGTCCTTTTTCTGTTGAGAAATACCACACGGCATTTAGTTGTCATGTCTCCTTTGTCCTCTCCAGTATGTGACATTATCTGGCTTTCCTTGTTTTTCATGATCTTGGCAATTTCAAAGCATACCAGTCAGATAGTTTATAGAATGTCCCTCAATTTGGATTTATCTCAAAATTATTCTGGAGTTATGGGTTTGGGGAATGAATATCACAAGAGGTGAAGTGCCTCCTTTTCATGTATCAGGGGAAGTATGGGGTCAACATCACTATCACTGGTGATATGAACCTTGTGATATCTTGCAGTTTCTCCTCTTCAAAGTCACAACCATTCTGTTTCCATACGCTATGCTTGGGAGGGCCAGTCCACACTCAAGAGAGAGGGGAGGGGGAAATAAACTCCACCTCCTGGAGAGGGTATTGACATACATTGTTTGGAATTATTTTTTAAGGAAGATTTATCCCTTCACCACCATTTATTTATTTGTACTAGTATGGACTTATGTATATTTGTTTTAGACTCTGGGTTATAATTCAGTGTTATGTTATTTCTTGCTCAAAGTGTTCCAGGCTTGGTCATTGGGAACTCTTTCAAGTTGGCTCTGTGTTCTTTTGATATGCTTCAATTTCCCTTCCTCCCTCCTTCTCTCCCTTTCTTCCTTCCATCCATTCCTTCCTTCCCTCCTTCCTCTCTTTCTCTCTCTCTCCCCCACTACCTCTTTCGTCCTTTATTGCTTTTTAAAACGTTTAGCACTTTCTTGCCTTCTGCCACTACAATATACTTCAAGCTCATCCTGCATTTTCCCTGCCCAGCGCTATAGCAGGCATTTCTCCAAGGATCCCTAGTTTCTTTAATTGGAGAATGGCATATAGAAACCAAATCTTCGCATTGAGTGTGCTCCTTGCTGCTGAGGTGTCACTGCCTCTAGGTCATCTCAGCTAACTGAGCTAGAAAATATATGTGCGTATACTAACCCATGTAGGAACACATATCTGTATCTATCGGTACATGTGTGTGTGCATCCATATATGTGTATATATGTAAACATGAGTTAATACTGATGTCTCTGGCATGAATCCAGGATCACAGGGTTCATTCTAGCCATCCTCTGCCCCTTACTTTTTGGACACTTCTTTCTCAGACAGTTATCTCCCATTATCTTTAATCCATTTACTTATTTGTTCAGCTCTTAACCTCCTTTTAAGTCTCCCTAATCCTTCGGTCTCTATTGGGATCTTATGTATAATTTCGCAGCACACCATTCACATCTCATTCGTAATATTTGGCACAGAGTGACTATACATTTGATGTCTACCGCTGCTGCCAGGCTGAGTTGCCCTGAAGGCAGGACCATGCTGCCTTGCTCTCCACTGTGCAAAGATTTACTGAATCAATCAAAGAGAGAAGTAAGAAGACTAACTAAAGCGACAGCTGCTTTTACACAGGCCCTTCCGTCCAGTCCTCATTTGTACCATTGTCGCATTAGACAGATGGAAGTTTTCCCGTTCCACTCTCCAACACTCAATTGCTTCACCCAGTTTTATCATCTTGCTAGCAACTACTATTATCTGCCATCATCTTGATTGTTTTCTGTCTCCCCTACTAGACAGTAAGCTCCACATTGGCAGAGACCTTGCCTGTCTCCTTTATCTAGAACAGTATACAAGGCAAAGCAGGTATTGGCTAAAAATCGGTAAATAGGAATGTTATTAACATTGTTGGTTGTCTTACATTATATCAACACAGATATTAACCAGATGTGTGATTAGTATTGTTATTTTTGAAATGTTTTGGTGACTTTATCACACAAGTGGAAAAAAACAAAAAACCTTAAACAAAGAAAAAAAGAAAGAAAAGAAAAATAAATGAAAACCCAAAATAGCCAATGTTAGGCTTCAATAACAAAACAACTTTTAACAGATAAATAGGTTTTGGAGATCAAAGTTGGAGTCATTTACAGCCTGGTTGGGGCTTTCTGACATTTTTCTCTAACGTTTCTCATGTTTATTTGCATAACATTGTCTGTGCAAATGGCTGGTTTATGCTCTTTCCCATTTCCCCTCCATCATCTGTCTTTCCCTCCCACAAAACTTACGAAAACTTATGAAAAAACATAAATCATTCGAAATACAAACTATCTGGAGATTCGTTGGTTGAAGCAAAACAGGAGGTTGTGGGCAAGTGTACAAAATTCCCGTGTCGATAACTCCAGTCTGTGGTCCTCTACCCATGTCCTCTTTGTCAGTTTCACTTCATTTATCTGTAAATGGCCTCACTTTTAGAATCGAAGCTTATTAATTTGGACATTCTTAAATTCACTTTAAGAAACTTTGGAAACACCCCAAGGTAATGTTTGCTTTACCACCATCTGAAGAAATTGTTTCCTGCTCTGGAGGTGTACAACCCTGGCCATGCATCAGAACCACCTGAGATACTCATTAAAACACAGGTTCCTGGAAATCACCCCAGTTCTCCAGAGCCTGATGCTACAGAGGGTTCAGCCTTAGGATATAGGCTCTAAGCCCACTCCCCCTGGTAATTCTTATTCCAGCAGGGCAGTTTTGGGCTGGGCCAAGTAATATTATATCAGTGTAAACAAGTTTGTAATGGCACTGTTTAAACAATAAGATAATCTATTTTCTAGAATTGGAATTCTGCTTATTCAAACCTCTAGTCAATTATCTTTTTTCCTCTTTTTATTTTTTATTATTTATGATTGTCAATTTTTAAATATGCTTGTTAAATAAAAAGAAGTCAAACTTACTTTTTACCATGACCCACAGGAAGAAATACATTTTAAATTGCATTCCAGTATACAGTACAAACATACATTATGTGGGCATGTACATGTATATAAACCATAGAAAATTAGTAAAATAATATGATAAAGTAAAATGTAATTAATATTATATATGTTGATATGGTCAAATATCAAATATCAAATAAAATATAGAAATAGCCCCAAATAAACGATACAAGAATAGTCTAGTAAAAACCCATAAATATTGACTTTGTGACCCACTAATGAGATTCAGCCTGTGATGTGAAAAACAAGGAACTAACTAGTCACTACCCCAATAGCCCTGTTACCAATACTTAAGAGATATTTCAAGGACTTGAAAAATAACAAAACTGCAATTTTTTTCAATCCAAAATTTAGAAAATGGGCCCTAATTATGAGGTGCTAGTGGGTTTATGAAACTGCCTTAGCACTTTGGATAAAAGGAAACATACTAGTTACAATGTTTGACTGTTGACAGGACTACTAACTTATTCCCACTAAAGCCTAATTTAACAGTTCTCTGGTTTCCCACCCTGGTTTCCTTGCTCCTTGGTGCACTTTCTCAGTGTGGACTCACGGTTCTCGGCTATTATTCACTCTGTAAGGACCAGAGTAGAACGGCCTCTGACCACACATTTTAGATGTAGGCTGTAATGAACGAATGGTGTTCTTTATTGACGTTCCCTGCACTCGGACTTGGACTTTTCTCATTTGCATCATTTCTGTAAAACAGGCAGCAATAGCCCTTCTGATGTCACCTGTCTCCTCTAGAACTCAACTTAATTTCTACCTGTTCTGCAAAGTCTTGACCAAAAACGTCTGTCCCAACCAACTACCCTGGTCACAATTCTTTTCTTTTCACTTCCCATCCAAACACTATTTTGTGTTCCTGTAGGCTGTTAAGTCCTCATCTGCCTGCTCGCTTTTGATTTTTCTATCTGCCCCCACGTTGTAAAGTTCATGGGGTCAGGGATATTAACTTCACTTTGCTAAATAGTATCATAAATGCTGATAATGATGAGGATATGTTAAATTCCTTTCAATTCCTCCTCCAGCACCTGGGGATGCCCCAAGCTTACAAAAACACTATATACAGAAAACTTGCATTCTTTTAGACTAGAGGAAGGGGGGAAAGAACGATGCATTCTTTAAAATCTGAATTAAATACAAATAATAGAGATGTTCAGATGAATTTCTTTTAAATACAAAAAAACACTAAAATCAGGTTTAAAAATTGGTGTTGAATGTATGTTCTGAGGGACGTGTTTTCACAAAAATAAATGCTATATATCTGGCATTTCACATTTGATTCTAAACCAATTTTAAATGGCAGTTTTTATAAGTAATCATGGAAATAGCTAACTTTTACCAGAGGTGTGTTATGGATTGCTTCATTTGAGAGTACCTACATTGCATTAGAATTATGCCCATTTACAGAGGCCACTGAGATGTCAGGAGGTTACTTGCCCAGAGGGGCACAGCTAATAAATGCTGGGACACAAACTTTAATTTCGGGGTCCTGCCCTTAACCTCACTTTCTAAAACCTTATTATTTTTATTAACTTGCTTTGAAACCTCTGTAAAAAATAAACCTAAGTCCAGACCTTTATCCAAATCTTTAGGAATTCAGAGGGTGATCAAAGGTGGAGAAATACTACTATACCTGCCTGGGGATATTGGAAATAAAGGAATGAACTGCTAGAAACGGCTCCATCATTTTGGGCTCTGAAAACAATTCCCCTGTGAACCTTTATTTTCAACTCTTATAAATCTTAGCAGATCAATTCTGCGGGGATGCCGCTCGCTCCCACCTCACTTTGACTCAGAAGAGAGTCATTTCGGAAAGTTTCAGCTGAAACGGAGGTGCCCTTTGTGAGTTACAGGCCTGAGAAAAATTAACGTGTTTTGGTTTGCTTGTTTTGTTTTGTTTTGAAAAAGTCAAGACCTTTTTTCCCCAGCTCCCCATAAGTCACAAATAGCTTTTCTTTCAAAGTTCACCCTTGTCAGGCCGTTAATCCTGCACAAGGAAAAGTGCATGTGATAGGCTTAGAAAGGTTTAGCTCTCAAAGAAGGAAGTTATTAACTTTTACATTCCTGGTTGGCACCTTCTCGATGGTTCTGGAAGTCTCTTGGGGACTAAATACCCGAGGAGCTGCAAGATTGATGCAGCTGGGCAAACCTTTTCCTCTGTGACCCTTTGCTCTAGCCCTGTACTTTCTTTATTAGGAAGAAAGGTGTCCTGATGCAAAAAAAAAAAAAAAAAATCATCATAGAGCACAAGACAAGATGGAAAAAAGGAGCAAAGCCCCGACAGAACACGCAGGTATTACCAGTCTCCGAGGGGGGTGGTCTCAGCATCTGAGCCCCAACTCACCAGCTCACAGGGGAATACTGTTCGTGTAGGTTGAAGCATGAAATTTAGACCTCAGATATTCTTGGGCATATCAAGAAGTTAATAGTACCCTTCAAATTCATTATCCACCAGTAAACTACATTTCCCAAGGCAGCTTTGAAAAGAAGGTAGAAATAGAACGGGAATTTTAAGTCAAAAGATCTGGCTTTGAATCCCAGCTGCAGTTGAGACAAATCGGTGCTCCTGAGATGTTTGGTGTTTCCTCACCTATGAAATGGGGATAGTTTGGGGATTCAAACTATTATATACAGGATGGATAAACAACCAGACCCTACTGTATAGCACAGGAAATGATATTCAATATCCTGTGATAAACCATAATGGAAAAGAATATGAAAAAGAATATATATATATATATATATATATATATATATATATATATATATATATATATATATATGTATAACCGAGTCACTTTGCTTTACAGCAGAAATTAACACAACATCATAAATCGACTATACTTCAATAAAATAAATTTTTTAAAAAAGAAAAAAAGTTTTAAATGAAACGAGGATAATATCCACACTTCTTCAGGTACTTATGAACAGAGTACTAACTGGCATTTATTGAGTGCTTACTATATGCCAAGCACTGTGCTTTATGTGAGTTTTTTATTTAATCCTCTCAGAAGGCGCACACTGTCAGTATCTTCATTTTCCAGATGAGGAAGCTGAGGTTTACAGAGATTAGATAACTGTTTGCCAAGAGAACAGAGAAGGTTTCCCAGCTAGTATGACTCAGAGCCCATTCACCTAGCCATGGGATACCCTGCATCCTAAGGTAACGAGTGTCAGAGCATTCTGTAAATTCTAAAGAGTGGTACAAATGTGGTTATTTGTACTGTCTTTATCAATATATGACATCCTGAGTATAATTCCAGGCTCTCCAAGTGACCTCAATATAAACCTATGAGAGAAGGAGGAGCCATGAACCCCTGGCAGGTGAGTTTGTGTAATGCAGTGGTTCTTAGACTTGAGCATACTTCAGAATCACCTGGAGGGGTTCCTGAAACACAGATGACTGGGCCCCAAGCCCAGAGCTTCTGCTTCAGTAGACTTGAGGTGGGGCCCTAGAATTTGCATCTCTCACAAGTTCCCAGATGGAGCTGGCGTTGCTGGCCTGGAGCCCACTTTGGGCACCCCTGATGAACGGTTGAAAGCACAGTCTTGGAACCAGAGGTCAGTTTTGCCCCTTGCTGATGGTACCAAGTTTGCTGTCTCAACCTTCTCATCCAGAAAATGTAAATAATACTGGTATCCACCTTGTAGACTTACTATGAGGGTAAAATCAGTATAACACACGTACAGGCCTTCGACTCAGACTTGGATCATAGGAAACGCTATACTGGCTGTTGCGTGTGTAGACACCACCCTCTGAAGCTTTGTGTCTGTCCTTGGAGGAGCTTTACCACCAAACCCTGCAAGAGTTAAATAGACCATGAAAATTTTATGTCTTTTAAAATCTGCAATTTCATTTTTTATTGAAAGGGAAATGAAGTCATACTAACATGTTGTATCTGTCAGGGTCCCAACAGGAAACAGATGGTACACTCAAAATAGGAGCATTCCAGGAGGGTTTATTTACAAAGGGACTGTTTATGATGTGTGGATGTTGGGGAACCACAAGGGATAGTATGGTAACCTGGGGCTTAATAGCAGTTAAGTTGCCATTGCTCCTAGGCCCGAAGGAATGAGGAGGAAAGAGGCAGTTATTGGAGCCTGGTGAGAAACAATTCCTCAGTGTCGGCTGCCTCGAAAGCAGTAGTCTCGGATCAAGGAACACAGCCAGCTATGTAGGCTACCTGGGAAGAAGAGAGACCAGGGGATTAATGCTGACTCTCCTCCCAACCTCCATCCCTCCAGGGCTCCCAAATAAGAGCAAAGTTGACTCTGTTTTGTCCAACAGAGACCAAACCCAACTGCGAGACAGAATGCGTGGGAAATGAGATGAATCCACCAGATGTGTTGACATGAGTTATATCAGGTAGTCCTTACTCCAGCCCTATACTCTCCCCATTTTACAGATAAGGAAACAGACTCAAACTAGTACAAGTAACTTGCCCAATGCCATACTGCTTGGAAGTGGCTGGGTATTCAAGCCCAGGCAGTCTTACTCTAGAGCCTGTCCCATCAACAACTACAGTAGAGGAAGCCTCTGGAGAGAAATAACAGAACTGAGGTGCTTATTCTTTGTTAGTATAAAAAATAAATACTGTAAAGGGTGAGTATTATATAGTTGTCAGAGCTAGGGCCCCAGTGACCTCATCTGTCTTGTTAAGTCTAAAAATTAAAATAAAAATAATAGGAGACAAACTTATCTGTTACACTGCGATTACACGTTGGTGAAATATGTGTATGGCAATTGATAATGTTGGCTATAATACATTAGGATGATGGATGATTTTCTTTTTATTTTCTCCCTTTTCTGAAGTTCTGTAATATGGCCAGATTGAACTTACATCTTTTTAGCATAAAAGCAATCAAATAAAATTTTTAAAAATAAAGTAAAATGAAGGGTGAACCAGACAATCTCCAAGTTCCCTTGAATGTTTTATCAGACTACAATCTCGATATCAATCTCTTTATCTCTCCTCCTTTAATATTAAAACAATCTTACATATATGAATAAAGGTCCATAGAATCCATGTCAAGCATGCAGACCTCATGCTTTATGAAAACTGGGGTGATGCGGGTGAAAGAAGAGAAGTATCTCAAAATTGCCATGAAGTCCTCCCTGAGCAGAAA
The DNA here is from genome assembly GCF_028021215.1 of Eschrichtius robustus. Lineage (NCBI taxonomy): Eukaryota > Metazoa > Chordata > Mammalia > Artiodactyla > Eschrichtiidae > Eschrichtius > Eschrichtius robustus. Next base: position 6,923,613 of record NC_090834.1, read on the forward strand.
CGGGTTATTTTTACCCTCTAGCTGCATCTGATCCAACTTCTGTAACATTTCTATGACTTTTGGAAAGGTCACAGAGATTTAGAACAGGGCTGGGCAGAACCAATATGGGGAGGTATCTGCTTCTGAGGGATCCCTGGTGGAAGTTCCCACTAGAGTCTTCGTTCTTGAAATGAGAGTCGGTGTGTCCCAGGATGGGCATCTTGCTTGGTACGTGGGCATTGGTGGCAAGGGGGAAAAAACCTGAGAAGTGAGAGTAGGATATCTCGGAGATGCCCGTGAAGAGTCTCCTCCAGGCTGTGGATTATCTTCCACAGGTATCTCCCTACAGGTGGGTCACGGAAAGTCACCCCAGTGCTTCTCCCCTGAAACAAAATTGCCTCATAAAGACAACACAGAAGGTCAAGTTTCTGCATTTCTGATTGTGATGCCAAGTTTCATAGTCACAAACACGGAAGGCTAACACAAGCCTAACTATCAGTTCTTAATACAGAGACGACATCTTCTTCTTTATGTTCTCACTTGTCCACCATCCATGTCTAAAATGGTTTAGCTCTATCCTAAGCAAAGAGATTATCTAATCTATCTGATCACCCAATTTCTACTCAGCATCTCTTCGAGGTCACTGAGTCAATGATCCCTCGTTGACCTTTTGCTTTGTAACTCTTCTCAAACCAAGTTTATATAAGAACAGCAAACTCGGAACTTCCCTGGCAGTCCAGCGGTTAAGAATCCACCTTCCAATGCAGGCGATGTGGGTTCGATCCCTGGTCGGGGAACTAAGATCCCACATGCTGTGGGGCAACTAAGCCTGCGCCCTGTAGAGCCCAAGTGCCACAACTAGAGAGAAGCCCGTGCGCCACAGCAAAAGATCTCACGTGCCACAACGAAGAGCCTGCGTGCTGCAACTAAGACCTGACGCAGCCAAATCAGTCAATGAATTACTTTTTTAACAAAGAACAGCAAATTCACTCTCAACAGGCAAAGGGAGTGCCCTCTATTTATTAAAGCTCTGAGGACTTCCCAACATAAGACTTCGTATTGGGGACAGATAGAGGTGAATAGACAGAAAAGCTAATAAATCTTAAATTTCAGTGCCTCTCACTTGCAAGACCCCATTCCTAGGCCCTAAAACTGATTTTATGATTTTAATTTTGCATTCTTCTTTTTAAAGAGAGTCCTCCAAATTGTATACATTTCAGACATCGCAAAACCTAGATCCACCTTGTGTGTAAATGTAAAGGTTTCAGATCATTTCAAGCTCTAGAATTCACCTATGTTTAAATAACAAAGCCAGGGGTATAATTTCCTCTACCACTCCTCACTACCTCACAACTAGTCAATAACGAGAAGGAGAGGAACTTGGTGCCTGAACAGTTGAGAACTGAAGGGCGTCCACACTAAGGGACTGTACTTCAGTAATGAGGTGGGAAATAGGTTCAGGATGAGGGGCAGTGACAGGACAGAAGGAGGACAGAGCAGAGCTGTCTACCAGGCACCTGGCTCAGCACAGGGACAGAGTCCAGCAGGGTAGCTGAGACAGCAGGCTTCGGGTATCCAAGGGCTTTCCTCCCTACTAAGCCTGTGATGTTAAGCCTCACAACTCAAACACTGCGAGCCTCAGTTTCCTCATTTATGAAATAAGAATGGTAATGCCTAGCCCTTGAGGTATCTATGAAGACGAAATGGGATAATACCTGTAAAATGCCCAGTGTGTATTCTGGTCCATCATAACCACTCTGTAGACGATAGCTACCTCCCTTACCACTAAACCAGAAAAAACAATAATGATGATAAGCAGATCATCTCAGTGAAATGTGATGTACAACGTGATGCTTTACTTAACATCTCATATTACTCCTTTGCCCCAACCTTCTCATGTCTTTTAACTGTACATCATTATAACTACTATAATTTAAAAAATCTTATAAATGGGAAAATATGTCATGGAATTAAGAACAGATACGGAAAATGACTTGCTCAAGTTGGCACAACAATGAATTATAAAACAACAATAGTGAAATATTCCTAGGGAGCCCAAATAGTTCCTGGTGTCAATAAAATTTATTTCTACTTATATTTATTGAGCACCTACTATATAATAGACATTTTGCTTGATACTATGGGGGAGTCAAAGATAAGAGAGATTCTCTACTTTCAGAAAGCTTGGAATAAACCAGAACAGATTTCCCAAAGTGAATTGTTTCCATAGAATACTAGTAGTCAATAGGTGTTTTACATGAAAAAGTTGTTCTACGGACAAATCAATTTCAGAAGCTTCAGGTTAAACAGTTTTCTTGACTCTACAACTTCTTAGAATCCTTATAATGCTGATTTTCTTTACAAAACTCTCAGAGGGGAAAAAAAAATTGTCTGCAGCACTTTCCAAACTTATTTAACCATAGAACTCTTGACTACTGTAGAATCCCATGAGTCTAGTGTTCCTGGAAGATACGGAGGGAAATACTGGATTAGGGAATTAGAGAACTGCAACTAATCTACAAGTGACTCTAAGACAGATTGAGTGGCTTCAACATATTATAAAAGCTGGATGGAGAGAGCAGCTGTCCTAGTTAGTGAGATTCTGGAAAGGCTTCCAGGGGAGGTATGGTTTGTGATGGTCCTTAAGGGCTGGATCAAATGTTGTATGACGGATACACAGACAAGAGAATTCCGGGTGGCAAGACTAGTGCGAACCAGGAAAGAAGTGAGGCCAAAAGTCTGGAATGACGGATTGGCTTCATTGAATTAGCTCATAAAATGTCTGTAGATATTAATGCATATATGTGGAATCTAGAAAAATGGTACAGATGAACCTATTTGCAGGGCAGGAATAGAGACGTAGACATAGAGAACGGACACTTGGACCCGGGGGGGAAAGGGAGGGTGGGATGAATTGGGAGATTAGGATTGACATATATACACTACCCTGTGTAAAATAGATAGCCAGTGGGAACCTGGTGTATAGCACAGGGAGCTCAGCTCGGTGCTCTGTGACGACCTAGATGGGTGGGATGGGGGATGGGGGAGGGAGGTCCAAGAGGGAGGGGATATAGGTATACATATAGCTGATTCACTTCATTGTACAGCAGAAACTAACACAACATTGTAAAGCAATTATACTCCCAATTAAAAACAAAATGTCTGTAGATGATGCAAGGGAAAAAACGTCAGAGAGATTGGATGGAGCCTTGTTACGGAGTAGCACGAAAACCACAGCAAAAAAGTCCTTGGAAGTGACGGGGCTGGGACTGATCTGCACTCCCAGAAGAATATTCTGGCAAAATGTGCAGCCTGCATTGGAGTGGGGAAAGTTAAGACGTAGGGAGACCAGACAAAGGTTATCTCATTAATCTCAGCAAGAAGCAATATGTTCTGAACTAAGGCGGCAACAACTAAAAAGCTGGGGCTGAAATATTTTTGAGATAAGATCTAGGCGATTTGACAGCTTTTGTGTGTTTCATCATATTGAGTGACATCTTTTTATAGTCATAAATGGTCAAGTTGTGTGTATTGAGTTTACAAGATTGAACTCAGCTTATGTGATTCTCAACATGGCGTGAGCTATGAGAACATGAGCAAGTTGCTAATGGACAGGTATGTAAATTCTCACAACAGAAGACTTCACTGGCAAGAACCGGTGACACCGGATGTGACCAGATAATGACAAACTATGCTGATCTGCCAAAAGGTGATTGCTGGGTGAAACTGACCAGGAGGCAGAGCAGAAATCCCATGTGCATTTCTTTTCCTTGACTCTTAACGGCTACCAGTATCCCCGTGGGTCCCTGAAACACCACTCACTTAGAATTCAAGATTCTGCAAACCTGAAACCTTATTTAAAATTGTTCCCCCCGCAGTACACAAACAGGCCCTCAGAGCAATGAAAGCCCGGGGCCTCTGCTTTCTTGCAGACTACTTGGCCAGCGTACAGCCTGTGACGTTGTGAGTCTAATTGCTCAGGAAGCAGCAGGCTCTCTAGGCCTCCTGACCTGGACCCACCGCACAAAGCGAGCCCATCCCCGCCGTCTCTGGCGAGCACATGTGCACAGAGCCCTGCGCTCCATCCGTCAGACCGACACCCGGCTCATCCATCCTCTGAGAGGCAGACGTTTCCCTTAATTGTTGCAGATTAAAATTTGCAAACCAAAAAATAAAAACACTTCCCCCGGGCAACGATAGCCAATCAAATCACAGGCTTTGGGAAGAAAGCCGATGATGGTGTCCTCCCCTCTCTGAGTGAGTGAATTGCCCTCCCCTGAGTTCATCTGGCCACACGGAGGCTAGACAGTCTGTCCTTAGGGAATTGGTGCTATTCATCCTCTCATTTAGTCAAAACAACCTATCATTTACGGTCCCCATGCAAAGCACTGTACTAGGCACAGTGAGAGAGGTTCAAGAGTAAAGAGATTCAAGTCTTGAAGACACCTCATTCCAATGAAAAAAATCAGGGAAGTGACCTTTGAGCCTCATTGGAAGACCAGGAAGGATTTGAACAGGGAAAGATGAAAAACAGGGCATTCTTTGGGAGAGAAATTGTCTAAGTAAGAAAATATTAGGCCAATAATTAAAAGCCATGTTTGGGCGTTTGGGGTCCAGTATAGTGAGCCAGATTGAAGGCATTGTAGAGCAATTATATACATTTTATGACTGAATTATGTGAATAGATGAATAGATGGATCTTGGATTATTTGCATGACAGATATAACAGTAATAACCCTTTTGTATTTTATGGAAAATGTGCACGATCTAAAAAGGCTTCAAAGAATTAACTTCGTTGCAGAACAATGTGCAAAATCCAACTAGAATTTAAGACACACACATACACACACAAATTCTAATTGCCCTAGAAGAGAAAAGAATTGATTTATCAGCAATTGTTCCTAATTAGACAAGTCCACTCAATTGTCTGGCTACCCAGCTGGCAGACGCAATCTTTACACATCTACACTTGGCAAAAATGAACTACAGTTTATTTTCAATTTCCAGGTTTGTTTTGGACATATACATCCCCCTTTGGATATAATGAGATACAACCCGAATGATAAATATCAGTTGATTAATGTATACAGGGCTTCAGTTTAATAACTGTTTAAGGAAAAATTATTTGGCTATTGTTAAATCTTAATAAATGTTTTAAAAATAAATTGGCTTGTATTAACGGCTGGCTATTAGCTTTCATACTTGTTATTATGTACTAACGTAGTGCTTTAGATTTAATACCGTATTTATCATTGTTTATTTTCACAGTTATTGCTTCGACCTAATACTCTGTTTTTATTCCTCCAGATTCTCAGAGTTCTTTTCTAATGTTAACAATGACTTCTTTCTTTTTCTAAACCTCTGATGACCTGCACCCAAACACAGCTGCACCACTGGCTTCATTCAAGTGCCTACCTACTCAAATGAAGACTCTGTTTCCAGAATTTTCCAGACTCTTGTCTTTCTAGGTCATGGTTTTGACTAGGTTTCCATTTCAATGAAGCTTTGGAACTTACTGCAACCTATGACTCCTGGGGATGATGAGCGCCTTTTGAAATGACTCTCCATAAGTGTGAATTCCTTTTCTGTCCTCTTATCCTAATGTAGCGATTGAAGAGTACATTTAATGAGAAAGAACCTGAGGTGTCACAGCAGAAGGAAGGGTCCACAGTGCATGTGACACTAGAGCCAATGATGGTAGAGCCCAGCCTCCCGCTGGAACATCTTTTCCACTTGAACCCCTGGAACAGGTCTCGGATCCTTTAAGAGCCTCCAGTGAGAATTCAATAATTGTCTCGGCGGAAAGTACGAGTTCCCCCTAGTGCAGCGTGATAATCACGGATAATAATAGCTCTTTCCAAGATAATCCTTAGGCAGAAGCAAAATCCAACTGAAAATGTTGTTCAGAGTCAAAACATGGGACCTGGATCTGTCTTTTATTTAGTTCTCTAAATACAATGAGTGTTTCTTTTGTCACTGCTGTTGGCATAATGTATTAGTATTACTATTCCGCTATTATTCTCTTAATGCCTATATTTTTGTCTCTTTATTTCCTGCCAAGCCTTCATTCAATGGGCCTACTGTCCACTTTTAACCCTTACTTATCTGCCAACCAGATTACAGTTCTAAGCCTCTCCACTTTTACTACCAGGAGTCAGGACCAAACTTTAGGGGGATTTCTAGAAACAATATCCTAGTGTGAATGGAGTAGATCCAGGTTTCTAAATTGCCCTGATTTTCACTCCGCTTTGGTTGGAATGATTAGGGATGGAATTTTTTGTAGGCAAAATCCCCATCATATCTGGTCAGTCATTTTCACAGTATAAGAAAAAGTTGAACTTTATGTGTCTATATGCAGGAGCCCTCAGAGCAACTCCCAGTGTTGTTCTGACTATAACTCATTGTGAAGGCTCATCTTATGTGTCAACTTGCCTGGGGCGAGGATGCCCAGATAGCTGGTGAAAGTTGTTTCTGGGTACATCTGTGAAGGTGTTTCCAGAAGAGGTGAGCACTTGAATCAGTTCACTGGGTAAAGACCTGCCCTCCTCAGTGTGGGAACCATCCGATCTACTGCAGACCCAAATAGAACAAAAGTGCTATGGAAGGGTGAAATTTCTCTCTCCCTTCTGGGGCTAGGATGACCATCTTCTCCTGCCCTTGAACATGAAGCTCCCGGTTCTCAGGCCTTTGGATCTGGGGACTTGACACCAGTGGCCCCTTGGTTCTAATCAGATGACCAGCTTTCCTAGTTCTCCAGTTTGCAGAAGGCAGACTGTGGGACTTCTTAGCCTCCATAATCACATGAGCCAATTCCTATCATAAATTTCCTCTTATATTTATTATTTTATATGTATATATGTATATATATATATGTGTATCTATATGTGTGTGTGTATATATATATATATATACATATATATATACCCTATAGGTTCTCTTTCTCTGAAACAATCCTGACTAATATACTCACTCGTTATCTTGGATTGGCTGGGACTGGTTATAATGCAATTTAATTGGCAGAAATATGGAAGTTTTGTCAGAAGATTGTTCCAACAGAGAGTGACTCACCGTGCAGTTCACATTTGTGGCTCTTAGTGGTACCACAGCACAGTCTGGAAGATCGGGCACCCCATCCCAAAGACCCATGACCTCTCCATTTCTGCATACCAAGTTCCCCCTATTCTCTCAGGTGCCAGAGCCACCCATAGCTCAGTAAGTCAAGCCCCATCATTGGGAACTTGAACTAAGCTTCTAAGACCCTGGATATTATATCACCCACAAGTTCGTGCTTTGCTTCTTTTCGATTTATGGGACAAACCAGATTCATAATTCTATTTTAAAATATCATAAGGCAGATTGTTTCATTTTCCTTCTTTGGAGTGTAATTATTCTTAATTCCACAATTACTTTGCAAAGTGACAGTGTAGTGATTAAGAATGTTTGCTTTTAGAAAATTTTTCTTATCACCAAACTCTATAAAAATTTAACTTCCTCCCAAAATTATGACGTTGTTGGGTAGTTTTTATTAGACAATTTTGGGACTTGGAAGTTCTTTGTGACTAGTTCTCTCATATTCCAGCACATATATAATTATAATTAATTGCTTCTCTGCACATTTCCTTTTTCTCTGGAAGGAAAGAAATAGTCTTGGGAAAAATAAGAACAGTAGGAAAAACAGGGAGGGGCCCTTTTCTTTGTTAATTGTATGGGGCTGACTGCCTGTCTGGTGTACAGTCAGCATTTCAAAAGTGCGTCTTTTCAAGTGGTGTTTCTGAACAGCTGAAATACGCTATGAGACGCAGGCCAGGATAAAAGGCCAGGGCAGTGCATGGCTTCAAACCAGCAGTCAATCTATGTCTCTCTCACACACGCATACACACATATACACACACTCACACACACAGACTGGGAATTGAACTCCCCCAGAGTCTGTTGTTCTGCTGGATGACATGTGCTTTATAAGCATATGAGTTGGCAAAACTATGCTCTTCACCTTCTCTGAAACCCAAGTGAGGTCTGAACCCAAAGTCAAGAAAAACCTAGGAAAACAAGTAGCCTCATCACTCAGGACATGTCTCCCAGGGACCCCATCATTGATCATGTAGGCTCATGGATAGGGAAGCTGCAGGTCTCGGGACCCTCACCCCAATGTGAGCCTGGGAATGAGGATGAGAGATAAGGTTCAGATGCCCAAAGAGCTGACGGCCGTCATAGGAAGAGACTTTCCTGGTCATTAGTTTTCTCCCATTACCACAGCTGAGTCAGCCTCTTTCCGGGGACCATTGCCACAAGTAAAGAAGAGAACAATATGCCCTTTTATCCAACCGCAGTGGAAGGCTGATAGAAAAAACAATACATAGCCTGGCATTTGATGGAGACCAGAAAGATACATAACCCCTCATACATGGGTATCTTAATTATCCGAGGGTCAATGAAGTCTAGCTAACCTTCCCTTCATTATTTCTGACTTCGGACAATGGAATTGGAAACTGAAAGCTGGCTGAAGGGCAGGGAGCAGATCCTCCGACTGTTTCCAGGAGGAAGTGCCAGAAAGAGCTTGTGAAACTTCCGTTCTAGCAAACCCAAGAGGTGGGGATAATAATAGCTCAGGGCTCTGTGCGCATGTGTGTGGGTGGGTGTGTGCTTCTCAAATGCGCTAAGTGCTTCCTAGACATGAGCTCATGCAGTTTCATGGCTCCCTGGTGAGGCAGGTGAAAAGCTCTGATGTCCATTTTGCATGCGCTGGACCTCAGAGAAAGTCCCAAGTACTGAGGGAGTTGTTTCCCTTGATATGTTAAGATCTGATGGACAAATATGGACTAAGTCCCTACTGTGTGCCTTGAATAGTTCTGAGTGCAATAGACACACCCGGAAAGTGGGAGATACAGCCTTTCTTCGTGAAGATCTAACACTTTGAGATCAGGAAATAAATCAATACACATAGGAAAAGAGGGCAACATGGCCCGTGGCGAGAGCCGGGCAGCGACTAAAAGTGCAGCTGAAATCCCTACATTTCGCATCTCAGGGCATCCTTGATGGGAGACTGTTGTAGCCCTTTTGGCAACGCTACAGATACACCATTTGGGATGCGTTGGTTCCTGTAGAAAACTGTCATCATGGCTTCAACTGGAGGAAGACTTCGATGGTTTTGTTTTTGAGACTCTGTATCTGTTCTCAAGACTTGATCTGCCTTGTAGTCCTCCAGCCCAAACAGCACAAGGACAAAGGCACGTCCTAGAAATGCTGATGGCCCCTCAGAGATGCAGTCGGAGCCCCTAGATGCTCTGGGTGGGGCAGCTGATTGGCCTCCCGTGGGGAGGGTGCACTCCTTCCCGTGAACTTGCGGCCGCGGTTCTTCCATTAACGAGCCCGTGGGTCAAACCGAGAGGCAGAGGTGGGCTGGGACCCCCGCACTGCCCTGGCCTCCCGCCTGAGGGTGGCGGAGGGGAGCCTGGAGGGCCCAGCTGGGCAGGGAGAGGCGTTCCCCCCTGTCTCTCTGTCAAAAATAAAATAATAATAATAATAATAATGTTGAGGCTGAAAAGCCCATTATGGCTGGAGGGCGAAAGTAACATTTTCATTCTAAAGTCTGTATGAGACATCTTCCCATAGAAAATGATGAACTTGCACATCGCGAAGTGCAAAGACTATTTAACCAAAGCCTTTAAGAAGATCAAACCTAATCATGAGATGTTAAAAAAATATACAAAAGCAGATAAGAAGAGGTTTTGGCTGCGTGACCAGAATCTGAAAATCACAAAAGAGCCCTTTAGGTCCTTCCACGGCAAGGGAAATATGTCATTTTTTTTTTTTCTTCTTGCTCAACAATCCAATTTACTCACCCCACTGGTACGAGATGGGACTTAAATAGCATGGCCAGTCCGACAGCCTTGGAGACCCGCAATGCTCTGCCAGGGTCTTGTTCTCCACATGGTCCTTACTAACTGTCCCCATTTTCTTATTTTGATTCATCTTAGGCACGACTTTTAAAAGAAAGAGAGGTAGTAGAAACATTCCACAAGACACGAAAGGGTAGGTGCCATAGAAGGAATAAACAAGGTCAGAGAAGGAGGTGGGGTTTGGGGTTCCCTCTTGCTGACCCCAAGAAAGCCCTGAGGGTTCAGATCGTCACCCTTAAGACTAGACCGGGACCAGCTCCACTGAGGGTCCCATGCAGACAGTGGGATGCAGGAACACAAAGAAAGCCCGTAGAGAAAATGGGGTGTAAACAACACCATGAGGACTAGATCAAGGACTGAGGATAGGCCAAGATTTTTTTTTTCCGTCATGCCACACGGCTTGTGGGATCTTAGTTCCCCGACCAGGGATTGAACCCAGGCCACGGCAGTGAAAGCGCCAAGTCCTAACCACTAGGCCCCCTGGGGAATTCCCAAGGTCAAGATTTTAATGCAGTTTTGATGTGTACTTTTGTCGATTCAAAGTGAAGTGGGCTGGGCCCAGTGTACACGGGGAAATATTAACACCAAGAGCTACCACTGAGCATTTTCCAAAACAGGCATTTTGCCCAGAGTCAGAAAGGTGAAGTCACTTGATGAATTCAAGTCATAGCTGGAAAAAGCCAGACCTGGAATCCACCTCAGATCAGCATAATTACAGAAGCTTTGCTCTTTTACTTGCTGAATAATTCCCAATTCTTTTCAAATATAAAAACCTCTTTTTATACACACCTCCCCCCCAAAAAAAAATTCTAGAAATTTTACAGAAACATTGCACTTTCACGTGTACAGTCTGCAGGCAATACTTGGTATGCACTGACCTTCAGAGGCCCTGAGAAATCCCTTTACAGTCCCAGAGAATCCCTTTTCAGGCCTCATCTCAAAGAACTTACTATCAAAACCGTTCTGAGAAAAGCAAACATGAGTGGTGGGCAAGGATTCACACATTTGGGCTCCTACTCCCCTACTGAAAACAGAAAGAGGTCAACTAGCAAGTAGGCTTCAGGAGGTGGCAGCAGCCTCCAGCCCCCCTGGCAGCCCCTCAAGCCTCTTATACTTTTGTAATATTTTCTTCCTCCCACATGTTTGCCAGATGACTGCTTTCCTGCTGTTTTCTCTCCAGGCTCCCTTGATTAAGATGGCACTGTTATCTAATCAGATTCTACCTGTAAGAAAATCACAGGGTAATCTCCCAGGCCCCTCACAGCCTGCTAGGAATGGTTCTGGGTACAGTTTGATGGACCGGGCAGACATATGAAACACACAAACACACACACAAAATACAGTGAGGTATCAGTGCATGAGACACACGCACATAAAACACAATAAGATCTCAGTGCATGTAAGGAATATATATATACACATGTATGTACATATGACATATATTAATAGTACTAATTATTATAGCATAAAAGTGTGCAGATGTAGTTAGAGGATGGGACAAAATAGAGGAATGGTCGCCGTATGAAGTTATTTAAAGAGGTTTTATGTATGGAAGGAAATGAATTAAAAGCAGATTTTGAACGGAGGAGAGAGAAAATCAAATGAACACTCCCACGATGAGAAGTAATCATTAAGTAGTAATGAATCAGGGAGAATATAGAACATGAGTTTTGATATGTCTACAATGTAGCCGAGGATAAATAATCCACATTAATAAAGAAAAACTAAAGCAAACACTCTAAGGCATATAAAATGCCACTGCTGTTTTGCTCTCTCCATGACCTCCCAGGGGAAGGACTACTCTGGGGAGGAAGGAAAAGATCCCAGGACGAAGGCTGGGCTTCTCTTCCTTGGCTTCTGTCCTGGCTTCTTCTGAGCCCAGGCAGGCCCAGGAGAACCCAGCAGGAAACACGCAGGGCACACGCTTCTGTCCCAACATCGCTTTGACTCCTACTTGGTAAAGGATAAAAGATGAAAATAAGAGATGGTATAATGTCTGCATGTGCCTGTGTCTCTCTCTTGTTCAAACCTGTCACCTCCAAAGAAGGAAGTAAAAACAGGTAACAAGGAGCCTTTCAAAGGGGAGCAGTGTTGCATTCTGTGATGTACCTGGTACCTGGACTTCTCTCCCGGAGGGATATGGCCTTCTGCAACCTGGGGATAGCCATTTCCATGCTTGTGAGAGCAACTCTATAATCAGCAAATACATCTGAGGGCTCCAGGCTTTAAGCAGCCTCCCACTAATTTGGTGAAATTGCCTTTAGTCTTCTCATATCACATATACATAATCAGAGGAGCTTAGGGATTATGGATCTAAATCCTCCAGGAAGCCACTGGGACTCTGGTGACCAGAGCAGGGGTTTTTGGATGCCAGGATATTTAGACAGTTATCTCCATAGGGCGTCTCGCTACTTTCTCATCTCAGTAGCTGGATGTGGCTTGGGGACAGAAGTCTACCCAGGTTTACTGAACACCCCTCTGCACTAAACCCTTCCACATTCACGATCTCACTTAATCCTTACAACAAATCTTCAGGGTAGATAGCTTTATTATTATCGTTACTTTATCAAGGAGGAAACTGCCTTGCCTAAATTCAAACAGCCAAAGGGGTTTGAGTCAAGGGCAGATCAGCCTGATCCCCACCCCAGACTTTGCACCACAGTGTGCTGGAGGCAAGAACACTTATCCCAGACACAGATAGAACGAAGGGAGGCATGCTCTTTGGAAAGTACTTTGAAAAGGACTGTGTGGATAGTGCAGGTGTGATAAGTCAAGCATCCAGCAGAGGTTGGCTCATGTTGTAAAACCAAAACTCGCCCTGGCACTGAGGGTGTGGGGCAGAGCCGTGAGGCTGGCTCCAGCCATGTCCTGGGGACATGGTGATGCCCTGCTGGGCACATGGATGCCCATCTGGCCAAAGCCCTAATTCCTTTGGCCTTCAGCAGGAGAGCAAAGCAGGAAAGCTTGACCTTGGTGTGCCCTTCTGTCCATCTCAATACCCCCTTTTTCTCTGCAGTCCTCCCTCCCCACCAACGATTTAAAGATACATCCCCAGCAACATCTTCATCGGTGATCTCTTCATCAACATTTTGTTAGCGGTGCCTGGCCTTTGTTTGTGCTCTCCTCCTAACCTTGGATCTTTTCTTCATCCTTCTCTCTATTCTCCCTTTTCCTTTCTGTAATAATCCCTACTTTCTGCTCTAATTTCTCATCTATTTTTCACTCCTGAGATAGCAAAGAGAACAAAAGAATGAGAATGGAAGAGATACTTTGCATCTCCCTGAATGATTCATTATTTGATTTTTTTTCATTACATTCTTTGAATGAGCTTCATAAGATCTATGGTAACTAGATACCCCATTTGTGTCAAATGCTCTTTTGATATTTTGGCACTGACTAAATAAGCATTTCAGAGCATCTTCATTTCCCTTTCTCTATTTCACAAGTCTGATGGTTGGGTTTCCAGCTAAAGAGACGAGAAGAAAGGAAAGAGAGAAAAGATTTGCAGAAAGGCAAGACACTCAGAGAGCAAGCCCTTGTCCATTGCCTGGGCTATTCAGGCCTTTGCATTCCTTTGAGCGAGAGGGAAGTGATCAGGGAAGAAGTTTGGAACATGCCACCCCAAAATATGCCACTTTGACATGTTGATTATTTTGAGCTGAAGGCACTTGAGAAACAGCAGGTACTGGAAAGGCCCTCTTCCCTCCCCTTTTCTACTGTTAAATAACAAAAAAAACAGTAATTTTAAAATTTCAAGATCTAATTGGCTTTGTTGAATGATTCATGAATAAGGCAGCATCCCATCTAGCAAGTAAAGAGGAGCTCCAAGGAGTTATACAAAAGGGAAGGCTTTTATAGGCAGAAGGGGGAAGAGAGTGGGTTGTTTCAGCCTTAGGTAGCCTACCTACAGGGGATGGAAGGGAGCTATGTGGCAAACTTCCTCACTGGTGCTGACCAGAAAATCCCAGACTGACTTGTTAAGACTACACTCCTGGGGGAAGTTGTGACTGCAGTTACATTAGGTATTAAATCTTTGTTTGCTGACGTGGAGCTTAGCACAAGTAACTCCACATTGGGCCTGTCATTTCCTTTTTGAAACTATCTAAAAGCAGGTCACAAAATTTCCCGTGAAAAATGTGCCCACTCTGGACTAGGAAGGAAAGAACATTCTTATTACCAGAGACTGGGAGTCAGTACTGAAATGGACCCATACACACAGATCTACCAAAATAACCCTGATCTTTCCTTATATTCCCCCATATAGTTCCTAGTCACTTTCTCACAATTGACCACCCCTAGAAGCTTAACCCCTTTTTCCTTTGTCTTGTCACTTCCCCACAAATTTATCTTTCCTTGTTAAAAATGTATATAAGCTCTCAGTCCTAACCTCTCTTTTGGATCTTCAGTTTTCCTATGAAGGCTCCCATGTGCATGAAAAAAAACATTAAATAAAATGTGTATGCTTTTCTCCTGTTAAACTGTCTTTTGTCAGTTCAATCCATAAGCCCCAGCCACAGAACTAAGAGGGTAGAGGAAAATTCTTTGTTCTCCCTTACAACATCAATTCATTGTTTTGTACACACACACACACACACACACACACACACACTTCATTTTCTCTGGGAATGTCAGGGTTGGAAATGTACAAAATCTGTAGACCACCCATTCATTTTGGAGCTGCAGAAACTAAGAGCCAGAGGAGCAAAGTGACTTGATTAAGGTCATAAAATCTGTTCCTGTTTAAACTGGGACTAGAATCCAAGCATCCTGACTCCCATTTTACAGTGTTCTTTCCACTGACCCATCTAGAAATGGAGCTAAAAATCTTTCTGCCTCTCCCTAGAGTATTCATTTTTGGCTCTATTTTCCATGAACTTGTCTGAAGTCTTCTTAAAGCTATCTGGTTTCAGTGTTATGCTCCCAAGGAAGAGCCTGAAGCCACAGGAACAGAGGAAGATGGGACTAGGAAGGTTTTTATTTTTGTCCTGTCTCAGATTCATGACCTCTTTCCTTCTGAGAGAGTCATAGGCCTTACCACTTAGGAAAGCGGTCTAGAGGCGAAGGACTTTGTTTTGGGGAGGGGCCTCATGGCAAGCTGTTAAATTTCCCCAGAAATGAGTTATCCTTCCTCCCACAGATAGAGGTTGGCAGCTGACAGAGATAGAAAGGGTAATCTGGTCTGACTCTGTCTTGGACACCTGTCTAGTTCTTCCATTATAGCCATCAGTGAGCTTAGAGTCGGAGTAGCTAGTCAGTGGATGTCTCAGCCGGGCCCCCGCTTGCATCAAAACCTTCATTAACCCCTGGCAGACGGACATGGGGCCAAACTACTCAAGAAGCTCCTAACTATTATAAAGATAGCCAGTGAAAAGCAGCCAGTTATCTCTAGCACAAGATCATGGGAGAGTCAGGAATAGAACCCAAGGGTCCAGATTTCCAGGCAACAGAGCAAGCTCGGCTTTGTTCTTTGCCTCATTTTGTTTTCTTTGCCTCGGTCAGCTGCTCAGAACTGAGACATTTTTCAAATGTCTCTTGAAAATCAAAAGTTGGGAAAGGTCTTCTTTTTAATGATCTTGGGCCCCTCCTGTTAATTTCCCAGCAACGTGGCCTTTCATTTTACTTGGGGTTCCATATAAAAGGACTCGGCTGGGGTGGAGAAAGATAGGAGGAAGAAGATAACGCAGGGCTTGTGGCTGGATTCTTTCCCTTCAGACTTGGAAGATACCAGCTGCTAGGGGGATTGGCATAATTAGAGCAGCCTAAGGATGCAAGGAAACTGGGGTGACCGGGGCTGAGGAAGTCTGAGGGGTGGGGGGAAGAGTCGGGTGGGGAGTGCTCCAGTGAAGAGAGATGGGTTCCTTTCTTCTTACGGAAATCATCCTTTCAACTTTGCTCTGTCTTCTCTGTGACCATTTAGAGGAAGGAAGGCTCCCAATCTGCATTTAAATGGAATGATTTCAGGAAGCACAGAAGAGAGTGTAGGCTTTTCATCCTCCCATCCAGGAGAAGGCCTTAGATGCATTAAAATTGACAGCTGCTCTTTGCAAAAGCAAAAGGCAGTTCCCACCCACTTCCAGGGCCCTGACAGGCCACAGGCTTCTGTGATTTGGTTTCGGGGATGGAGAAGGTCCTTTGCTCAAAGGAAGGGTCGAATGTTTTCTGAAATTCCACCATTGAATCGAATGGAACTTCCTCCCCTGTCGCTTTCATCTGTTTTTAAACTACAGATATCCCAGAAGAGGTAAAGCTCTAAGTGATTATCAGTCGTTTACATCTAGGGATGACTGGGGTCTTTGATAAGAGGTTTCCAGTCCTTTAGCAACTATGTGAAAAGCGGCTGTTACCAGGCAGGTGCTGTGCTGGGCCCCGGGAACGAGGCTGGCACGGCCGAAAGAAATCCCCAGTCAGAGCGTGGTTTTGCTGCTCAGGGCGGGGCGAGAGGGCGCCCTGTGGAGAGAGAATTTAAGCTCAACGGAAGGGACGGTGGTGCAAGAAAAAGGAAGCTGGGGACCCCTGACGATGCACGTGTGTAACATTTTTATGATTTTCCTTTTTTGTCCTAGGCTGGTCCTGTCTCTCATAAATGGCTCCTTGCTTGACTTCCAGGATAGGAGGCACCTGCCCTTATCCTGCCATCACTGAAGGGAGAGCCAGGGGCCAGGAAGGAACTGTTTCCATAAACCAGGATGGAAGTCTGGTTTCTAAGTCTCCTCCAACCCCAACCCCCCAGGGCGGCTTTGCTGCGGCTGAGAGTCCCATCCTGTCATTAAAATCTCCCCTCCAGTCTGCTTGGTCAGCACGTGAAGGACCAAGGAATGTGCCTTTTCATTAAGATTATTTCTATTTCTGACAGGCCTCCGGGTGGGTCACGGGACGGACGCCTCAGTCCGGGGCTGACAGATGTGCTCCCGACGCCATCGGTCCTGGTAATTACTTTCGGAGCTGGCACTCCATACACCTGCATTGCCTGGGGGCCGGGCGGCCCGTAAACCCTGCAAGTCACAGTTGGAGGCAGGGTGTGTGTCAGGAGGAAGCTGGTGGCAGGTGGGGGATGGGATGTGGGGAGGGGCAGTTTAGGAGAGAGACCCTGGTGAGCACCGCACCCTTGGCTTTAAGAAGAGATGGAGCAGGGCTTGGTTTGGGCGGGGGGGCGGGGGCACAGGCGGGGGTGGGGTGGGGTGGGGTGGGGTGGGCGGGGCGCGTCTGTAACAGCCTGGAATATCTCTAGCGCAAAAGCAGTACCTTCGGAACAGAGCCGGCTTCTCGGGTCACTGCGTTTGCCCCAGAGCAAAGATCGTCACTCCATTCTTTTCTTCTGAGAAATGACTTCTGGGTTCTGGCTTTGCTACAGAGCGCTTTGAAACTTTTACAGGTACTCTGGGGTCGTGCGTGGGAAAAGGCTCGTTGTCAGAGGATGGTGGAGTATTGGAATGTCCCAGGAAGGACCCCCCTTGCCCCTCACCATCTGGGGCGGGGGGCATTGCAAGAATTTAGGATTTGCCAGCGGGATTAGTAGACTTTCTGGGTGGGGATGACAGTCACATGGATCAACAGCCAGGCTAAAGCATTTCTCCCAGCCGGATAGCACTGATTGGATCTGCCTTCAGGAAGAAAATGTCCTTGTTGTGATTTTTTATTTTACATCGAAGTAAGATCCTAAGCAGCTATGGGATTTTCCCAAGGGCCCTCAAGGGTAGAAGAGGCCACCAGAGCCCTGGTCTTCCTCCCACTAAGCAGGGATCCTGCTAAGCTCGCGTCCTCTCTGTTTAGGGCTTGGATAACTAAGAGGATACAGGACCGATGCCGTGCCTGCCGGGAAGCCATGCTCAGATTCTGGGAGGAGGGGGCGGGCTGAGGTCCTGCTGCCTCGGCTCCAGCCTCCTGCTCACCCTCGCTGGGCAGCGGCTGTCCAGGCTCCACGGGGAACACAGCGCTGGACAGCGGGGACACAGTCGGCTCCACTGGAGAGACGTGATGGAGCTTCTGTAGCAGCTTTTCTTGGGGCCAGAAAAGACACTTTTCACAGTTGCTTCTCCTACAAGACATCTCTGTCTTGGGACAGGTGCCGGAAACTTGTGGCCACCAAGCCAGCTGTGCGCATTTGTCTATACATTCACTTGTTCTTTGGTGTTGAACACAGCTGGGCTGACTACCTGGGCCCCCCGAAGGGGGATGCAGAGATAGGCAGGACCAGACCCTGCCCGCAGGGAGCTCTCCACCCCATCTCAGGCTATGCATCCCCAGCTCTCTCCATCTTTACGGAGCAGTCCAGTCACGGTCCTTTGTGTTTCACAGAGGTCGTGTCCTCACTCGGAGCAAGCCCGTGGGGTGGGTGCTGAGTGGCCCAAGGTCACACAGGTGGCTGGAGCCCTGATGCCAGCCGAGCGCCAGCCCTCAGCTACCACACTGAACATAGATACCCAGACCAGGCTAGGAGGGCGTGTCCAGGGAGTGCTAGGGTGGCCTCTCAGAGAAAGGAGCCATCTCTCCTGCTGCCACGGACTCTTGCCAGGTGTCTTTGAGAGCTGCTTCCTGATGCGCCACCAAAAAACCTGGCAGCTTTCCTAGGACAGCTTTCAGACAGGGACAAAAGTATGCTCCATTCGGATCGGCCCCTGAGTCCAAGAAGAGGAAATATTCCCCACTCCTGGCTTCTGGATACCAACCAGGCTTTCTGCCTCTAGAAGTGAGACAAACAATGAGACTGGGAGGGGCCTTAGAGATCATCTAGTCAACTAGTCCGCCCCCATCCTGTTTACTGGGAAGGAAACAGAGGCTCAGGTCAACTTACAAAGGGTCACAGCCAGCGGCAAAGCAGGAGCCCAGCCCTGTTCCCCTGTGTTCCAACACTCTGCTACTTCCCGGGTTGGAGCTTACCAGGGAAACAGCAAGTCTGTCTTTTTAAGGAGAGGGACTGACTTTAGCTTGTAATATCTATTAGGTGAAACGGGATAAACAGAGAAACACTGATTTGGGGGTCTTAGCTTCTGTCAATCTCACCTCTTTCGCAAGCCTGGCATTCGCTGCACACCGGATTCTGAAAACTCCTTTAAAGGAAATCTCTCTCTGCTGATTAGTGCTGTGCTTTATCCTAACCCACAGCCTTATTGAACACACCCCACTAAGCTAAAGGTCTCCGGGGAATTGATTGTACAATCCTGGCTCTCCTGGTCGAGGGACCGAGTCTTTGGGAACACCTGGACTGGAGTTTCTCTCCCCGCTCTGGTTTCCACGTTCTGTCTTCTCAGCTCCATCAGTGAGGGTACAGCCACGAGCATCTCGGGGATATTTTGAGACTGACCACATCTGGCAATCTGGGGGCTGGGGTGTAAAATTAATTCCTGCTGCCCCAGGTTTCATGAATGAGGGCCCAGAGTCATGCTGGACTTTGAGTTTGGGGAGGATGCATTAGCGAGGGTCATCTCTGAGTAGGAGAGTTTGCGCAACTAGCAGGGGACCCGAATGGGACGGCTCTGGCGGAGATAACATCTCCATCCTGAAGAGCAGGGGCTTTGATTTACAGGCCTGGGAGTCAAGTGCCTGATTCAGCAGAAGCCCTCTGTTTTATTGCACCAGGTGAAATTCAATCATTCCCAGGGAGGGCTTTTGCCCAGGAAGGGGGAGATTCAGGCTCTTGTTAAGTTAGGATTAAATTGCTGATTTCAGCAAATGAAAACTAATGACCACTGCTGATCTCCCATTTGCAGGGGGTGCCTGCAGAGGAAACTCAGCCTCCCCAGTGAGGGGGGCTTGAACAGGATGAGGGTTTGGATGAGCTTCTGGGGATGGCCATGCTTTAGGGCAACGTTTGGAGTCTGACAATTCAAAGGACGCGTTTCTTGCTGGGGCTTATTTTCTTTCTGAGTTGGCACAGAGGGGAGAAAAGGGGTGAAGATGGGAGCCCAGGTTTCCCAGGAACCGTTACCCTGGGTTGTCTTGCGAGCTCATGCATAGATGGAAAAATCAGTTCACCTCGGCCCCGGGCATTGGTGTCACCTTTCTGAGTTTTCTTTTTGGAAAGCTTGGAAATATCTCCACCCTCCTTCCCTGATCGCGCTGCAAGGGTGTACCTAGTCCTTGTGGTCTTTGTATATTTCCTCCCAGGGAAGGGGGAGCATGGCCGCCCCCACTTAGTGGCAGTACACATTCTCCTCTTCAAGCATCTCCAGCTCAAATGCAAATGTAACTTAGGCTGATGCCTCATCAGACAGCACATTAGCTTGGCTTAGTAACAATCAACTGAGACTAAAAATGAGGCTTAGCATCCACAATAATGATAATATCTATCATCTATTGAATAATTACTATGTACCAGGAGCTATGCTAAGCTCTCTACAAACAATATCTTTCTGCCTTCCTTTCTTTTTTTTTTAATCCCCAGCTCTGAGGCAGGTGTTACATTTCACATTCAGAAAGGTTCAGTCATGTATCCAGGGTTACACACTAACTAGTCAGTTAGGAGCCAAACCCAGGCCGTCTGACCGTCTCCCACATTGCTACAGGTGCTGAGGGTTGCAGCAGAAGCGGGGGAAGGAAACGTCAGAGGCGGGGAATTCTGCCTCCAGGGGAGCTGGAGACGAACAAAAGAGAGCATCACGTGATGGGACGATGCATGTCCCCAGAGTGGCACAGACACCGACTCCCATCTCAATCCTGACAAGTCTCCCCTGCTTTGCGTCAGCTTAGGCAACTCACTTGTCTCTGATGGTCAGTTTCTTTATTTGGTAAATAAGGATAATGATGCCCTCTTTTACCTACCTATTCTCGGGCCTCTGCTTAGGCTTTCTTTGGAAGCCTCCCTGACCTTTCACCCCGCACCTGCTCTAACCCTTTAAAGGCAGGGATGTATCCAGTTACATCTGCAGCATCTCATAAACATTGAATGAATGAATGAATGAATGAGCTCACGATGAGGCATAAAATAAGCTGGAACACAGAAGACATTCAAGAGATTGGCTCTATTCGCCCTTTTGGTAATTTTGCCTGGGGTCAGCTTCCTTGTTAAGACTTGGAATCACCAGCATAACAGCCCTCCAGGACACAGAGCCTTTTATTAACATTTCTCAGTGTCAGTCACTCCGGCTTTTGGTCTAAGGCAGCAGTGCTCAGTGCAGAGACAGCTTAGTACTCGAAGAGTTGAGCTTCTCCAAGGCAGCCAGGGTCCTCCTCAGCCTTCGTTTAACAGCCGTCGGGTGAGTGTTGAACAGGCTGGGGGAGGTGGGCTTCCTCTCTTGGCTCACGTTCACCAGAGCCCTGGCCTCACTCTGAGCCAACGTGGGGTCCTCAGGGGCGGAGCTGAGAGAGGAGTGTGGTGAAGGAATAACCACAGCCCTGCGGGGAGTCAAGTGCAACCTCTGTGAAAGTGGATGCAGGGGAGCTTACGGGAAGGATCCGATGCGATGCGTGGAGCCACCCAGCTAAGGCCGCGGCACTTTCTGAAAAGGAAGAGCCTACAGACAGCATCTCAGGGAGGTATGGGGGAGGTACGTGGGGACGGAGGGTCGGGGCAGGACAGGCCCTACGACCACTGCCTGTCCTGCAAGAGTCCCTGCTGCTGTCATGCAAGCAGAGCAATCCCTCCAGGACCAATCCCTCCTCTCCCTCCCAAATCGCTCCTCCAACCCCCAGCTAGTTCACCCCCACATCGTATGCTTCCTGTCAGGCTCTCTTCTCCACAAAGCACTATGTGGCAGCAGTAATAATAAAAGCGACTATAGACAGAGATCACTCTGTGTCGGATCCTGATCTGAGCTCCCACACTAACCCCCTGAGAAGGTACTATTATTCTCCCCCTTCACAGATGAGGAAACTGAGGCCTAGTGAGGTTATGTAACCGGACCAAGGTCACACAGGTGGAGAAGCCTGAAATCAAACCCAAGCAGTTTGGCTTAAGGATCTATGACCCCAGGAGACAGAGGAAGCGAGGACAGGGAGGAGAGAGGGCGTGCTGGGCAAACAGGAAAACAAGAATGCCCTGGGTGGGCAGCGGTGGCCCCCCTGAAAGCATTCCCTTCACCCTCAACCTCTGGTTTCTGCGCATCTGCTTCTCCCCCTCACTGCCTAGTGCTCTGCTGCTTAGGGAGCAGGACATCAGTGATGAGCCCTCCCCCTGGAAGGCAGCTGGCCGTGTCCTCTGTCCTCCAGGCGAATGTCAGACCTGTTCCCTCACCTGGCAAGTCCAGTGCGTGGAGACACCCATCTTCCAACTGGCCCGTGGCTTCTTCAGAGCAGGATGGAAGTGAGCTCAGACATCGAGCCCCCTCCACCTACCGTTCTCCCCAGGTACACGCACACACACACACATGCACGCGTACACATACACACACGCAACACACGCATGCAGTGCACACATGCACACACACACATGCTTGTACACACACGCGCACGCACACTCACTCATGCGCACGCCTCCACCTTCGGCCCCGCCACAGGCCTCAGCTGCTGCCCCTCTGGGGAGCCGTGAGGTCACCCTGTGTCACGAGGACAGCCTTCTTCCTGTGCACCTTCCTCGCCCGCACTGGCTTTTGACAACCCGGCAGATATTTTTCAAACCCCTTTTGTTTTTTTACTGAACAAAGAAAAGAAAAGTGTTCTTGTCATCGTTCACTGTGCTGTTCCTTCCCCCTATTAGCTCTGCTAAGATGCACCCGAAGAGGAGAAAATACAATTGCATACAATTAGCCATGGAAATTATTAATAGGAGCAAGAGGTTCAATCCATTCTACAAGTAATTCTGTAGTGATTTCAGTAATTGATAGTAATTAAACACTAATTAATTCATTTCCTAACTAATGTATTTACTTTATTTATGGGTATTCACTTTAATTACGCTTGTTTGCATTCCTTGGCTTAAGTAATACATTTTGCCATGTTTTCTGAAAATATTTATTTGAGCTTCTTTGAGTCATTCTTTGAGAACATGAGGGAACACAGACTAATTGCTCTGGATTGCAGCGGAGCTCGTGTGTCTCTCATGTTGGAAGGCAGAGCTGAGGGAAGGTGAAGCTTTGTTGCCTACCGGATTAAGCCTCACCTCCACTCCCCGAATTTTTGGTCCAGCTTTCTGACAAACACCTTCTATGAGTTCTTCTTTGAAAAGATCAGAATCTTGACTATGGGAATATGTTCCCCATGGGCCTGAAATGTCAAGGAATGAAAATCCCATCTTTGGGCCTCATTTTGGAATGAGTGTGATGACTCCTAAAGAGACATGGCAGGCATGTGTCTATTCTCTGGATGCAGTGGTTTTTAGCTAGGTGAGTTAGACTCCCAGACTGGAAGTAAGGTGTAAGGCCCCCCACCTCCCCGTCCAGCCACTCAGCTGATGCTCATGTGTCTCTATCAATTGGCCATGCAGCCAGTGTTCAGATAATTTCATTGAAAGGACATTCTCCCCAGTATTCCATCTCTGAACAGTTTCAACGATTAGAAATTCTTCCTCACACTGGGCCTCAAACTGTTTCCTTAAAAATATCTTCCTCCCTGACTACGCCCTCCCCCCAAGTGCTCTACCCACAGGGCCATAAAGAGTACGCCCACTTTCATCCATCCGTCCATCTAACGCTTACCAATTAACATGGCAGCTCTAGACACTCCAATCCATTTACCGTTCTCATGTAGAATGCACTTGTAGCCCTTCAGCATCCCGTTGGCTGAAGGAAATCTAGCCTCTTTTCATCACCCCTAAAATATGTGAATGGCTATTGTCTGACCATCACAATGAGAAATGGAAATGACCTCACTCGGTCAAGATTCTGTACTTCTGTTAATGAGTGCATTAGCTGGGGTTGACCACGTCACAATAATGACTCACTGAGTTGTTGGTCCTTTGAGGAGAAGCAGGCGTTGTGCTGAGTGTTTCTGGGGACTGTTATGAACAGTGGGGAGGTCGCAAGTATGAAAGAGACTCTTGGTCACAAAGAAAGGTTTGGAAATCCCAGCCCTGGCATCAGCTATACAGAAGGAGAGGGTTTCCTCCTTGTGCTTACCTTTTATACAAACCATGTTTTACTGCCGACCGGCTGGGAGCAAATGGGTGTGCAGTCAACAGGGGAAACAAAACATGTAGGAGGAGAATGGCAAGCAGGGTCACACTCATGATGGATTCTTCTGGCAGCAAAGTTGCCCTTTAAGCCCCATCATTCTGGACCCCAAACCTCCCCTCTGTCTTGGGAGGGAAGGAGGATGAGGTAGGACAGCAGTGGTTGAAGTGGGAAGGGTTGGGAGAGTTGGGGGTGGTCCCTGAGCAGAATGTCGGTGAGAAGCACGTGATCCTGATAGAAAGTGAAATCCCCTATGTGCTTAATTCCTATATTCAGGGCTTTCCATAAGACCATGACGGGATGTGTCATTTTTTTCACTGGTGGGTCTGGATGAAGACAGGGTGAGAAGCTGAGGCTGTACGGCAGGCTCATTTTGCCCCTTCGCTGGCCTACGGGAGGGAGCTGAGCTCTCAGGCCGGGAAAGTGCTGGATCAGCCCTCACCTCCGAGCACGCAGGGTCTGTGGAAGTTGCTGCCAGGGCCTGACTTCTGTTAATCGACCTTTCCAAGGAGGGCAGGAGGCGATGAAATAGCCACACAACCAAATTGTTAACAGGACCCTATTTAGGGTATCTAGAGATACACAGATGTGTGTGGTTTAGTTTCATCGGCGTGCAGTGCAGGATTTGCATCTGCTAATCAGTTCAGGATCCAGAAAATTCGCTTCCAATAGAAGAATTCCATTACCAGTCAGCCAGCTGTGAAATACTGTACCTGTTCCATAGCTTAAAGAGAAAGGCCTGTTTTCATCTCCTGCACAGACAGACACACACACACACACACATACACACAACACATGACCCTAGCATACCACAAGGGAAATCAGGTAAGAATTCATGAAAAAGTCTCTGAAAGGAAAAAAAATCAAGGTTCTTTGAACTTAGTTTTTCTATGAACTGAAATGAGATTTTCAGGACCAGAATCTTTCACATGCTGTTTTATAATTAAGGAAGGAAGGAAGGAATGGAGGAAAGAAGGGAGGAAGGAAGGGAGGGAGGGAGGAAAGAAGGGAACTCTTGCAGACACAGAGGAGGGTGAGCTCTATAAAAAGCTGTTAAATGAATAATAATTATTATGGGAATAACAGGCATACAACAAATATATAGGCGAAATTGTCTCACCCTCTCTCTTCTCATCATCTTTGGAGTGGTGACATTTAAGCATTGACTGGAGTTACATCCCTTGAGCCACTGATCACTGAGATTTGGCTCTGAGAGTATAATATTAACTAAACTTTAAGAAAATGAGAGTATGAACGAGAAAAGAAATCAGATGGAATATAAGGGAAGAAAAATAATGAAACATTATTGAGAATGTGAGCCTAGTATCCTATTTGTTGCTAATAATGATCCTTTGGTTTCTTATCCCCAAAACAGACCCTCTCTACATTCAATGTGAGTTGTGTATTTGACTAAATTTAGGTAAGGAGATTCCTAACCCAGAAAAATGTGGGACGCAGCCACTCCTCGTTGAGGGGAAGAATTCAAATTGGCACTCAAGCCACACCACCATTGGGGGTGTGTACAGTCTGGAACAAGCCCGGTGCTCTGACCAGCTTTCTCAAGTGAATTTCATAATTAAGAGTCTAATTACTGGAAGGGTCTCATTGACATGAGATGGAAGCTGGAGCAAAGTAAGTGACCCGACAATTCCACACCGAAGAAAAGCCCAGGAGCCTAGAATGAAGCAAAATTAGCGAGGACGCCAGACAGAGTCTAATCAAGGTTCAGAACCAAGTTAAGGGTTTGAGGGATCAACATAACAATCAAAAAAATATTCAGTTGGATGTATATATGTTCTGAAACATGATGATTTCACTTAGTGCATGCTCTCTCCCTGTTAACAATTTCACTTGATTTCTATTCCCTGCTTATGCAATTCTTTCCCCTCCAAACAGTCAGATGTACATCCCTAGGCACACACGCGCTTGTACCCCAGTGAGCATACCACCTTCACCTACAAAGCCAGCTGTGTATCCATCCTCATGCATTGATCATTCCTCTCCCCTTGGTTACTGAGACACTACCTCTCACGTTTACCTCCAACTATGTGGAATCGAATGTACCAGTAATCTGGATGTATGTTCATTTTAACCTCAACGGTGTATGTACTCATAATAGCTAGGTATACAGCTTATTTTTCTTTTTCTCTTCTTTCTTCCTGAATATAGAGATTTACCTCCACCAGGGCCTTAGTCCTTTCTCTGTATGTTCTCTCATAGCAATTACTCTCATTTATAAGCCTTCAATTATCACCTCTACATGTATGATTATCAAATTTAAATTCTGTCCTGAAATCAGTCCCAAGAACCCCTTCCAAATGTCCAATGGCTTGTGACCTCCTTCATCTGAATGTTCCCACCAGAACTTTAAACTCAGTACATCCCAGTCTAAACTCACCATTTCTCCTATATTTCATCAAAAAAGAAATGAGCTTCTCTGTGTACAGCTGTGTTGATTAAGACCCCTCCATCATCCCAGGGCCCAAACCCTCATCATCCCCCTTCCTCTTCCTCTGCAGCTGATTCATTTTTTGAGCTTTGTCAGTGTCGGCTCCATGATACTTCCTTTACCTGCCTCTGCCACCACCCTATTCAGACACCCATCACTTGCCTTCGGGGTTACAGTAATAGCCTCTTAACTGCTTTGATGCCTCTAGTCTCCCACATCTTTAATTTGAGTTACAAATGCCTGCCAGAGTGATCTTCCTAAAGCTCTGCTCTGATCATCTTACTTACCTGTCTAAAAAACTGCCATGTCTCCTGACTCGCTCAGTCCACACACACACAAAAAAAAAAACAGCTTCCTAATCTGCATCCACAGCCCCCCTCCAATATGACATAAATTGACCACATTGCCCACTGATCCCTTCACCTACCCTGAGCGTTTCAGTCATACTGGACCACCTGCTGTTCTCTGCACACTGCCATTTCTGTCTCTGTGCCTTCGTTCCTGGCCTGGGGTGCAGTGCCTATTTCCACAGACGCAAATCTCTGACTCAAATGCCATCTCCTCCTAGAAGTCATCTCTGGTCTTCAGCTGAAAGCAATGTTATATTCATCTGATCTCATTTATCTGGTTTTTTTTTTTCATGACCCTATCACTTTCAACTTTGTATTAAAGTTGCATGATAGCATCTCATTTCTTTTAGAAAACAGAAAGTCCTTGAAATTGAAGCCAATATCTTCACACACACAACAGTTGTTTATCACACAAGCACCTACCTCGTGCCTTCTGCACAGTCAGTGCTTAACACGCACTGGATTAATGATCATATAGGAATAAATACAGGTGTCTGAATGCTCACACTTGCTCACCAAATGTGCAGCCATTCATGACGACAAAAATATGAATCAATCACTATATCAATTAATCTCTCAACCACAAGTTTACAATGTTCCCACGGTGAAGAGCTGTGTGTATATAATTGCCTGCCCACGTGCATTCATGCTTAAAAAGACAGAAAAACGAACTCCTTGAACAAATGGGCAATGCCTCTTTCTCCAAACACTGCGAGTCACCCTAGCGTGGGCACCTGCATGAAAGAAAGTGGAAACACTGAAGTTGTTCCGAGAATACAGACCAGATGAAAGAGCTGCGGGGACTGGAAGAAATCCACATGCATTGGATAGACATGACAGCAAGGACAGGGGCCAACCCAAGCTGTCGCTGATGGGAGGAAGAAACCCAGCCCAAGAATGTGCTTTAGAGGGAAGAAAACCAAACAGCAGACAATCCCAAAATGGCCCTATATGAAAATATGCAGCAAACAACATTAACGTGGCTGGCATGGAGGGGTGTGGGGGTGTGTGTGTGTGTGCGTGTGTGTGCGTGTGTGTGTGTGTGTGTGCATAGAGTAGGGAGGAATGTGGGAATGAATGAATGAATGAATTCAGGGCACCCTGATAAATTCCCCCTGGGATAAAATCCAAATGTCTGCTTCTAAGAGATAAACAGAAAGCTCTGCTCCTCAGAGCCATGGCCAGTGGCTGAACATCACGCTAATCTTCTCTGCACCAGGTCCCAGGCACCGCGGCAAATGTGTGTCAAAAAAAAAAAAAAAAAATGGAGGCAAAGAAGAGAATCTCACTAAAGGCAATAACGTGAATTCAAACACTCTTTGCAGTTTGGATGAAAGGAACCCAAACTGATGTTGTTTCAAAGAGGGTGTAGGGGCAAGAGCAGAGAAACAGATTCACTTGGCTGGAGAGATGGGGAGGACGCCCGGACTAAAGGGGCAGGGACTGGCCAGCTGCCAGTGAGCAAACGGTGCCTAGCGGTTGCCACACACTCTGTCCTCCGCTGAGCGCTTTTCCATTTATTGTGTCGTTTGATCTTCTAAGCATAGCGGAGAAAAGCAGCACAGGTGCTATTACTCCCTCTCCAGGGAAGAAGTTAACCGAGGCCCAAGGGAGCCCCACCTTGGCCTCCATCTCCTTTAGGTTTAATCCAGGGCTTTAGGCTGATACTTCTAGGGCAGTAATGTAAACATCACCGGGAGGACGTATTGAAATCCAGATGCAAGTCTGAGGTGGGGCCTGTGAGTCTGCATTTTTCACTCTCCCAGCTGAGGCCGATGCGGCTCGTTCAGGATCACACTTTGAGTAGCACGGCTTAGGACGCCGCATCTGTGGGTGCTGGGTTTGAATCAATAAAGGCTTGAATCAATAAAACCAGACCATTGGCTCTTCATTTGAAGGACGTTATTTCATTTACACTATTAAAATTCTAGAACACGTGTCATCTGGAGAGCCTGGGTAGGACTGGTGGTCTTCGGCTCCGACAGGCCTGATCCTTCCGGCATCTATGTGGTGACCTGCAGACGTCACAGACTCTCTAGATCTCTGCTTCTCCAAGTGAGCAGAACCCAAGCTCACCCTCTCTGGAACCCCATTGTCACCCAGATGAAGGAGCCGGAGAAGACTCCTTGTTTTGATTGATTTGACTCTCGCAAACCCCCTGAAAGTCCCAGAACACGGAGCCTCCAAAGCAAGCTGGTGTGCACCACGACACAGGCAAACTTGACTCCTCGTGTTCCTTCAAGAGTCTCACACGTGTCAGGATGGGACTCCAATGCCCCATTGCTGACCCCACGCTCTGGATCAGAGTTTAGAGAAAAGGCCAGCTCCTCACGGACCAAGCACAGCACCTGCATCCCATCATTTAGAACATATTCCTTTGGGACTGTAGGTCCCTTTTAGCTCCAGAATGTGGTATATACACACCATGGAGTGTTATTCAAACTTAAAAAGGAAGGAAATTCTGACACATGCTACAAAATGGATGAAACTTGAGGACATTACGTGAAATGAAATAAGCCAGACACAAGAAGACTCGTATAAGATTCCAGTTATATGAGGTACCTGGAGTCATCAGATGCATAGAGACAGAAAGTAGAAGGATGGTTGCCAGGGGCTGGGAGAAGGGAGGAATCAGGAGTTATTGTTTAATAGGTACAGAGTTTCAAGATGGAAACAGTTGTGTGGATGGAAGATGGTGATGATTGCACAGCAATATGAATGTGCTTCATGCCCCTGAATTCTACACTAAAAAATGGTTAAGATGGTAAATTTTATGTTCCATGTATTTTATCACAATAAAAAATAGGGGGAAAAATTTTTGCTCTAAAACTATAATCATTCCTGGGAGAACTGTTTAACACTTTAAAATTCTAATCATTTAACAACATCAAGGGAATTTATGTATTAGATTTCTTGTGACAACCAGCTGATACAAAGGCACCGCTAGGATGAGGTGAGGGAGGGGCAGGAGGGGTAGGCGAGGACCCCTAAAGGCAGTGGTGAGAAGCCACCAAACGCTACCATTGCCGGCTTCCCAGCTTTGCCAAAGGCCAGGCCTGTTTGTGTGTTTCCACCTGTATCCTCTGGGCTCTGCTCTGGGTGCCTGGACTGACCTCCGAACTCTCACGACCTCCAAAGGCTCCCTGGCCAGATATGGTCCTTCTTCCCCTGCCCCCGACTCCACCCCCACGCTCAGGCTGAGCTGTGATTGGTTCACAGAGCAGCAGGTCCCTGGAGGCTCCGTGCTGTCTCATTGGACGCGACTTCGGGTCACTGCAGCAGCTGGGCACAGAGCAGCCTCTCTTCCCGAGCCCGTACTCAACGGGCTCACCAAGGAGACGATGACAAAGAAGAACTCCAGTATCCTGCCGCCCCACCCCAGGGCCTGCTGCTCCGCATGGCCTCGCTGCCGGCCTCAACGACCCTTCAGAGACAGCAAACCTCCAGGAAAAATTCAGTCCTCACCAAACACCCTTTAATTTTATCCACTCGGCTTAATGAAGGTTCCAGTCTTAATGGCCTCGGAGGCTTTTCGTCTGACGGTTCTGCTGGTAACTAAACCCTGTGCTATTTTTCCCACCCACCGCAGCCTGAAATCTCAAGCATTGCCTCTAATCTGATTTTCTATTTCTGGGCTCTGTTGCATTAGCACCTTTTTATTTCTCCTGGCGTGTTTGACAGTGAGTTCAGGCTAGTGAGAATCATCTCTTTGTGCCGGAAAATGGGGATTGCACTGCTTTTTTTTAGAATAATGACTTGTAGTTAAAATTACCCCCAGGATGTCATAATTACATGGGTGCCACTTTCTTGTTTGACAAGGTGGAGAGGCAGAGCTCAGATGCCTATAGGAGGTTGCTTGGGGTAGAGGAGAGAGAGAGAGAGAGATAAGCAGATGTGTACCGAGAGCCCCCCCAGAAAGCATGAGGACAGGGAACAGAGACGGAAGCTTGTGACAGAGAAGAAAGCTGGTCACCTGCATCGCCCCCAGCAGGTGCCTCCTGCCCATCCAGGACGGACGGGGAAATTTGCAGGATTCCCCCAGACTTCCCACAACCATGAGTACCACACACTATGGGAGTCACCACAGTATCTGAAATTCACAGATGAAACTTCCATTCGGCCTAACTCATTAAGGAGAAGGTCTTCGCTAAAAGGGAAATGTTCTTTGGGAGAGGGTCCCACATTAATGATACAGGCTAAGTTAACTCACAGGTGCTCTATTGCAATTTTTTGTTACATTTGCTCTTAGTAGTGAGATAAACACGATCTCACGTGAAGCATATTGTAGAAAGCAGTGGGATGTGGTGCTGTGTATCAGCCTCTGCCCACTCAGCCCGCCACCCCTGCCCCCCGACTGTGTTTCCAGTGATGGGGGATGGGGACCCCTGCTTGACAGCCACTGCTCTGCTCTGTCAACCTCTAGCAGGGCCTCGGGGGGTGATATCCAGAGACCGGAAGGGGGAAGATTTAAAATGCTGATTCCTGCCAAGGTAGGAGGTCAAAGGGGAAGGCCAGGATGATGAGGGTTCAGGACCCCGGGGGGAATCCACGTAGGGTCAGAAAAGGAGCAGAAATGGGACAAGGGATAAGATAAGTGCACCCTAAAAGGGGGCCAGTCACAGTCTAGTCTCAGCCCCACCACGAGGACCTGTGTGTCTTTGGGCAGATTCCTTAACTTCTCTGGGACTCAATTTCCTCGTTTCTAAAATGAGAACAATAACAGGCCCTAATTTCCAGCGAGGACTATTGTGACACCTGCTCCCCCAGACCCCAAATTGCTATCTTGCTCTTCTTGTTTAGAAGTTCCCAGGAGGCTGCATTCAGCCCCTGGGGAAGGGGGTCAGGAAGAGAGTCCAGGGTGGCTCAGAGGCTGAACGTGATCAGTCTGGAGGAGTTGCCACCGTGAGGGGCCAATGGGGTGAGCCAGGCGGGGCCCCAGCCTGCATTTGTTTCTCAGGCGCATGAACGGGAGCCCAGCCGGGTATGTGGAAGTGAGGCGGGGCCCCGAGAAAGATGATTTTTTAAACCCGACTTCTAATCTGTGTAATTACTGCCACGGGGCCAAGGCACCAGGGAGGAGGAAACTTGTACACCATCTTCTCTTTTTGTTTTCCTCTCCATCAGAGAGACCTTGAGACCTCCCCAAGGTTTTGAAACAAAATTACATTTTTTACTAGAGCAGGGCCGGCTCAGCCTGCAGGAATGAGGCTGCATCCCCGCCTCCCAGGTCGCCAGCCGAGGCTCCCGCAGAAGCAAGTATGCAACGGACCATTTTTCAAATGACACTAATTAATGTGGGGATTACTGGAAAAGCAAATCTACTTCAGCTCCTTGATTAAAACCCTCTGTGCTCCCCAGTGGCACCGTCTGTCCAATGGGCTTTTGGTAGGCGCTTGCGCGGGGGCAGCTGAGGAAGCAAGCATGTGCTTGGTCCCCATCCCCATCCCAGCCTGTTGCTCGGACTAGTCTGTCACCTGAGAGCCTGACTCAGGTTTCACCTGATCTCATGACACGGAGGGTGTGATCAGCGCAGAGGACTAGAGCAGAGGCGGTGTGGTCTCACGCAGGGCCCAGGAGACGTGAGTTTAAGGCCAGCTTCATCTTTTACCAGTCAGGGTACCTGACCTTAACTTCTTGGACTGTTGTAGTAATAATACTGACACCAGCTTGTGCATCCTATTGTAATGGATGCTAAAGAGGCTTCTGAACCCCAAAGCCTTGCACAGTGTGGTTATCAGGATGGGACTCGAGACACAGAGGGGTGGAAAATCGATCCAGCGACACCACAGCATGCAGTGCAAGTCTTGTACAGCGATGGGGGAGAGTCCCCATCTAAACGGGGGCTGAGATCACACTGAACTCCTCTGGTGACAACTATGGAATGTGGTGTCAGGGAGAGCGCTAGGTCAGGCCCCCTCAGCCGCATTTTCTGACTGTTAGAATGCACATGGGGTCACTTTGGGGTCCAGTGCTGGCTAAGTGGCTCCAAGTCTGATGTCCCAGGGCTTCTTTGTGTTCTAGTTTTCCCCCAGTACAAGTTCTTACTCCATTTTTCCACAGGAGGACCTTCTGCCCTGCCTCTCCCTGGCCTTCCCAGCCACGCTGCCTCCAAGGCACCAGCTCCAGGCTACGACCCCAGATTCCAGGAGAATACAAATACAGTCTGATTTCTTGGCCTCTTAAAGCTGTGTCATGCCACTCTCCTGAGATGGCAATTTCTTTTCTGTTGTTCTGTTGAATACATTTTTAAAGAAGATGCCCTCAGCCGCCGCTGCCTCGCTTTTCTTTGTGGTAGGTGCTATGACTAGACTCCTGCACGTACTTACAAGTCAATTTTCCTTTAATGATGATTTTACCTGCTCTGAAGCTTATCAGAAGGGTTCACGCACCCGGGGTCTCAGCTTGGAGCTTTCAGTGGGTCTCGGCAGCTGTTCTATAGGCAGATGCACCTGTTTTGAATGTCATCAATGTAATGCTAATATGCAAAGCAATTTGTGATGCAGGAAACCAGAACCAACAGTGGAAGAAACCGTGTTTGGGATTATAAATCACTTCCCCATCAGCCGCTGAGCTTTCTTTGGGATTCAGCTGAGGAGGTGCTGCAGGCAGTGGGACCCTGCACCGTCCCCTTAACTGACTTCTGTTCTCTGAGAGAAGGCTCCAGAGGGACATTGTTAAATGTGGCGAGAAGGAATTAGAGGGGGTTCAAGTGGAGGAGAGGCCTTAGGCGGAAGGAGGGAGCGAGGGAGAGAGGGCATTTATTGGGCAAAAGGTATCACGGAAACATGTTTAGATCTGCTTCTATTGCTACGGCTGGCAGCTTCGTAGAGGTTTGAATGGAGAGTTCTGGAAGGGTCACTCTATGTCTTACCAAGAAGAAGGGCTCCATTAGGGGTCATTAGAAACTCAAGTCTATAATCTCCACCTCAGACAATCCTCCACTTCAAAGAGTTGCTCTTATGACTTTGAATTAACCTCCGTCGATTAGCAAAACAGGATGGGCGAAAGCTCAGGCTCCAGTAAGTACTGGTGATGGCCGGGCGAATTCCAAACTGGATTTCTTGACTTCTGTAGTCCCAAGGCTGTCTCCTGAAATGCAGTCAGCACGTGGCTGCACATTTGTGTAATGGATCCAAAACATCTACTGAGGTGCCAGGCCTGGAGAGTTTCTCTCTAACGAGAGCTATGCTGTTATCACTGTTCCCTTGTTTTATTTCTCAGAAGGAATGTGGATGGATACAGCATAAAACAATGCATGACCATGTGACAGAGCTCTAAAGACAGTCACCACCCTTTCTCTGTCTGACTTACTTCACTCAGTATGACAATCTCTAGGTCCATCCATGTTGCTGCAAATGGCATTATTTCACTCTTTCTTATGGCTGAGTAATATTCCATTGTATGTATGTACCACATCTTCTTTATCCATTCCTCTCTCTCTCATATGTGAAATCTAATTTTTAAAAAATGATATAAATAAACTTATTTACAAAACAGAAACAGACTTACAGATATCGAAAACAAACTTACGGTTACCAAAGGGGAAACACTGGGGAGGGGAAATAAATCAGGAGCTTGGGATGAACATACACACACTACTATATATAAGATAGATAACCAGCGAGGACCTACTGTAGAACACAGGGAACTCTACTCAATACTCTGTGATAACCTATATGAGAAAAGAATCTAAAAAGGAATAAGTACATGTATAACTGAATCACTTTGCTGTACACCTGAAACTAACACAACACTGTAAATCAACTCTACTCCAACAAAATTTTTAAAATAAATAAATTTTTAAAAAGACAGTTACCACCCTTTTACTGTCACTCTAGCTGCGTGCTCCTCACAACTGAAAACAGTTTTGAGACAAGGCTGGAATTCTTTAGGTCAAGCCATAGTGTTCATCCCAAGTTTGATAATGCTGGTAACTCAGAATTTTCTGGAAAGTTGCAGAGAAGATTTGGGTTTGCGGTGACAGGGGACACCAAGCTGGGGGCAGGTGTGGGTAAGAGAGGCCACTTTCTGTCTAAGATGCTTCTATCCCAAGGGTTTAAGGGAAGGTTCCTGCAGGATGTTGGCCCTGCGGGATAAACAAGCCTGGGGCATCTGCTACGTGCAGGACACTGGTCAACATCCCGCCCTCGAAGAGTTTACGCAGCCGTAAAAAGCTAAATAAAAGCACAAGGTGGCATATCCCAAACATAAGATGTCGGTGTGTTGAACGCTGCAGGATTTCAAGGGAAGAACTTATAGTGGGGGAGGCAGGCAAAGCAGCAAAGCAGAGGTGAAACTCAATCTGGAACTCAGGAACCGGAGTGGTAGTGGGGAGCGCATTCTGAACAGAGAGAGCGGCGTGGACGAAATGTGGGGATAGGAATGAGCACGACAGGACAGGGGGAGGGGGAGACCTCGGGTGCAGGGACGCATCGGGGCAAGTTAGCAAGCGCGTAGCAGAGCCAGCACGGCGCACAGAATGAAGACACCCTGAACTTCAGGTCTCACTCCTGCGCCCTGAGACACAGGAGATGGAGCATGGGGGTAGGGAGCCCACTGAGAGTCTTAGTACCCGAGCCTGCAGGGTCTCTTCTCACAGCTGCAAATAATCCATTTTCATCAACACTAGAGGGGGTTAGCTGCCAGCATGTGAGCCCACAGGTGTCTGCGAAAGGGTGTCCCCCGGCACAGCTCACTCCCAGCTAACTCCTGCGAGCGTTTGGGGACCGCTGAGTCTCCACTGACCTGAGAACAATGAAGAGAATCACCCAAAGAGTCAGCGTGTGAATATCTCCTAGTCCCTTCCCTGATATCATTGTTTTCGAAGCTGCAATAGAACTCTAGTCCCTCTGGATTTCCTGGGGAGAAAACACTGTTATTTACTTACTGGGTTTGTTAAAATGCACCCATTATCTGAATGCCTCCAGGCAACAGTACAAAAATATATTATTAAAAGCATGAGAATTCATTTAAACAGAGATGCAGATGTACCTCCAGCAAGTAGGCCAACGGGACTGTCCCCGGTAGGATGGATGAGAGCCCAGATATGAGATGTCCTCGCCTGTGAATCAGTACATTCAGGCTCCCTAAGCCAGCAGCAGGGAGAGCTGTGGAGATGTAAATGTCCACCATGTAGTTTCCCATCTTCCTGATCTTTCCCGTTCCAACCTGGGGCTTCTAGAGTGGTTCTCAGACTGGGCTTAGTGTCTGTGATGTGACCGGGAAGTAATGGGAGGGCTCCGGTAGAAACATCTAGGAAGGGGATATGGAAAACGCAGTTAATTAGCTGCCTGTATATTATTTGGGCTTCTTGCTCAGCTGTAATCTGAAACAGGTTTGTGGTTAGGCTGTGACTATTCCTGCAGAAATCTTGTGGGGCAGGTAGTGATCTTTCTGAAAGTCAAATGGGATGATGTCCATAAAATTCTCCATGGGTCCCCAATCCTTTAGGGTCCAGATCCCTTCTTAACACAGCTCACTCCGTTTCCTGTACAAGGGAAATGCAGACTTCTGGGTTCTTCCAGCTGAAGAATACCGGAAATCCTCATCCTAATCATCTAGGGCAGTGACTCCGAATAAGTTTGCTGTAGACACATTTGTTTATATCTGGAAAACATTATAGTTTAATGGAATGAGCAAAGGTCTGGGAGTTGGCTACTACCTAATGAAACGCCATCATATCAGCTCCTTCCTAACCCTTCCTTTCTCCATTATAAAATAAGGATTTGGGAATAAATTACCTCTATGGTCCTATCCATGTCTGAATTTCTGTGCCATATATGTGAAATAAAACAGCGAATGCATCTCAAAGTCAACATTGGTCTTGGGTTGCCCACTCTTGGATAACACACACCTCTGCTTCCTTCCTTGGGTTTAGATCATCAAAAGCTGTCAGTGCACTTCTGCTCTCCCCCAAGGTAAGGTCATGGTAGTGACGTCAGCCACAGGGAGAAAACATTCGTGCCAAACAACGATGGTTCGAGTCCCCCTGAGCTTCATAGGTCTCCTGGGGAGAGGGAAGCAGGTGCAAGACCCAGAGCCTGCATTTTCTCCCAGCCCCCTGCCCAGATGGCAGTCCATCTCTGTCCCCCAAGTCCAGTGAAGAGCTTATCCTGGAGGAGGAGACACTTAATAGAACTGACACCCTCCCATCAGCTACACACAAGAGATTGATCGGCTGCTGGCACAGCAGTTGCTACTAAGAGACCACTGTCTGCTGGGGATCGCAGCTGTATTTGCATGAACTGTCTAGGGTGACCTGCCTTCCCCAGAGGCTCCTGCACACACGCAGCCCCAGAGCTCAGCTCAGAGAAGCCTTCGTTTTCAAGGAAAGGAGGCTGTTTACCATCGATGTGATCATGCAACAGGGAGCCTGAGACTTGCTCGGCTTCTGCTGCTGCTGTGTAAATGGCTGTCATAAACTTTTCCCTGTCTGGCCCAGATCACCTAGAGGGTTACATAACCCTCTCTACTTACCAAGTGGTTAGAGTCAGGGAGCAACCGTAAAGATGTCACCTCCACCACAGGTGTCCTTTATTCACCCAAAGAGAAAGCCCCAGGTCACAGGCACCACCGCCATCACTCAGATGCTGATCCAATGGCATCATCTACTATCACCACATTGGCATGTATAGCACCCACCTCACAGGTTTGTTGTGAAGATGAAATGAATTAGTACATTCAGAGCCCTGAGAACAGCGTCTGGCACAGTGTAAGTTCGCTACAAGTGTTCACTGTTTTTATCCATTCAATCCAATGAATACTTAGGGGACACCTACTCTGTACCAGGTACTGAGCCAGGACTGGAGATATAACAGTGAGTAATGAAGACCCACTTCCTCCCTGCTCTCTGGATGCTTAGACTCTATGGGAGGAAGCCATGGGCTGCCTTGGGGACCTTCTCTAAAGCACAGAAACCTCCCCTATGAGGTGGGAAGAGCAGTCTCTCAAATTCCCACTCTTCAAGGTGGTATGTGAGAAAGGTCACCCAAACTGACCTCTGCCTGAGAAGCACAGCAGGGGACCCACTCTCTGCACCTCCCCTTGGGCTCTGCAGGGTACCATTTGTCAAAGCCGGCCACTAAGACTAAAAGCCTATCCCATTTGGTTTCAATCCCACATTTACCCACCGAAAAACTAACTTTCATCGAAGCCTCCAGATCCATTTTCTAACAGAGCCATTCCAGTTAGAATTAATCCCCAACTCAACCCTTTCAGTAAATTGCCCTTCATCTGTAAGAAACAAGAACAAAAATAACACTGAGAAAATGATCCCTCTGCCACCTTCAATCAACTCATTTTGGTACCCCAGAAAACCTTATTAAATGATGACCTGATAGTAAATGGACAGTCTCCCGAGAGCAGCTAAAGCATCTCAGCCTTGCCCCCTTCTCTTCAGGCGTGGAGAACAGCTACTCAACATACTCAATGAATAACCCTGGGAGGGGCACCCAACTCTGTGAAATGCCAAGCAGATGTAGTGAAAAGTCTGGGATTCCTTTTAGGAATTAATTTTAATTGATCCTCCATTCAACAAATATTGAGTACATAGTATATGTTAGGTACTAGAGGTAAAAAGAATAATAAGAAACATCTCTTCATTCAAGGAGCTCACAACCCTGTTGGGGACACAAATTTAGAAAACGTACAATGCAGATGGATGAGGCTGAAAACAGAAATATGCATTCAGTGGCTCCTTACTGCCAAGTAATTTGTTAAAAACAGTATTCCATCGCTAACAGGCTT
This sequence comes from Eschrichtius robustus, assembly GCF_028021215.1. NCBI lineage: Eukaryota > Metazoa > Chordata > Mammalia > Artiodactyla > Eschrichtiidae > Eschrichtius > Eschrichtius robustus. Next base: position 6,962,077 of record NC_090834.1, read on the forward strand.
TCCATCCTCAAAAACTATTCTCATCTACTCTCTGGAAATTTCTTCGATATACTATGTTGATTAATGCCTTCACCTGCCATGCCCTTACCTCATACTTCTTGTCCATAGGGTGAACTCCTATTCATCCTTTAAAACCCTTTTCAGACTACCCCAGTCATTTTAAGCATTCCGTTTCCTCTACTACTTCTCTATCTTTTTCATATTTCTCTCTTTGCACATATTATTCTATAGTCTGATAAATTATTTGTATGTCCATATTCTTTACTAGACCATGTGTTTCTTTAGGGATTAACACAGTACCTAGCCCATACCAGGTATTTGTAAACGTTCATTGAATTAAACTGTGTATAAGAAATAATGGTATTACTACTATGACCACTACCATAACTACTATTTTTGAGAATTTTTATGAGCCAGGCATTGTGATAAATACTTTACATACATTTCCTCAAAACAACTTTGAAAGCAGGAAGTATCACAGATGGCTTCTCCAGCAAGTGATACATTACACAAAGAATGTATTGTATGAATTACTATTTTTCCTCCATTCTTTTTTTCTCTCTCTCATACACACACACACACACACACACACACACACACACATACGCATGCACCCACAGAGAATCTTATAAGCCATCGTTGAACCTCTTGTACTATTGTTTGGAGTTGATAATTTGACTTAAGCATCTCATTTCTGTATTCCCATAGTGCCCTGCAAATGTCCATATGAACATATCAATCTAGCATAACTATTGATATGGCTGTTCGCTTTCTTCATTAGACTATAAATTCCTTGAAGTCAGGCATGCCTCATTCATTTCTTTTATCTGAAATAAACATCTTGGTGTCTAGAACACAATAAGTGTTCAACGAGTATTTATGGTAAAAGGAAAGGAAAAAGGGAGGAAGGAAGGAAGGAAGGAAGGGAGGGAAGGAGGGAAGGAGGGAAGGAGGGAGGGAGGGTGGGAACAGAGGGAGGGTAGCCAATATCTGCCATGAGCCAGAGGAGTTATTTAGATAGAAAATGTTATTCCTCATAAAATCCAAATACTCTTCAGCCAAGCAAAGGAAAATCACGATCAGTGAGCACATTGGAGTCTGGAATTACTGAGTTAACCAATCACTTGATATATATCACTTGATATAGCACTCCCATCTTATAAAGAGAAGAATAAGGAATCTTGGTGAAATAAATGGCCTTTGCATCTTCAGTTGAATTTAGGCAAAGTGATCTTTTTCTTCTAGCCCATTGCTTTAACTATTGGACCCAGTGCTTCCCAAGGACAACCCCACTGGCCTCTTGTATGCTCTATCTCCCCAAGCAAAAGTGAGCAGTACCAGTGGAAACTGGGTATCCATTTATTTAATAAGACCTTTACTACCTACTCAGTGCCAGGGCACTGAGTTCACAGAGGGCTGTCCTCTGAAAGCTCATATTTTTAGACTAGGTGGTCATACCACCATCTTCATAAATCCTACAACTCAAACCACCCAAGGTCAGTACATCAATGGTGGTAACATCTGTGTACTCAGCTAGCCGACAAAGCTTTTAAATCTACTTAAAAAGCAAGGAGAGAGAAATAATAAACACCTGAAATTGAATTGACCTCTGATTTTAACCTAAGAATTGGAGTGACTTTGGGAGAAAATGTTATGTGTAGAACATAAACGTAAAATGTGCCCACTTCATTTTCTTCCTGCATCGTATTTAACAATTATCTGTGATAAGTGCCTTTCCAGAGAGACTCTCCAGATTTATTAGAAGCTACCTGTAGACTAGAGCCAGGCAACCTGCATTTCCTCCCTCCCCTATTCTGTTATCTGACTGGCAGCCAACCTCCTGCAGATCCCAGGACCCGATGACAAAACTCATCCTTCTCCTAAGACACCGAGGGAGGGGTTGCCTGTGCGCAGAGCCCCCCGCGGATGCGGTGGCTCAGAGTGGTCCACAGGTCTCCTGGATCTCTTTCCCCATCTTCTCCACTAATAGGGACATGGTTCTCCTCCCACTTCCCAACTTCCAGGGGAGACAATTGCTCAAGGTCGGTCTAACCACCAAAGGGCCACCCATTGGCTCTCAACTGGTAATAGTTTTACAGGATAAGCCAGATTCCCACAAGCTGAGGAGAAGGAAATCCAGCTCCTTTGGGCGTAGAAGTAAGCATTTCCCCCCATGCAGGGACCGCTGCTCCCCTTAGCCTTCACCCTGCAACTTCCCAGACACCTGTGGCTACAAAGCCCCAGGCAAGTGTTAGGTTGTCACACCAAACCTTGATGCACCGAGCACTCCCCACCCACCAGGGCTGCTCAGGCAGCGGGAAGGCGATTATAACCTGTAATTTCTCATCTCGGTTAGCAGGTGACAGGCTCCCATAACGTGACATCCATATGGCATCACTCCTGCTGTTGAGCACAGTTTTAGGGCAAGATTCATACCACTTCTCTCTGTGCTCAAAATAGATGCCCAAAATTGGGATAGAATTTACATAAATTGGCTGAAGAGACTGTGTTCAATTAAAAAGCTTTTGTTGCCAAGGAATTTTTTTAGTTGATACATATGCTCCTTTATTGCAGTCCTATGGGGGTAAAGATGTTGGTTCTCTCTCTCTCTCTCTCCCTCTCTCTCTCTCTCTCTTTTCTTCCTCCCTTTCTCCATCCATTCCTTAATAAATAAAGAATGGGGAGGTGGTATGTATCTGCCCTGAAGGCTGAATGAGCAGCAGATAATGAAGCAATCCATGTGGAAATAACAGGGAACCCAGCCCATGAGAAGGAGAAGCACGTGGTGCCCTCTTGCCTAGCCTGGGGCAGGGCAAGCTGCAAAGCTCCTCTCTGTGTGTATTCTGGGCTCTGTCCCAGGGTGAACGGGCTGTCCCACTTTGTAGTCACCATAAATTCAATGGGATGTGTTTTCAATGGCACTGACATGAAAAACATGTTTTTTAATCATGAAATAATACTGTTCTTGGGCAAAATTGGGCAACAGAAAAGTATAACAGAGGGGAAATTCATAAGTAATTTGATCAGTCAGTGATGAACTCTGTTAATGCCTTTCCTTCCAGCCTTCACATCAATTGTGTATATTCACGCACATGTGGGATCATAATATATAAATACTTCTGTAACTCAGCATTTTTAATACTGTATTATAATTTCTTGAGCATTTTTCTATATCATACATTTTAGGAACATCACTTTTAATGGATGTACTATAATGTATTGAACACTTTCTCTGTTTTGAATATTTATGTTATTTCCAGTTGTGTTGCTATCCCTATATAAATATCGCTGCAATTAACAGCCTTGACTTGGTATGCACCTCTGATTACTTCCTTAGGATACCTCTGCATGGGTTGAGATTTAAGGTGTACATTTGATAGTGAAAGAAGTTGAACTGAGCTTTTCACGTGCTTTGGGACTGAATCATCTTATGATTAATGCATGCATTTTTTACAAAGCCTGTTTAGCATCAGAAATGACGTAAGACCAGCTCCAGGCTTCTAGAAGTTTAGAGCACAGAAAACAGTCTGGAGGGCAGGACATAGGACCATGAGAGAGGAACCACTGGGTGTTTCAGTGGATGGGCAGGTCATGCCTTACTTAAAAATAATAGAAATAATTTTGTTTTGGTGGGATTGAACTTGAGCCTTGAAGCACTGGTAGAATTTTCATGGGTGGAGCCCGAGAAGGAGGGAATAGTTGCCAAATAAAAATGGTGTGAGCAAAAAGGCAGAAGCAGGAAAGCACTAGTGGTTGGGTAACTGTGAGTGTGGAGACTACTGTGCCTCCCAAAGTATCAATATGCCATTAACTGAAGAGGACTAGCCATTACCTGTAGTGCTGTAATTATGGAATCATAATTGTCCTGAATTACATGTTGCAATGACATATTCCAACTGTGTCCTCACCTCTGAACTGAAGGCTCCTTGAGGCTGGCACAGCCTTCCCTCTGCACACCTAGCTCCTGGCACATCGCCCTGTATTCTGTGCATATTCCCAAAGACTCATTGACCAAAAAAATAGCTTAAAGCTAATTGCAATGCTTGATTGGATGTAATCTAACAGACATTGAGATATAACATCCTCACCTGGTGTCTGTACCTTCCCTTGGAAGTAGGTCAGGCAAGGACTGCCTCCCTTGTTTTAAATCACTAAATGCTCTGCATCTCTGGTAACTGGCTCTTTTGTTTTCCATAAGGACATTCCTGACCCAATATGCAGGATCTACCAAGATACCTTGCTCATAAATAAGAACTCAATACCTATTTGGCAAACTGAATTAATAAACCCTAGACTTTGTTTATTCTCCTGGTCCCTCGAGCTAGACATGCCCTTCTGCCTACCATTCATGACCTTATTACATATCCCCAGACAGTTAGTCCAATATCAGACCAGGTGCAAAGCTGACTGATGGGAACTCTTGGCAGAATCCTCTGGCCCAAGGTTTGCTTCTCAAACTATCCTGATCGTGATACTCACCAGGGGTGCTGGTTAAATACACAGATCACTGGGACTCTCCTCTGGGAATCCTGATTCATAGGCTTGGATTGGGATGCAGAAATCAGGGTTATGAATAAGCACCTGAAATCATGTTTGGAGCAAGTTTGAGAAACCCTGCAGATCAACAGAGCTCTCTTGGCTATAACCAGGATATAATGGACAATGTTAATTAGCCATAATCACAAACAACTAGCTGGCATATAGAAAAGCAGTCCTGTAAAGTGGAGAGATCACTGTCAAGGGAATTCAATATCCTAGACTCAGATCCTGACGCTAACACTTGTTAGCTGGGTGGCTTGGCACAAATTATGTAACCTCTTTGAACCTGTGCTTCTGCCTTTGTAAACTAAGGAAGGCACTACTTGCCTCTTTCCCTTCAAGACATCTAACCGGATGATGCCTGTAAAAGTGTATCATACATGGGAGGAATTCAGTTTGATGTCTTGACTGGAAGCAAAAGCCATAAGATGATCTGTTTGCTGGAGGAGATAAGCTTTGTCACAGTCACAAGCTATTGGTAAATATTTGCTCCACAAAAACACTCCTTGCATGCTTGTCCTATTTTGTGCCAATACAACAAAGCTGGAAGGTCATCTCAATAAATAACAATTAGCATGAATTGAGCACTTACTCTACATCAGGCATAATTCCAGGTGAATTACTCAGATGGACCAATTTTATCCCCACACAGCTCCATGAATAGGTGCTACTTTGATTGACATTTTTTAGTTGAGGAAATTGAGATGGGAGGTATCTTTAAATAACCTACTGAAGGTATAATGGAGATATATAGTTAAATAACTTGTCAGAGGTCAAACGGCTATTAAGGAGCAGAGCCAGGCTTTGAACCCAGACAGTCTGCCTCCCTGGTCCCTATTTCTGACCCCCTAAACCACATGATTCCTCAAGATGATGGGTGGTCCCCACAGTGACAGGGAGAAGAACCAAGGTCTCCGGTTACTTACTCCACTTCCCCTTTTTAAAAATGCAAAAGGCATGAGCGGAAGAGAGGAATAGGCGGAGCGCTGGGGGTTTTTAGGACAGTGAAACTACTCTGTATGATACTATCATGGTGGATACTTGTCATTACGCATTTGTTCAAACCCATAGAATGTCCAACACCAAGAGTGAACCTAAAGTAAACTCTGAACTCTAGGTGATAATGATGTGTCAGTGTAGGTTCATCGATTGTAACACATGTACCATCTGCTGGGGATGTTGATAGAGGGGCAGGGGGTCTACGGCAGCTCTCTGTACCTTCCCCTCAATTTTGCTGTGAACTTAAAACTGCTCTAAGAAAATTAAGTCTATTAAAATAAAAATGCAAAATGTAGCAGTTTTCTTATAGCTCATGCTATCGATGTCCATGCCCTCTATGGCGTTCAGCATTATCCTACATAGTTACTCTGTAGCAGTCATTACAGAATATTAGGGCTTGCTGGAAGGCTGACAAACACAGAGTCCAGGGGGCTCTCAAGCCAGAGGCCCTGCGGCAAACATGCCGCCCCCACGTTAAGGTGCTCTTGTTGGGGAATGCCTTTCGCCAAAGAGCACGCTAGGCACCTTGGCGCTGTCTCCACCTGGCCATTTCACACCTGAATGGCCTGCCCAGTCCCTAAAGGCACTTGAGCTTGCTCCTTGAATGCAATCCCACCCCTCTAAGAGGAAACAAAGGGCCCAGACAAATGAAATGGATTGCCCACGTTCAAGGCAAACTAACGGCAGCGTCTGGAATAGATCCCGGCTCTCCCAACACCCAGACCAGGGCTCTTCCAAACCACAGTGAAGGGGGGGCCACAGCGGTATCCTGGCCATCGGAGAAAACTAACCCCAAAAAACCCCACGAAGCACAGTGCGAAAGAGCGTGGCGATGACTGGAGACAGAACAGAATGGCTCCCAGCACAGCGGCGCCGCTCCGAGGACGGCAAGGTGCCCGGGGCCGCCACGCTGCCCTCCCAGCGCAGGTGCTGGCGCTGTCGCCAAGTCACCACGGTCCTTCCCGCTGCCTGGAAGGTGGGGTGCCTCGGAAGCGCCCCCCCCACACCCCGGCGAGGCGGGAGAGGCGCGGCTGCCGCCGCGATAGTGTCGCCTTAACTGAAACGGGCGCAGAAGAAGAGGGGCGACCGCACGCGGTCTCCCCGGCCCCGCGGAGAAGGGATGGGGGGCAGAGCCGCACAAAGCGCGCCCCGGGCCGCCCTCCGATTGCCGCCTCCCAGCGCCTTGTAGCTCTGGAGAACTTTTAATAGAAATCTGCGGAATGAAATGGGCTACAGCTGTTTGCCTTGATAAATATATTTTATGCTACATGCTTCAGCCGCCATCTGTTTGCTGATACGAGCACTTCTTCGTGGCAACTAAGGAGAAGTCATCAGAAGGAATAGCAGGAGAGGGGTTTCCGAGCAGGTAGAGAGGGAGAGGGGGGCAGGTCAGGGGGACTGCTGCCAGGCTGAAAGGGGCCGGCCTGGGGGTAAAGGAAGGGAGCGCAGGAGCAGAACGAGGGCCCGCAAGGACCAAACCAGAGAAGCAACCCACCCAGCCCTCTTCAGCCGTTTCCCAGGATGCTCTCACTGCATCCCACAGCTCCCAGTCTTTCCTCCCTCGTCCTCTGACCTTTGGCCTCTAATACTAAAAGCGAGGTAATGACAGGAGCTACAAAGGTGCCTGCCTCTGAGCCACTGGGGAGCGTGCCCTGTGGCCCCTGGCATGAGGCTCCTCGCCTGTCAGTCAGTCGCACAGGAGGAGCCTGGGGCCCCTGCACCTGATGCCACTGTCCCCTGAGCCCACCTCCCACCTCCTCTGATCCGGGCTAAGTGCAGAACAGACCCGGAGAGGGACAGAGGCCAGTGCCCTGAAAAAATGTAACCTATTCCAGGACCAAACCAAATCAGGGAGCAGTTTTAAAGCACCTGTGCTGAGCCCTGTGGCCGCACAGCTACCCAGCCCTGTAAGGACTGCAGAAATGGTCCAGGGGTGCTTAGAACAGGTATGGAGGAGGAGGGATTTACCCATTCTGGAACTCTAAAATATCTTCATGACAGGCAACAGATTTGCTCACTCTCAAACCCTCAAAGCAAAACAACAGAGGCGTCACCATAACAGATAACGGGGAAAAGCTCAAATACTTGGAGATTTCTGATTTCTGAGAGCAGAACCTCTGTGAAGGTGTCTTCCTTCCTTCCCCGCTTCCTTCCTTCTTCCCTCCTTCCTTCCTTCCTTCCTTCCCTCCCTCCTTCCTTCCTTCCTTCTTCCCTCCTTCCTTCCTTCCTTCCTTCCCTCCCTCCCTCCCTCCTTCCTTCTTTCCTTCCTCAGGGAGAGATGGGAGAGGCCAGTATGACTCACCGCTGTTCTGAGTGGCTCCTGTTTCTGGCATCCCATGGCATCACTTACTCCTGTGTACACCTACCACTACCACCAGCACTCCTGATGCCCCAACTGAGAGAAACGCAGCCTGGCTGGGAAGTGGAGTCAGCGTGTGTGGGCCCCACAAAGCCCCGCACAGGAGCAGTGCGTCTCCCTGGCCCACCTCCTCCCTCCACCCCCACCTGGATGCTGCCAGGGAGGAGGCCATGCTGGCCCCCCAGCTGGCAATGCAAGGGCCAGTGTCACCACCAGCTGCATCCAGTACCTCCCTCCCCATCCTGCAGGGCTGTGAACCTCCAGAATGACTGGGTGAGGAGCAGGCTTTGGTACTGGAGGGCAGAGCCAACAGGCTGAAGTGAAAGGAAAACTGCATCTGTCATAGCAGAAAAGGGGGGACAACCTTCCAAAAACATATTAGTCAAAAACCAACAGGATGGAGCCCCTGCTGCTCGGTGCCACCTCCTCACAAGCACGTGGGCAGGGTAACTGTTGGTGACACGCTTTGAGACGCTCTGACAGAAGGCACTAAATCATTGTGTACTGAAGATTGTGATGTTTGGTCCAAGAAACCAAGTGCTTTGGACGCACTTCAGAACTGCTGGCTGTTCACTGGGGCCAGAGCAAGCCTCGGGCTTCATCGGCACACCAGTCCCCGGTATTAAGTGTTTCCATGGCTCTTCGTATTTTGCAATTATCTTTTCTAACACGTCTGCCTTAGCAGAGGAGCAGGCCGAATGTAAATCCTTCTGCCCTCCGTGATGCCTGCCAGCCTCTGAGGAAGAGGTCCTGACCCCGTCATCCACCTTGAGAGGAGATTAGTAGGGCCTGCCAGGTCCCCGAGTTTGCAGCCTCTTCTGTCTACACTCGGTTGCTGGCTCCACACTCACTTCTTCTACTACTTATCTGCCCACGTTTCAAGGCCAGCTCAAAACAGACTGCATCCATTTACTCATCCATTTATTCATTCCTCAATTATTTGTTGAGTACCTACTATGTGCCATGCACTGTTTTAGGCACTGAAAAAAGAACAGTGAATAAAATAGGAAAAAAAAAATCCCCTTCCTCATGTAACTTACATTCAATAAGGAGGTAGATAAATAATAAGCAGATAAACACTTAGTACTATGAATAAACATAATGCTGGCTGAGGGTTAGAGAATACCTGGAGGGTATTATTATAGGCCTAATGGTCCAATGGCCTGACACCTGAGCAGAAATCAGAATGAAATGAGGGAGTCTGTTAGGCATCCAGGGAAAAACATCCCAGGCAGAGGGAACAGCAGGTGCAAAGGCCCTGAGGTGGGAACACAGTGAGTGTTGAGAAACAGCAAGGAGGCCAATTTGATTGGACTGAAGCCAGTGCAGGGCATGTGTTGTCATGGCAATAGATGTGGTCAAAGAAGTAATTGGGCCTCTAATCAGAAGCATTTTCTTCTCCAGTTGGTCCAGTCCCACAGGACCACCCACTCTTCGAACTCCTGTACTGGTCCCAAAGTGGTTCATTTGGACCTTATTGACACCTGTTTTGTAGCTTCACCACTTCACACATTTGTGTTTTCTATGCCCAAAGCAGATGAAATTTCCCCACATTTCCTCCTGATTTCTGTGTCTTTCCCTGAGCCCCAAGGTCATCCCATCCATCCCTCCTGTCTAACATCCTGAGCATCTTTCCATTGCCCCCTTGAAAGGAAACGTTGTGAAAGAACCACACCTCATCAGTCATAGTTCCCTGTGAACCCACCCAGGTACTCAGGAACCCCTGCATTTTTAGTTTTAACTTCAATCAGACAATGTCTCCACTGTTCAAATTAACCTAAAACACTAATCCATTGAGAGATCATTTGTTCACTCGAGTCATTGATTAATTCATTAACTTTTTAAAAATATCTACTCTGCTGGGGAACAAAAGGTGAACAAAACAGGCCCCTTCAATAAGCATCAAGTCTAGTGGACAAACAAGTTATAAGAAAAGAAGTAAATGCTAACACAAGAATACAAATAAAAGGCCATGAGAGATCAGAGGACAAATCAATTAATTTTCCATGAATTTCTTTCCAAAGGAGACAGGGAAGGCCTTCCAGGGAGAATGACGTTATAGGCAGGCATTGAAGGATAAGTAGGAGTTTACCAGAGAGAAGGGAGTAAAAGACATTAGAACCGAGTTTCTCAACTGGGGGTGATTTTCTGTCCCCGGGACATTTGGTGATGTCTGGAGAGATTTTGCCTGTTGTGGCTGAACCAGTGGTGTTCCCAGCCTCTAATGGGTCGAGGTCAGGGATGTTGGTAAACATCCTACAATGCACAGAACAGTCCCCAGAAAACAACTACCCAGCCCAACTGTCAGTAGTGCCGAGGCTGAGAGACCCCTCATTAGAAGTAAAAAGAACAACATGTAAAAGGGTATCAAGTTGTACAAGGGTCATCAGGAAAGTCTAGAGAACAGTAGAAGAAGTTCAAGTGTGAAGCAGAAATCTGGAGTCCATGGAGGCAATGGCAGGAGATGGTGCTGGGAAGGAGGTCTGAGACAGAGAGAAAAGTCTCAACACCCCAAACTATGAAGTTTGGCTCCACAAACAGCAAGGAGCCGATTAAGAGAAGCTGCAATAGGTGAAAACAACGGCTGCCAGTTACGGAGCCTCTACTCTGGGTTGGATGTTTGCTGCATCACCTCTAATCTTTAAAAGAGAGGGACAGAGAAACCCAGCAGGCAGTTATTATTATTTCTGCTTTACAGATGAGGAAACAGGGAAATCAAAGCGCAGAAAAGGGAAGCTGCTTGCTCAAGGCCAGCCACAGGGACAGCTGCAACAAGGGATCCCGGTTAAAGTGCGATCTACCCGTCTCCTGAGCCAGTAACCTTCCCGGCAAAGCAGCCTCTCCCAGTCTGACCTGTGCGGCTTCCCTAGAGCCTTCCCGCCCCTGGGATGTAAGCACAGGGCTCTGAACACCCACTGCTGAATAAAACCCTCCTGAAGGAAGGGAAGACTAGCTAACACGTACAACCAATTGGGAATCCATTGACATCATTCCATTATTTCTACTCATTGCCATATTTTGCATCCCAGGAAACATGCCTGAATAATCTCTAGAGAACAATTAGAGCATTTGAAAATCTTTCCTTTTTTTCCTTCCTTTCTCTTTCTTCCTTTTTCCCTCCCGCCCTCCCTTCCCCTTCCTTCCTCCCTCCATACCTCCCTCTTCCTCCCTTCCTTCTTTCCTTTCTTCCTTCCTCCCTCACTCCCTCCCTTCCCTTTCCCCTTCCTCCTCCCTCCCTTCCCCTTCCTCCCTCCATTCCTTCCTTTCTCCCTCCCTTCCCCTTCCTCCCTTCCTTTCTTCCTTCCTTCCTTCCTTCCTCCCTCCCTTCCCCTTCCTTCCTTCCTCCCTCCCTCCCTTCCCCTTCCTCCCTTCCCCTTCCTTCCTTCCTCCCTCCCTTCCCCTTCCTTCCTTCCTCCCTCCCTCCCCCTTCCTTCCTTCCTTCCTTCCTTCTTTCCTTCCTTCCTTCCTTCCTCCTGAAACAGTGTGTTTGGCACACTTTGAATATTTACCAAAACCCACTTGCTTTCCTCCTGAGCACATAACCCGCGGACATTTCCTGGCCACCTTGTGGCCGAGCGACAGAATTCCGGCCACTGAGATCCCGGTGAAAGTGGCCTGTACCTCATCCAGGTGTGGCCCATAAAAACCACCCATATGCTATTCTTGCTCCCTCTCCCCATCCGCTTTGTACAGAGGATACAGAGTTCAGTGGAGATGCAGAGGGAAGGAGCACAGGCCCTGGGGTCCAGGAAGTCTGCCTGCCAACCCATTATTTCCACATTGGGCTTGATGTGAATGGCAAGCTTTTATTGGATTAAGCTACTGAGATTTGTAAGTTTGTTACAGTAGCTAGATTTACTTGCCCGACCTAATACAGGGAGGGTGAAGGATGGGGAAGCAACGCAGAACTGAGTTCAAAATTCAAACAAGCGGCTTCTCAGGCAGAGTCCAGAAATAGTCAGGGATGACAGTCATCTGGAAATCAGAGTCCTCCTATGTGTCTGCCTCACTATCTCTAGTATGTGATACTGACATCCTTTAGATCCAGGCAGATGGCCACCTTTTAGGCAGAAAAAAGGACAAAGAGCAAAAGAGAAGTGCCCCTTGGTGAGTCAGCGGGTTGAGGGGCTTGCCTGGAAGCCTCACCTAATGACCTCTGCTCACATCTGGGGGCCTTGCCTCCTTGCACAGGAGGCTGGAAAACATCACCCTTTTACTTGGCACCCTGCTTCCTGGGATAAAATCAGGGTTCTGTTGGGAAGAAAGAAGGGAAACTAGGTGGGAAACTACGTGGGTGGGAAACTAGGAGTCTTTTTTAAAAGAAGAGAGGGGATAGTGGTTTTGAATCAGAAGATACTGCCCGGACTGGTTATGTGATGCTGGATCCCCTTTGTGTGCTGGACAGTTTCTGGCTTTTGAGGCCTAGGAGGTAAAGGTGTGGGTGTCTGAAATGGCTCTGCCCCAGGGTGCACGCACCTGCACCACCCTTTCTCAGTTGCCTCTGAGACGGGTTGTGCCGCCCCCATGTCCCTCACACGCAGCCCAAGTCCTCTGCACACTCACTCCCACCTCATTTCCCAAGAGCCCATCCTGCAAAAGATGGAGAGCATCTCTGCCTTCTCCCTTAGTGCTCTTTTCAGCAGAATCTCCCATGACAGGAAGCAAGGGCCGCGTGCCAGGGCTCTCGAGCACCCGCTGCTTCTCCCCCTTCGCAGTTAACACCAGAAACACACACATTCTCCTGCCATCAGACCGAGCCAATTTCAAGTCATGTGTGGGGTTAACGCCAGTCTCTCTGCCTCTCCTGCTTGGTGTTACTAAACGCTGTTCCCTGTGGCACTCAGCACAGGCCTGCAGGGAGAGAACAACACAAATTAACCTTGAACATAGGTGTGGGGCTGAAAAGCAGCTTTACCATAAATGAGAATTATAAAGGGCCAGTAATCGTCCCCTTGACCTGGCACTTTGGGGTGCCACGTGGAGAAAAAAAAACTGTGCTGGATTTTCTGACTTTCTAACAGGACTTACTGAGGTTGATTAGACCCTCTTCTGCCACCTCCGTGCCTGGCAGCAACAGCGAAGAGGCATGCTGAAGAAATGGAAATCAACCTGCCCTGGCATCTGTGCCCTGGGAACCAGGCAGGGGAGAGGGGCCACCTAACTCAGGAACACAATGACCACGAGCCAAGGCTGGCTCCTGTAGCCTAGGCACCGGCCATTCATGTGCTGGGATTTTAGGGATAGACTTTACATAGTTCGATAGATAATTCAGTGTCTTCTCAGCAGGTCAAACTCTCTCTTTCTGTTTTCCTCTGCTTCTATTTCATTGAGTCTGATTTCTTCCGCTCCCTCTTATATGAGAAATATCTTGTTCAAGACCCATCAAGGGGACTTTGGTAATCTAGGGCAGTGCTTCCTAAATGTTAATCTGTGTACACATCGTTGAGGAATCTTGTTAAAGTGGAGATCCTCATTCAGTAGATCTAGGGCAGTTCTGAGATCTGAACTCTAAAGAGTTTCCAGGTAATGCCGATGTGCCGGTCCAGGGACCAGCCCTTCACCTTGGCGTTGCTGGCAAATACGCTTTGATTGCGTTAAGCACCGAGATTTGAAGGTATGTTTGTTAGAGTGTATCTAGCGCATGATCAGGACCTTGGATGGAAGATCCTAGGACTTTTAGAATTGCCAATCCCTACACCTCAAAAGGTCATGAGTCTAGGGCTTAGAGGCATATTCAAAGGCAGAGCACTCCGCCAGATGAACCCCCCCATGCAAAACCAAGGTGTATATGAGAAGCATCCATTGTTCCAAGAGGCACCATTGACTTTACACAGGCTGTGAGCAGGTGACTCTTCATTGTGCGGTACACCTGCAGAAAGTTCTGCTTGCAAGTGGCGTCCCAAGCAGAGGGGGCAGAGAAGCTTACGCTTCCTTCTTTCTTGATATCAACAAATGACTGTGTCAACAGCTTCCCAAAGACTGATGACCTGGGGAAACAAGGCAGGGCACAAGGTGTTCACCAGAGGACAAATCTGAAGGTGCTTTCCCTTTAAACTAGCCTCTCAATGATCACCTGACTGTGTTAGGAATGATAGTACCCAGGCCAGCACTGCTTTTCAAAGTGTCTGTGACCACCTTCCAAGCATGTACCAGGTACCACGTGAAAGGGCTCTTGAGTCTAGAGCATCCTCAGCAACAAACTGAGCCACTCCATCTGCCCAGTTCTTCGCCTCTTGCTTAATCTCTCTCTTCTCCTAAACACTTAACTACTTCCTTCTCGCCTAGATTTTTCCAGTCGTTCTTAATTTTGTCCTTGCTTCACTCTTTGGATATGATGCTTTCTATTGCCTCCCCAATTACAACTGTGTAGCTTTAGTTTCTCTTTTCTCCATTTCTGACTTTGGATGAAAAATACATCCTTCGCACCCTTAGGTAAGACTCTTCCCCCTCCAGACTCTCTTCCAGGTGGTCTTATCCACCCCATGGTTTCAACTACTATCTGTGTGCTGGGGTATCCCAAATCTATATCTCCAGACCAAAGCTGTCTTCAACGCTCCAGACTCAAGTATCCACAGGCACATCAAATTCAAGGTGTTCTGGATGGCACTGATCACGGGATCTGAAAGAATAAAGGAAAGAAATAGGAAAGGACCTGCTTTATCATTCCCTAGCTCGTGAAATGACACAGTCACCCACCCAGCTGTCTTAGTCAGACACCAGGGAACCACCGTTAACTCTTCCCTCCTTCTCATCCTCCCACAGCTCAATCAATTTTCAAGTCCTGTAACTTCCATCCTCCAAAGTGCTGTAGAACCTGTCATGTTTTTGACCATTTTAGTGTCTTCACAACTTTTTCCCCAAGCTTGGGTCCTTGTCCCCCCTTCTTCAATGGCTTATTGTTAGCAACATTGAGGACTATGCCCCCAAACTCCTTTGACTCTCCAATGGCGTATCACCATCTGTTGCCAAATGAGGGCCATGAGGAAGTGGTACATGAGTGTTTGAGTTAGGAAGGGCTCCTGGTAAAAGTTGGGAGTTTTACCTGGAGCTAGATTGCCCTTGGCATTCGTGTCATTTAGTCAACACTGTTGGGGACACTAATATTTCCCCAGGAGAATGATTCCCAGTTATTCCAAGAAAGAAGAACTACCCCCATGACTCAGCAGAGAACCGCAAACTCTATCCACTCATGATGTCTTTTCTCTCCAGAGATCATGTCCCTGCAGGTGAAAGTTTACCACACTCATTCTCCTCTGACTTATTTCTGGTCAACAGGGAGATGGGAGAGATGAGAGGTTGTTTGGAAGAGGTTAATGAGCCCACGGGCTGCTGTTCCGGTGGTTTTCTCCCTTTCTTTTTGTCTCTCCTCCTTCCTAGAAATGCTTCTCATGCAACAGTGCTTCTCGACTAGTCTGTGAAATGCAACTCAGTTTTCGACATTGCATCTTTAAACCACGTACCCCAAAATGCTTTACAGGAGCTGATCAACGATGGGAACAGGTTGCACGTTGTGTGAACTAGAATACCAAGACTTGATTCCCAGGTCCTGGATCTGCCACTTGCCCATGACACGAAGGTGGCAAGTTACTTAAATCTCCAACCCTCGGTGTCTGCATTTGTGCGACGGCTCCCTGCCCATAATTTCTATGCTAATTATTGGAAGTAATATCAGCATTTTATAAACTCTAAATCAGTTTACAAAAATAAAGATTACTACTACCGATAATAGTAAGTAGTTATAAACAAGGTGTTTTTTGATGGGGGGGAGGGCTGGTTACAAACGACTCCAAAATTATAAAATATTATAAAGAGAAAAAGATGAAGCAGAGGGAAGGTCACATGAGTCATAAAATGAAGATGACAAAGTCTTGAAGACAGGAGAGAGTTTGGTGATGAGGAGGGTCTGGCACTCAGATCTGGGGGTGGCAGGTGACAAGAGGTGGGTGTTGGGATTTAAGCCGCATCCCTCCATGCGGACCTTTGGAGGCCACGTGAGGGAGTTTGGATGTTTTTCTGGAAGACCATGGAAGTGATAAATGTGTTTCAAGCAGAGAAGCACTTGATAGACTTTGCATGTAAGAAAGTCATTTATGCTGCCGTTGTGGATACTGGACCATAGTGGATCAAGACTGGAAGTAAAGAAACCAACTTAGGAGTGTGTGGCAGTGACCCGAGTGAGAGACGGCAGGGCTCAGGGCCGTGGGGATGGACAGCAGTGGATGGAGCCAATAACTAAGTGGGCAGTAGAGTCCAAACGCCACAATCTCATCTCTGAAACCTCAGCACATCGACGGCAAAGGATCCCCGCTAGGAAGGCAGACTGGATCAGCGGGAAGGCACCAGACTTCTAATCAAAAGAACTGTATTTAATTCCTAGCCTTGCCATTAATTAGGTAATTAAAATTAGCTTCATGGATTTGGGCAAGTCACTTAACCTCGCCAAGCCTCAGTTTCCTCATCTATAAAATGGGAATAATAAGCATTATCCCACCTCATCTACTGAGTTGTGAAGCTCAGATCAAATATGACATAGGAGAGGTGCTTTGTGAATTGTCAAGCACTGCATAATTGTAAAACACCATTCTCCATAGGTGCAGTCAAACCAAACCCAAAATGGATAGACATAATAGAAAAGAACATTCAGATCCTCATTGGAGCCTCCTGCCTGATGCTTCCTTGGCCTGTTTGACTTATATCAGGCCAGGGCTTATTTCCATGGTTCCTTAAACTTGATAAAACCCTTCCATAGTGAGAAAACTTTGCGAGAATCTTATTAGACACAGCAAAGACCGAAATCAGCACAAAGCTCACATATAAAAGCATTAGGAAAAAGTAAGGATTCCTCCAGAGGCTCTATGTGTGCTTAAATGGCGCAGAGAGCTAAATTGTGAAATTACAAATGAGATGTGGAATGACATATTTGATTATACAGAGTTATCTGCAATGCCTCATAACATGTAAGAAATTTGACTGTTTATCTGGCACGAGCTCAGAAAGAATCTGCAGAACTAAATGAGCTCTAAGAGGACGTTCCCAAGACAGAGGTGTGCTTCTGCGGGAACCGTGGGACCTCGGGGCCTCATCTCGGTGCCTGAGACCCCCGGTTCCACTTTCTCCCCCAAAAAAGGCTCACATGGACTTAATTTGACTTGACCCATTCGAGGAGAAATGAAAAGATTATCCCTGTTTCACAGGTAATGAAACTGTGTCCTAATACAATCATAAGGCATGGTCTCTACTCCCAACCAGCTGACAATCTAAGAGGGTCCATAAGGTAGTGTGTGTGACACAGATCCTTCCCCTGTGTGGCCCAGGGCTAACCCAGTGTCCTTCATACCGTGGGAGACAGGAGAGCCCAGGCTTTGGAACCAGGCAAATCCTGACTCTGCTGTTTACTAGAGGCCTTGGATAAGGTCTCTTTGTTTCCCTGATCCCTGATTTCTTCCATCCTAAAACAGGGGAACAATGCCGGTCCTGGAGTGTTGGTGGAATTAAATGAAACTTTCACGCAGGGCGCAAGAGCCCATGCCCCACCCCCACTCTGGAAGTGCCCCGTAGCTATTAATACTCCATTCATGTTGTGGATGGTGCTTACGACTAAGGATGGATAGAAAGTCATCCAAGGAGTCAGGGGATATACAGAAGGAGCCCTTGGCTTCCTCTGTCCTAGGTCAGCACTAGGCTCTTCATCAAAGTCCCTAACATCACTGAGGTGCACCTGAGTCCTAGCCGCAGTATCCCAAGATGCAGATGTTACAGTAACAACCTAGGACTTCTGTATTTCTCAGAGTAGAAGGTAAGAGGATCAGACAAAAGCAGGTGCCCTGTCCCTGACCCAAATTCTGCTGGAGCACCCAGAACCACTTTTCTATCTCCAGCCCAGCCAGCCCTACTTTGCCAGGGCCCTTTCAGAAGGAGGCCCAGCCCCCAGGTTGCCGACGTGGCAGCAGTGCCCAGCAGGCAGGTGTGCAGGCAGGAGGCGCTCACAGGAGAGGACAGATTGAGCAGCACTTCAGGAAGTCTCCAGCGCAGATGCCAACACTGAAGGGAGGCTGTTCCCTGTGCTCCATCTTCCCACCCGTCCCGGCAATCCTAGGAGCGGGACAAGGAATTGGAGACGGATCGGAGCTGTTCATTTGAATCCAGCAAGGACTAGTGCCTCCTCTTCAAATCCAGCCAATTGAGGCTGTGACCCTGGAGGTCAACATCGAGGCACATTTATTAAAGCCCACGGGTGGAGGTCCACACCACCCCCCAGCTGCGAGCATTTGTAATCTGACTCTAGGAAGCGAGATAAGTTTTGCACAGATGACAAAACAAATGCATAATAAATGTGTGTGTGTGTGTGTGTGTCTATGCTTGTGTGTGTGTGTCCATGCATGTGTGTGAGTGTGAGCATGTGTTGGGATAGATGGGATGAGAAGATAGGAAACCCATACATTTTAATTTGATTTCACTTTCTTTGTTTTTTTTTTTAGAGAATTGACATGTTGCCAATCACTATTGAATCTTGCAAATTTTTTTTTAACTTTTTTTTTGGGGGGGGGTTTATTTATTTATTTATGGCTGTGTTCGGTCTTCGTTTCTGTGCGAGGGCTTTCTCTAGTTGCGGCAAGTGGGGGCCACTCTTCATCGCGGTGCGCGGGCCTCTCACCGTCGCGGCCTCTCTTGTTGCGGAGCACAGGCTCCAGACGCGCAGGCTCGGTAATTGTGGCTCACGGGCCCAGTTGCTCCGCGGCATGTGGGATCTCCCCAGACCAGGGCTCGAACCCGTGTCCCCTGCATTGGCAGGCAGATTCTCAACCACTGCGCCACCAGGGAAGCCCTTGATTTCACTTTCTAATCATTATCAAAAGAATGAGGATGGGGTTCGAATAAAGAAATAGGACAAAGGCATAAAGAGGAGGCTTTTTCCTGTTGGACCCTCCTACTTTTCCTCATGCCATAAATAATTCCCAAGAAGAGTCTCTAACAGCATTTCCTAAAATGGTTTCATTTTGTAATTCTTACACACACACGTGTGCGTGCACACACACACACATATACACACACACAAGATTTAAGTAAGATTTCTCAAATGGGGAGACATCATTTGTCTAACCTTTTATCTTAGACCTTGTCATAGAAATATAGTCTGGGAAACCCTGGTTACAAGATCCCCCTGGATAATCAAGTCAGATGTCTTTCAGATTCTACTTAATGTCTCACCAAAGTCAATCAACAGATAGATGTTAAACACCCACCGTGTGCGGTATCCTATATGAAACTTCCCAGAAGATACAGGAAAGTCTGAGATTATTTTCTCTGCGACTACCATCAGTCACCACGCTCTACCGATTGGCTCTGCTAAGTGTGTCTCTGATCTCCCAGTCCCTCCTTGTCGCCATTGCCTGCATCATCTTTTTCCCAGACCTCTGACAGGTCAGTTCAGGTGCCAGGTCCTCCAAGACTTCCTTGATCTAATCCCTAGCTTGACTCAATGTTCCTCATCTGTGTCCTCAGAGCAAGTTTACATTTTTTGTAGCACTTACTGTATGGTATTAAAATACTGTGCTTTTAGATCTGCCTCTGACACTAAACTGATTGGAACCTCTGACAGGGCTTTATAACCCTTTAGTCTATGACAGTGTCCTACTCTCAGTAGATACTCCAACGGCATTGACTTGCCAAAACTTAGCCTCCATCACAGCAGGTTTCGTCTGTGTTGTGACAAGACCTGATTCATCTTGGAATCCCCAGCGCTGAGTACAATGCTTGGTACCTAGTGATGAACAAATGAAAGAATGAGTGAATTACATGTGAATGAATATATCTCTAAATTCCCTCTGATTTCTCTGAGGCTGTTTCTAATTCTAAAATAAGAGTCGATGTGTACCACATGAGCACACAGACAATAAGTGCTATTACATCTCTCAGGAAGGGAAGATCGTTTTCAGCTAGAATGGTTGGGAAAGGTTTTAAAGAGAAAATGTGATTTAGGCTGAGACTGGAGAAGGCACAGTGTTTGGATATGTTGATGGAGAGGGAGGACCTTCTGGGAGGAAGAGGGAGCAAGGGGACAGAGCTGAGAAAGAGCAGTCCCTCTGGCTGCTGGGTTCCTTGCCTGTGTCTGATCTGTATGGAAAAAGGAGAAATGAACTTGGCTTTTTTTCTCTTTCTTCCTCTGCACCCACTTCAGAATTCTCAGAGCAAGCATATTCTGAGAATTCTCTGATTCGCTCTTCACACATGATCCTTCATAACTAAAGATTCTGGGGTGGGGGCGGGAGGGTCATAAGGTGACCAGCTGTCCCAGCTTGTCAGGGACTAATGGTTTCTCCGGACTCCCAGCAGTAAAACTGGACAAGTCCCAGGCAAATAAGGATGAGGTGGCCTCCCTAGCCCTGCTGAAGAGATGGAGAAAACTGAGTAGCCAAATGAAGTTTTTAGAACCACCCCTTCCCTACTATAGGCCCTACTTCCTGATTTATTTTCTCATTTGAGGACAAAAGGAAATGGTTTTCCAACTGAAGGAACATGTTTCACCCTCTTCAAGCAGCTTTCTCTCATGCCTCCCCCTCCTAATTTAGGTGGACCACTTCAGGACCATGATATGAAAATTGCTGCCATGCATTTACCGACTATTGGGTTGGTAGTGATCTGAAGTCCACGTTCCCCAAATACACAATAAACTCTTTGCTGGCCCTGGCTGGGCCTTATTTACCCTCTCAGCCTCAGTGTAGAGCACGGAGCAAACTACCCAGTGCGTATTTTTGAGCTAATGGGTGCTTTTGTTTGTTGTTTTTTTGACCGGTTAGATAATTGTGATTCATTATTTAAAGATTCCACAGTAACTAATGGATCCATCCAAAACTGACTAGTGTAGACCCTTCTCCTGGAAACAATCTACTCCATTTGCAGTCCCCCATTTTAAAAGGAAGATGAGCCCACTTCTGCTGTTGATCAGAAATCCACCGTGTTCCACCAGTTTTTAGTCTCAGGTATCAGCTCTCTAAGGCTGAAGGGCTCAGCACACCTTAGGCCACTGAGGCCCCACAACTCCCCAGACATTCTCTCAGGTTCAGTGAGGAACCAAACAGCTTTCACTAAGGGTCCCTGCTGGGGCAGCAGAGCCCAGAGGTGGCAGTGGGTGGCCAGCCCTCTTTGCAGGCTCATTGGAAGCCTTGGCCCCAGTGGGCCATTAGGCCCCAGGCAACTCGTGCTGCCTCATGCTGAGATGTGGGGGAAGGGATGAACTGACAGGGGAGGAATTCCAATTCAAGTCCAGGAAAAAGAGAATTTATGGATGAAACAATGTCAGCTAACTGTATTTTCCCCAAGTTTTTATTTTTAAAATTTTCAAGCCTACTGAAGGTTAAAAGTATACTACAAATAAAAATGTATATGCCTTACCTTGAACTTCGCTCTCCAATTGCTAACATTTTCTTCTATTTGCTTAAGATTGCTGTCAACGTTTTTGCTAAACCTTTTGAAAATTACAGATATCTTGAAATTCGACCCCCGAAATACTTCAGCATGTATCTCCTAAGAAGTTGGTATTATCCTACATAAGCACAATGTTTTTTTTCACTCCCAAGACATTTACCTCCTAAGACAGTGATACAATATTATCTAATATGTTGTCCATATAACATTTTCCCCAGTTGTCTTAGTAATGTTCTGATTCAGGATCCAATCAAGAATTATCTACTCCATGTAATTGACATTCTCTTTAGTCTAGTTAGTCTCTTTAATCTAGGACAGCCTCCTACTTTTTTTTCTCTCTCTCTCTTTTGGTCTTTTAAAACAGATAGTTTTGGAGTACAGGCTAATGTAGAATATTCCGTAGTCTAAATTTGGGTGTTTGTTTCTTCACTATCAAGTTCAGATTAGATATTTTGGGGATAAGTACTACATAGGTGTTGTATCCTTCTCATTCCAGCATATCAGAAAGCTCATAATGTAATTTTGCTTCAATATTGATAATGATGCCCTGGCTTCAGAGGCTTAGGGAGCAAGAACAAGTGGGACAATCAGGCAGGACATTTTTTCTGTCACTTGGTTAAGGTGAAGTCTGCCAGAATTCTCCATCATAAAATCTTTTCTATCCTTTGTAGATAATAAGTAATCTATGGGGTGAGGCCACGTGAATATCCCGTTCTCTAATGGAATTCATCCAGTGGATTTAACATCCACTGATGATCTTTTTCTGAATAAATCATTGCACTGGTACTTACAAGTGGTGATTTTTCTAATTCTATCATCTCTTCTCCATATATAGGCTAGCACTCTTCTGTAAAGAACACTACCTCGGGCTTCCCTGGTGGCGCAGTGATTGAGAATCTGCCTGCCAACGCAGGGGACACGGGTTCGAGCCCTGGTCTGGGAAGATCCCACATGCCGCGGAGCAACTGGGCCCGTGAGCCACAACTACTGAGCCTGCGCGTCTGGAGCCTGTGCTCCGCAACAAGAGAGGCCGCGATAGTGAGAGGCCCGCGCACCGCGATGAAGAGTGGCCCCCACTTGCCGCAACTAGAGAAAGCCCTCGCACAGAAACGAAGACCCAACACAGCAAAAATAAATAAATAAATAAATTGATTAAAAAAAGAACACTACCTCACCATGCATGCATATACATGCTTATTTGTTAACTTTTCATCTTGAAATAATTAAAGACCCATAAGAAGTTGCAAAAAAAAAATTACAAAGAGGTTCAGTGCACCCAAGCCACACTTTCACTCAGTGATAACATCCTACATAGTACATTATCAAAACCAGGAAACTGACACTGGCACAATGTGATTAACTAGACTACAGACTTTACATGAATTTCACTTTTAAAAATTTTTAAATTTTATTTTAATTGTTTAGCATCCCTTTGAACTCATTTTTTTTTCATTGTGTTTTAATCTATTACCATCCTTACTCTTGTTGATGCTCAAAATGTCTCAAGGTTGACTAGTAGAGAACCCCTTCAAGCCAGCTTATGTATCTTATTGATAAGCTACCATCAGTTTTTGAGCTATTCTTTGGTTTCCGGTACAAGATATCCCAGACTCCAGATCTGTAATTAGACATTTCTCCAAGGGGCCTTGGTTCCTTTTTTTTTTTTTCCCCTTGAAACTTTGATCCTGATTCCAAGCCCTGGTTTCTTTCGGTAGGGGATGTTATTTAAGTGTAAGATCTAGGTGCTAGGTGAGTTATTTGCTACTGGATTTTAGCAGAAGGTCCTTCCAGTGAACAAACCTGAGTGAACAAACCTGAGTTCAGATTGATTCCCCTCACTCAAACCCAGCATCCCAGAGCTCTTCCTCCTCTTTTCATGTACTATATTTCTATACCCCTTCTCCCTGGCCCTATCACCATCAATATATTTAACTCATCTGCTCAATCCTACAATATATTCAAAACTGTTAGAATTACTATACCAATACCACTCACTGCCAACAACAAACCTACTAAGTAAGTTCAAGGTGTCTTTACAGTTCTTTTTTTTAAAAATAACCCATTAGGATATACAGTTGGAACACTGGGCTCAAGAGTTTGTGAATTCATTATTTATTTTCTGCATGGTTACGTTATCAATTTGATGTGTGGTTGGCTTCCTTTGTTTCATTGTATTCCGTTTTAGGACTGCTTTGTGTTCATCCTTACTGATTTAATTTATGTTAAAATATATGAAATATTTATATGATTTATAAGTCATAACTATATGAAAAGGTATATTCAGAGAAGTCTTACTATCATCCCTAATAATCTCTGCCCCTCCTCTTTCCACGTACCCCATAATGGGTAACCATTTTCGTTAGTTTGTGGTTCACGCTTCCTGCATTTCTTTTTGCAAAGCAAGGAAATAACTTTGTTTTCTTGGTTTTTTTTAATGTAAAAGGTAACATACTATATGCATTCTTTCTCACCTTACATTCTGCTGTCAACAATATATCTTGAAAATCATTGTGTAACAGTTCATAGAGAGCTTCTTCATTCTTTTTTACTTTGTGTGTACTCTCCTGTGTAGATGGGCCATAGACTATTCAACATATCTACTGTAGAAGGCATTTTAGTTGATTCCAAAGTTTTCTTACAATAAATAACATCACGGTAAATAACTTTATCACAGTGGTTACATTTGTGGAAGTGTATCGCAGGATAAATCCCAAAAAGAATGATTGCTAGCTCAAAAGGGAAATGCCTAGTTTTGTTCAATATGCTAGATTCTCCTCCGTGGGGACTCATCATCTTACTCTTTTATCAGCAATTTATGAGTACTTGTTTCTTTGCCCAAAGTGTGTATTGTCAACCTTTTCAACTCTGCCAATCCGATAGGTAAAAATTAGTATCTGAGTGTAGTTTTATTTTGCATTTCTCTTATTAAGAGCAAGTTAGAGCAGGTTTTTTTCAAGACTATTTGTGTCTATTTTTCTCTGAAATGTCTGTTTCTTTTGCTCATGTTTCTTTCAGGTTTTGGACTTTCATTTCTTGATTTTTTTTTTTTAATTCTTATGAATACTCGGCTCTATTTGTTTTTTATAAATTTATTTATTTTTTTTAATTTTTGGCTGTGTTGGGTCTTCATTGCTGTGTGCAGACTTTCTCCAGTTGCTGCAAGCGGGGGCTACTCTTTGCTGCGGTGCGTGGACTTCTCATCGCGGTGGCCTCTCTTGCTGTGGAGCACAGGCTCTAAGCGCGTGGGTCTCAGTAGTTGCGGCACATGGGCTCTAGAGTGCAGGCTCAGTAGCTGTGGCTCACGGGCTTAACCGCTCCACCGCATATGGGATCTTCCCGGACCAGGGCTCCAACCTGCTCCCCTGCATTGGCAGGCGGATTCCCAACCACTGCGCCACCAGGGAAGCCCCATTTCTTGATTTTTGAATGTTCTTTATATATCAGGGAACATGTATTATGTTCCCTATACATATTCCCCAATACATGTATTATGTATTAGCCCTTTATCTATGATGTATAACGAATATACTTTCTCCAAGTTTGTTGCTTGTCTTTTGACATTATTTGTGATTTTTTTGCCATGAAAGAATTTTGCCTTTTTTTAATATGGTCAAATTTATCAATCTTTTTTCTTCTTAAATCTGGATTTTGAATCATGATTAGAAAAGCTTTCTCCCTACCCAGATTATAAAGAAATTCACCCATGTTTTTTCAAAAAAAAAAAAAAGTACTTTCTTTTATATAAGAAACTACTTGTGTGGTTCTTTGTTTGTTTGTTTGTTTGCTTTTACATTTAAATCTCTGACCCATCTGGAGTATATTTTGGAAGATGGTGTGAGATATGAATGCATTTTTATCTTTTCCCAAATAGCTAATTTTCCAACCTTTTGTTAAAAAGTCCACCTACTTCCCAGAGCTTCCTAAGTTTGGAGGTCTTCTACACTAAATAAGCCCTGCAGTCAATATTAGTCATGTCAAGACAGAAATGGATGGGTTTTCTTCTTGTGCCTTTTCAGTGTGATACTTCCAAGCCCTGAAAGACAGACACTGATAAAAAAAAGGACCTAGGGTTAGAAACTTAGAGTTTCTAAATATACATATTTTGTTTATTTTTAGGAAATACATGCTAATGACAAATATATTTTCAAAGAAATACATGCTAATGACAAGATTTCAAATAGTACAAAAAGTTGTACGATGAAAGGTAGAAATCAACCTTCTGTATCAGATTGCAGCCTCTCTAGAAGCCGCCACTGTTACCAGTTTCTTACGTACCTGTCCACATAATATGTGTCTGTAGAAAGAGAAAAAATGAGAGAGAGAGAGAGAGATGTGTTTTAAATGAAAGAGGGGGAAGGTGAGCTCATACCTGTTGAAAGACCCTTAAGTGCCAAGCATGTGCAGGTTGTCGTCCTCTCTGCCAGCGACCCATATTGTCCAGTGGTTCCGTATTGTCATTCGACTTTACAGACGAGAAATGGAAGTTCAGAGAGGCAAAGTGACTTGTGCAGAGACCTCAGCTAGCGGGGGAGGGTCTGGAGTTGAATCAACACTGTCCTCTCTGTACTGGGATGTGAACAGGCAGGGAGCGGGGTGGCTACCACGTATAAGGGGCTACTTGGAACTCCTGGAGGCACACTGTCACCCCCCCCAAAGTGACTCGGCAGTGGGAGCAGAGAGATGTCCAAGTCGTGACAAGAAGTGCACGCGTCGCGTCACAGTCATGTGCTCCTTGACGGGACGCCCGCCACGGTGGGAAAGCAGATTCACGCAGCGGGGCAAAATCACCCATCTCCAAACACTTTGAAACTTTTCTCTAGGCCCTGATACCAGGAGAGAAAAAAAAAAAAAAAAATCAAAGGAAAAACTGGATTGTGTCAAGAAACATTAGCAGCGGTGACTCAAAGATACATGGAGGGCAGTTCTGCTGACTCAGAAGGGTCCTTTTCTTAGTCACTTTGCAGCTTTTACCACACTTTAATCTTTTAGAGAAAGAAAGTGATTTACAAAGTGCAGGGGGGAGGTAAAAATAAAAGATTGCAACAGAAGGATTTGCTTCACAACAGCAGTTCGTGGCAGCATGCAAGGAAAATATAGAGAAGAGAGCATTGTTATTCTATTCCGGAGAGAGGGTTTTTGAATACCCAAGTAGATGGGTGTCAATTTCTGTATACTAAAACATTCAAAACACAGCTCTTTCACACAGAAGTTCCTTCTATTGTAGTGGAGATGTATTTTTTTTCCCCCATCTTTAGGGATTACAACTCTGTAGAAGAGCGCAGGCTAAAAGGGGAATGGAGGAGTGGAGGTGTGGCTCCCCTGGAAAGTTCACAGGCTGTTTTTGGTTCCCTGGAGATTTTACTGCTTTTGGACTAAGGTCCTTGGGCTGCTCCGTTCCTTGAGATCCTGGAATGTTGGATTGGGATGGGCCCTTCATCAGTATATGGCAGAGTTCCAGCTCATGATCAAGTCTACGCGTTCCCACTCTACCCTCTTTCCAGGACCCGCAATTATCA
Organism: Eschrichtius robustus; assembly: GCF_028021215.1. Classification (NCBI taxonomy): domain Eukaryota; kingdom Metazoa; phylum Chordata; class Mammalia; order Artiodactyla; family Eschrichtiidae; genus Eschrichtius; species Eschrichtius robustus. Next base: position 6,988,915 of record NC_090834.1, read on the forward strand.
CCTCCGCAAAAGATGGGGGAGGCACTAGAATTCTGGGTTCTGCACCTGAGCTAGACATGTGCACAGCCACAGATAAGCTCCACCCCAGCACCTAACCTCTGACCTCCCAGCCTTCCGTTAATTCTCCTCCATTTCTCCCTGCCTTTACCTAATTCCCTTCAACTCCTACTCTACTCAGATTCTAGCCAAGGAAGTATGCCGTTCCCACTCAGATTTTCTCATTTGTACAGTCAGGAATATTCCTCTTCTCTTCCTAGCGGGTTCCCACACCCCTTCCCATTTAAAAATTCTATTAAAAACCCATGATTTATAGCAAATCTCCCTTGAGTTTTTCAAATGTTTCAAATAACTCCATTCTCACCCTTTAGCATCTGTCTACCCATCCATCAACTGGTGTATTTATTAGACACTTGGTATGTGCTAGGCGCTGTGCTAATAGGAGGGAAAATGACATTTGTGTAATGCTTTACAGTTTGCAAGGCATTTTCACATCTGTTTTCCTATATGGTCTCCACAATAACCCTTAAAGTAGGAAGGGCAGAAATAATTACTAATCCCATATTGCAGATTAGAAAACTAAGGCCCAGAGAGGTCAGGTGGCTGCTGGGAAGTGACAAACCCCCAAATTCAAACAGAGCTCTGTTCAAAAGCTTAGGCACTTTGTATTATGCATCAAGATGCATGTGTGTGCACCTGCGTGTGCCCCTCGCCCCAGTCCCCATACACAGTCGATCTTTATAGCTGTAATTAGTTGTAAGCATGTTTTTCTCTGCTTTTTCTAATGTGTTTGCTCTGCTCTCCTTTTAATCAATAAGGTCCCCCTAGACTGGAGCCCAGAGTGGCTCTCCGAGCTTGGTGCCCAAAGGGGTAAGGAAAATCAAATAAATCCACAATTCTTCAGAGCGAAGCTGGATAAAGGTGTCGATTTGCGTAGATGCTGTCCCCTCTGAAATGGCAGTGAAAGGTACTGAGAGCCCTTGCCGGTGGGCTCCCTGGAGCTTTACCCCTTGAGTAAGTATTAGCGTTTTTGGGAGCCATTTCCATTCTGTCAACACAACCCTGCACGAATCATCTCTGCGGTCTCCTGCCGCTCCACACAAAAGCCAATGCAGATGAAAAGCCCCCATAGCGGGCATCTAATCATCATCAAACTGCAAACCCATTTCTCAAGGATCCTTCCCCATTGCTAGAAAACTGGATTAATCAGCACGGCTCACAGTGGTTTTTGCATCTCTTAATTTACTACCAAACACTCCTCGTCTCCTGAGAGGAGTTGCTTTGTTACGTGTAATTAGACCATGTCCACAATCCTACGTGGGACTTGGTATTTTCGCACAGGAGGGTTATGGAGCTGTCTCCAGGTGGGGAACGGTGACAAAGGGACAAAGTTACGCTGGCTGCGTGTTCATTTGCAAACCTCCTCTGGCCCAGTGCAGGAGGCTCGGTGGGGAAATGGTAGGGCTGGAGACACACGTGGGCTCAGCTCCCCCGTCTCATTGTCTGGGGCCGGGAGGCTCCGAAGATTATGGCTGAAGCATGTGGTCTCTACTGCTTCTGAGATTTTCTGCCTCCCAAGAGCAAAGCCAGCAGCAGTGGCCGCCACAGGGCTGAAGGGCGTGTTGGTGACTTTGGAGCCCCTCCTTTCCAGGACACACGCGGGAGACCAGGATATCTAGGTAGAGCTGCATCTGATTTTAGGGAACTGAGAGGTGACTGGGCTTTGGAGGCTGCGGATCCCTCCGGGCCTTAATCTCCAATCTTAGGTCTTTTCCTTGTGAAAGCCTGATCCCCCATAATACTCAGCATCACCCTCAAGGAAACTCTTGAAGCTCTCATTCCCACCAGAAGCAAAATGAAAAGAGAGCACTAGCCCATTTCAAAAGCTCTCCACTCACTCGCTGAGAACTTGCAGTCTTCACTCAGATTGCACTAGAAAAAGCTGTTTAGATTTTGAGTCGGTTGGTGAGAAACAGCCTACATTTGCATTTGTCCTCAGCTGTCTTTATTTTTCTGTTAATGATGGAGAAGCAGGGTCTGTCGGGATTACTTAGGGTCAAGTACTTCACAGGAGCAAGAGGCGTGCTGGTCAGGAGGAGAAGGACACTTGACACTAACCCTAGACCATGGTTAGGAGGCCCTAGAGAGCAGTCATGCTCTGGATCAGAGGTCCCGGTTCCTGCTTCATCACTTACTGGCTGTGTGACCTTGGGCAAGTCATCAGCTCTCTGAGCCTCCATCCCTTCAGACATCTGAGGATGATAATAGCAGGAACGTCTGACCTACCTCCCAGGGCCTTGGTGAGGATCCGATGAGATAATGGACATGAAAGAGCTTTGTAAACCATATTCCACTTTACAAAGGAAAGTTGTTGTTATTAATGGTAATGACTCTTCCTGCTGGTAATGGCTGTCAGCCGGGAGTTGGGGGGATGCTCTGCCAGCTCTGTTAAGGTCCTTTGTAAAGGACCAGCGTGTGCCCTGTCCCTCACCGGGAGACACCTCAGGGGACTCTGGCGGAGGTGCTGGAGGAGAGTGGCCAGGGCGCCCTGTCCCTCAGGTTTGACACAGCATAATTGTTTTGACATACGATGGAATTTGTCCTCTCATGGGTCAGAAAAAAAGCCCAATACTGATTCTTTTCATCTAATTTCAATTACAGTCATTAAAACCCTTATTCCTGAGTCAAGCCTTTCCAAAAAGCCATCAATGACAGCCCATTACAGAAGAGTTATTTATAGTGGCGCATGTTAATTTTACAGCACCACAGACCAATGATTCATGGCTTGGCATTAGTGAGAGACATTATTCACGGGGCTGAGTGATCTCTGACATAACAAGCACTGCTCTGTATCTCTGCAGGGACGATTCAAGGCCTCAGACTGGGAGGCCAGACCCTGCTCAGAGCAGAATGCCCAGAGCCTCTTCCCTTGGCCCATTCCACCAAGGAGACCTTCTGTCCTAAGTGGGGAGGAAGGCCACAATCTGCTTTGGGATTGGAGGGTGACATCTATAGGATTTCTGACTGAGATGATATCTGGCCTGGGCTAGAATTTCAGCTTTTCCTTCTCATATTTACAGCTATTAGTAGGAGCATTCAGTAGACCTCGTATTATTTGCTGCTATTCGATAACTCTAAGGGGATATTTGATACTCACCTGGACTTGATGGAAAAAGATGGCTCTGGGGCCATCGAAAGCCCAGCATCCTTTTATCCAAACTACTTCAACCTCAGGGTTGTAAGTGCCACTTTGACCGATCAATATTGGGCCTTTTGATTCTTGGTCTATTTGTAGCTGAAATTCCCTCCCTTGATTAAAAATTCACCAGGAGGCAGCCTGATGTGACATTTATGAGTTCCTGGAAGTCCATAAATGTTGAATGTTAGAAATTAGCCTGAGTTGTTTAGATGATAAGAAACAATAAGCAAGTAGGAGGGCTAATATTCAACACTCATATTTTTATTGTCTATCTGTGGGACCTCACAGCAAAGTGGAACAAAAACGTCATACAAAGCACCTCCATGTTTGAGGTAACTTTTCTACCAGTCCCTGCCTCTAAATTACACTCCCTTCCAAATGAAGCTGAGTGGGGCTCAAGGCAACTGACTACCCTCTTTCCTTCCAGCTCGGTACCACTTTGATAATGAGTAACTGACCCAAGTTCCCAGCTCTATTTTAACACAGACCATGATAACAAGTATTGAAATTGATTACGTTTGCTCTATCTTCATATAATAGTAGCTCTGCAATCATTGAGCGGATAGATTGGCAAAAATAAATGTGTGACTTCCTTATTTTGGAGTTTTCAACCACAGAGTTTTTACACTCTACCCATGATTATTTCTTTCGCATTATTTCCTGCCCACATCCCAATGCTTTTCTGAGTCTCTGTTTCCTTCTTCTAAGTGACTTCTTCAGACATTTCTATAATGTTCCCTCTGTAGGCCCTTCTGGACCATTGATCATGGTTCTGGGAGCTTTGTATGCTTCCTAGAAGGCCTTGTCTAGTCTAGGCTGAAGTCAATGAAAGGACAGAGAAGGTTCAATGACTAAAGCTCTAATCAACCAGTCTGAGTGCTCTTCTACCTCTTCTACTGCACAGTCATCCAGAGAGCAGTTTGTACATGGAATTCCAATTCTGTCCAGTGGCTGGTACATTTTACAAAATACAACGAGACTCTCGAATGGGGAAACCTAGAAATGTGCTGTATTATGGACAGATGAAGGAAAGTGCAGTGGAAAGAGGACGGAGTCTAGAGCCAAGTGGTTTGAGTTGACTCCAAGCTCTATCATTTATCAGGTTTATGACCTTGTGCTTTAACCTCCTTATGCATCCACTTTGTATTCTGTAGAACGGAGGTAATGATGGTCCCTGTCTCAGAGGGTTGTTATGAGAAAGTAAATGAGTTCATATTTGACGGCATTACCTAACACATAGTCTATGCTGTATATGTGTGTGTTAAATGAGAGACATATTTTTTATTGGAGTAGAGTTGATTTACAATGTTGTGTTAGTTTCAGGTGTACAGCAAAGTGATTCAATTATACATATACATATATTTATTCTTTTTAGATTATTTTCTCATATAGGTTATCATAGAATACTGAGTAGAGTTCCCTGTGCTATACAATAGGTCCTTGTTGGTTATCTATCTTACATATAGTAGTGTGTGTGTTCATCCCAAGCTCCTGATTTATCCCTCCCCCTCACGTTTCCCCTTTGGTAACTGTAAGTTTGTTTTCAATATCTGAAAGTCTGTTTCTGTTCTGTGAATAAGCTCATTTGTATCATTTTTAAATTATATTACACATAGGGGTGATATCATGAATTTGCCTTTCTCTGTCTGACTTACTTCGCTTAGTGTGAAAATCTCTAGGTCCATCTATGTTGCTGCAAATGGCATTACTTCATTCTTTTTTATGGCTGAGTAATATTCCATTGTATATATGTACCACATCTTCTTTATCTATTCCTCTGTCAATGGACATTTAGGTTGCTTCCATGTCCTGGCTATTGTAAACAGTGCTGCAATGAACACTGGGGTGCATGTATCTTCAGAATATGGTTTTCTCTGGATATACATCCAGGAGTGGGATTGCTGAATCATATGGTAGTTCTATTTTTAGTTTTTAAGGAACCTCCATACTGTTCTCCACAGTGGCTGCACCAATTTACATTGGCAGACATTTTAATTGAAGAAATACTTATAGAATATCCACTGCTCAAAGACACAATGTTAAGCAACATGAGAATGGAGAAAATTAACAAGATATGCCTGCCTTTAAGGACAGTGTTTGGAGGGACGTAGACATACTCAAAAATCAAGTGAGCAGAGCTGGTACATGATCTATGCAGGTGTATTCACACGAGAGATCCAAGAATGTTACCCAAGAGATATTTGAAGGGTTCCTTAAAGGATAAGTAGTATTTCCAAGGGCAGATAATGGGGGGCAGGTGGCTGAAAGCTGTCCCACTTGCACCCAGCACAAGCCCAAAGCCAAATTGCTACCCTGCAAGTCCATCAATCCCATATCTGTCTCCTCTGTGGGCCTCATTTCCCAGGCCTACCTGCCTTTCTTCCTCTTTTTCCATCCCTCCCTCCACTTGCAAATTTCTACCACTGACCTCCTCCATTTTCCTCCAATTACTTTCTTCTTATTTTATCTTTCTTTTAATCTCAAAAATAACACAAACAATGTAAATCAATCGAAAATATAGGACACAAAATGAAAAGCAAAATCTTCTTCCTCTACCCCGTACTCCCTAGAGGTAACAGTGGTGTGGTGGTTTTGAAACACGGCCACAAATTCTTGAGGCTTCTCCATCTGACGGGGGCGTTTTTATCCATTCCCTTGAAACTGAGCAGGCTTACAGCTACTTCCCCCCATAGAGGAGAGCAGAAGGGGAAGCGTGTGCCTTCCAAGACTGAGGCATAAAAAGCCATGCGGCATCCGCCTTGTTCACCCAACACCCTCTCTCTCGGAGCCCTGAGCTGCCATATAAGAAACTCAGCTTCCCTGGGGCAGCCTTGCTGGAGAGTCTACGTGCCCACACTCTGGGCAATAGTCCCAGCTGGGCGCAGCCTTCCAGCCTTCTCCAGCACTTACAGAGTTAACGGATGCCATGGCAAAACTGATTTAACCAGCCTTTTAATGATAACTCCTGTAGTAGCCTCCAAGTTTCTGGCATTATAAAAAGCAGCCATGAACATACTTATCCACACATCATTGTGCATTATATGGGTATGTCTGCAAGACACACTCTTAGAAATAACATTGCTGAACCAAAGAGTATTTTTTTTTTGATAGATATTACCAAATTGCCCTTCAAATAGGCTATGCCAATTTAGACTTTTCCTGATGGTGCATAAGAGTGCCTATTTCACTGCAACCTCACCAACACTGAGTTTTATCACTTTTTCATCTTTACCATTCTGATGTCATCTCTAGAGCCTTCCTTATGATGTGCCCCAGCTGTATGCAGTGTCAGCGAGCGATCCCAACTGTGACTTGTCCCTGCCTGCAAACCCAGGGGCTGAGGGGCATGTAGAAGTGGGGAGGGAGAGTTCAGGATGGTAAAGGACAAAGATAAGGCAAAAGGGCAAACTATTAATGAAAACTAATTTAACACAAAGGTGAGCCACAGAACACCACAGACCTGCAGAGCAGATGTGTCAGAGTAGAATGAAATTCAGCTCAATGACATTCTGCTAATGGCGGGTGTTATCTGAAGTCCAGAATGACCCAGTTGGAAGAAGAGGGTTGGGGGCTTACAGAAGGAGGAGGGAGGTTTGAGGAATGAAAGGAAGTTCTTTCAGTTAATCAAAGGGCTCACTGAACAGCTGGCTAAAAATGGAATATTTTATAATGATTGATTTCAACCTGGACGATTCCAGGGCACAGTCAAGAATAATGGGCCTCAAACCTAGCTGCCTAGCAATATTACCTGGAGTGCTTTTTTAGAAAAATATAGATGTTTCATCATCCTCACCATTGCTTCCAAACACATACATTGTCACCATAGATTCTGATGCAATCGGTCTGCCCTTTTAACCAGCCCGTCAGGAAATTCTGAGGCAGAACAAGGTCAAGGAGCAGAGTTTCTCAAACTTGCACGTGCATTGGAATCACCAGGACCTATTAAAACACAGGTTTCTGGGCCCCAACACAACAGATTCTGATCTGGTAGATCTGGAGTCGACCTGGAAATTTGCATTTCTAGCAGGCTCCCAGGTGATGCTGGTCCAGAGGCAAAGCCTGGAGACCGATGCCACGGCATCAACAACGCTGGGAGCTTGCTGGAAATGCAGAAACCTAAGCCCCACCTCAGACCTCAGGAATCAGAATCTGCATTTTAAAAGAGCCCCCCCAAAAAGAGTCATGTACCCCAATGTTCATTGCAGCTGTACGTACAATAGGCGGGACATGGAAGCAACCTAAGTGTCCATCAACAGATGACTGGATGAAGAAGATGTGGCACATATATACAGTGGAGTATTACTCAGCCATAAAAAGGAACGAAACTGAGTTATTTGTAGTGAGGTGGATGGAGTTAGAGTCTGTCATACAGAGTGAAGTCAGTCAGAAAGAGAAAAACAAATACCGTAGGCTAACACATATATATGGAATCTAAAAAAAAAAAAAAATGGTCATGAAGAACCTAGTGGCAAGGTGGGAATAAAGACGCAGACCTACTAAAGAATGGACTTGAGGATATGGGGAGGGGGAGGGGTGAGATGTGACAGGGTGAGAGAGTGTCATGGACATATATACACTACCAAATGTAAAATAGATAGCTAGTGGGAAGCAGTCGCATAGCACAGGGAGATCAGCTCGGTGCTTTGTGACCACCTAGAGGGGTGGGATGGGGAGGGTGGGAGGGAGATGAAAGAGGGAGGAGATATGGGGATATATGTATATGTATAGCTGATTCACTTTGTTATAAAGCAGAAACTAACACACCACTGTAAAGCAATTATACTCCAATAAAGATGTTAAAAAAAAAAAAAGAGCCCCCAGTGATCTGTGTGCACATTAAGCGCACCCTCCTAGCTTACCTCTATTGTCTCGGATACGATGCAAGGGGGAGAGGCCTGAAGGAGTGGAAAGCTGCCTGGAAGACCTGGGTTCTGGTCCCAGTACTAGGACTGATGACCTTTGTGATAAAATAAATCCCTTCATCTCTAATAGCTTCTTTTTCCTTATAAATAAAATGGCGATACTGAGCTACGTAATCCTGTAGATTCCTTTCCTTCTTTCCTACAATTCTAATTTGGTGTTTGACACATTGTTATGGGCTGAATTGTGTTCGCCCCAAAAGACATATATTGAAGTCCTAAGCTCCAGTACTTCAGAATGTGACCATATTTAGAGAGAGTGTCTTTAAAGAGGTAATTGAGGTTAAATTGGGTCATTAGGGTGGGCCCTAATCCAATAGGGCTAGTGTCTTTACAAGAAGAGATAGACATGCATAGAGACGGTGAGAAGACATAGTGAGAATAGGGCCATGTACCAGCCAAGGTGAGGCCTCAGAAGAGACCAACCTTACTGATACCTATATCTTGGACTTTTAGCCTCCAGAACTGTGAGGAAATTAATTTCTCTTGTTTAAGCCTCCCAGTCTGTGGTTCTTTGTTATGGCAGCCCTAACAGACTAATATACACATATTAAGCTTTGTAACTAAATCTAGATTAGACTCTAAATGCATAAATCTGATTTCTTATTACGACTCATTTCACATTGGACGCATTAGTTCCTGTAGGCAGATTCACCAAGAATGCCAGGGCTTTCTACAGGGGCCTCAGATTTTCTAGGCAATACCAACACTGGCGCAAATTCATTTCCCTGGATTCCATATCCGAGAACCATGGAACCCTCATTTACCACCAAACACTCATCCCGCTTTCCCCAACCTAATTGTCACCCCGAACCGGCGCTCCCACCAGCCCCGCCCACCCTGCATGGATTTAGCTTTAAATTTTGATCTCTGACCTGGATCTCCTTAAACGCCTCTTTTCACAACTCAAGTAAATTACATTTCTACATCCTGGACCTGGTTGTTTCATAATTCCTTTGCCCAAGAACAGGTTTACATTTATTGCATTTTCATTCAGATCATTTTTTTTTTCTCACCTAAGCCAAGGTACTCTTATAGAGCAAACATACAGGAAAAAAATGATGAAAACAGGAACCCTCTAATAAGTGCATTCGGATGATCTCCTCACTTCACTATAGTTACTAGTGTAATACAGCTAGAAATAAGGATTCTAGAATTCCTCTAGTCAAATGCAAAGACTCGGGCCTCCAAACATTAACATAAGAATTGCCACTGTTTTGAGAGCCCTAAAGGTAAGCCTATTTTTCACAAGCAAAGGATGTAGGTACCTTGGGCATTTTTCAGTAGAGACACAAGTAGTCAAAGTCTCACAAAAGCAAAAAAATTTAAGACATTTCCTGAGCAATGGAGAAAATGGCAAAACTAAATTTTTTTCCTTTTTCCCATCAAGGTAGTATAAAGCTGTGTTTCGCAAACGTAAATGTGCATGCATGTCACTTGGGATCTTGTTAAAGTGTTGATTCTGATTCAGAAGGGGTGGGGCCTAAGCCTCTACATCTTTAAGAAGCTCCTAGTGGAAGACCGAGCTGTTGTTCCATTGACTACCCTTTGAATAGCAAGGATCTAATGTCAACAGAGATCGCTGGTTTCTGCAATTTCATTGATACTAAAGTTGAAATTCTAAAATTTGCTCTAGATAGGTTAGGCCACCTCACCTTAGCCGAGGTGGGTGTTTGAAAGACAAAAAACCTGGACCCCACTCACTTGGGCTCTTAATATCTTTGAAGAGGCCGGCAAGACCAGGAGAAGGCACCCAATTTGTTGACTATTATTACACGTGGTCTGTCCCAGCTCACTCTTCTGCACTGACACAGGAAAGGAAAGCAGATGATTGAGGCAACCGTGAGCTTAAATTGTAGAGTCTGATAAACATCCCTTCTCTACCTTTCCATGTCCCTGGAGACATTCCCTAGGCCTGGTTATAAAAGCTCAGCAGATTTCTCGCCTGGTCTCAGAGGGCACAGCAAATACAATTATCATAACTTGTGGTACCCACCAGAAAAGGCAATCACAGATGTCCCCTATGGTTCACCAAGTTTCTGAGTAAAACTATAAAGCGATGCTTTCCAAACTTGTCTCTACACTGGGATCACCTGGGGAGCTTCAAAAATTTCTGAGGCCTGGTGTAACCCCCAAATATTGGGATTTAATTGGTCTGGAGTGTATCCTGGGCTTTAGATTTTTTTTTTAAGACCTCACCCTTATCCCAAGGTGGTTTCAATGTGCAAACAAGTTTGGAAATCACTGCTGTAGGGTACATTGATTGAGTGCAGGGATGGAGGTGAGAGGGAAACGGTAGTTTTCTGAAGGACTCAAGAGAGCTGCCTCTGGATTGATTGTTCATTCATTCATGCATGCATGTATGCGTGCATGCGCATATGCAACAAATAATTACTGACAACAGACTTTGTGCCAGTGCTATGCTGGGCCCTTAAGATTCAAAGAGGAAGGACATAGCCCCTGCCCTCTTGGGGTTTATGGTCCAGGGGAGGAGATGTAGAGGAGTGAACAGACAACTCAAGTACAGGGTGGTGGTTCCAGGGTAGCGGGACTACGGCAGCAGTAGTGAGGTCGTGGTGCCGTGGAATACATGAGGGTGCCACTAATGACACAGAACCATACATCTCATGTGCAATTACCTCTCTTAGAATCAGGAAACCAGGAAGCAGTTCTGACAGGAAGAGCAAACTGTATTCACTCATTCAACAAAGAGTTAGCAGCGAGCACGGTCGCGTACCTGTCATTGGGTGCATTGCTGAGCAGATTGCAAATGAAGTAGTCGATTCAAGAAATACAAAGTGGGCTTCCCTGGTGGCACAGTGGTTAAGAATCCGCCTGCCAATGCAGGGAACACGGGTTCGAGCCCTGGTCCAGGAAGACCCCACATGCCGCGGGGTAACTAAGCCTGTGCGCCACAACTACTGAGCCTGTGCGCTAGAGCCTGTGAGCCACAACTACTGAAGCCTGCACGCCTAGACCCTGTGCTCTGCAACAAGAGAAGCCACCGCAATGAGAAGCCCGCGCACCAAAACAAAGGGTAGCCCCTTCTTGCCGCAACTGGAGAAAGCCTGTGCACAGCAACAAAGACCCAAGGCAACCAAAATTAATTAATTAATTAATTAATTAATTAATTAATTAATTAATTAAAAAGAAAGAAACACAAAGCCTCGTGCTCCTCTCTGAATTTTTGGATTTCCTAGTAGAGTAGATATTTCTTGTCTTTACTTACTTGTAATCCATTCTCTCTTCTGGTACCAGAACTCAGAACTTCCTCTGAGAAACAAACACTCCGTCTGTTTTGTCTGGGGGACCTCCTCTAAGTAGAGCACCAAGTCTGCCTGACTCCGATTTTACCCTTGGACTTAAACCTGGTGTGTATGTGGACATGGAGCTTTTGGCTGCCATCTTGCGACCAATGGATAGAGGCTAAGGATGCAGCCAACCTGGAGAAGAGAGCCAGGAAGTACAGACTGCTGTCTGGTGATACTGTTTCCCTGGATGAAGCCATGTCTTTTTTTTTTTTTTTTTATAAATTTATTTATTTATTTATTTGGCTTAGTTGGCTCTTTGTTGCTGTGCGGGTTTTCTCTAGTTGAGGCGAGCGGGGGCTACTCTTTCTTGCGGTGTGCTGTTTTTCTTATTGCGGTGGCTTCTCTTGTTGCGGAGCACGGGCTCCAGGCGTGCGGGCCTCAGTAGTTGAGGCTCACGGGCTCTAGGGCACAGGCTCAGTAGTTGTGGCGCATGAGCTTGGTTGCTCCGCGGCATGTGGGATCTTCCCGGAGCAAGGCTTGAACCCATGTCCCCCTGCATTGGCAGGTGGATTCTTAACTGCTGCGCCACCAGGGAAGCCCTGAAGCCATGTCTTTATCCCCTGCTACGCAGGCTCATAATTTTCCTTTGGGGCCTAATCCAATCTGACTTAGGTTTTCTGTTATTTGCAACCCAGTGTGTCGTAACTGCTGCACCTTAAGTGGACTTTTTTCCAGGACTATTTTTTTGTGTGATTGAAAAAAAAAAAACAATAGGTCCATTAATAACTGTTCATGAATTGCTCAGTTTCCTGTTTTGTGAAACTGTGTTTTTTACAGATTCTATCTAATATATCTTTAGGTGTATAAACGGAATTCTGTAAAGTAAGTCAGATCATGAGCTTAAGATGTTCTTTAGAAAACTATTTAGGGAGACTGGGATTGACATATATACACAAATATGTAGAAACTAGATAACTAATAGGAAACTGCTATATAAAATAATACATAAAATAAAATCCAAAAATTCAAAAAATAAAGAAACTATTTAAATAATGCTACACCCAGTTAGCAGTGTAGCATTACTAACTCATGCTAGTTACTAACTAATTAGCTAACTAATTAGTGCTGCCAACTAAAGCTCAAAGAGCAGATGGAGAGAAATATTCCAGGTTGTTCTATTCGCCTTCTAACAAGTACCTGAGAAAACCTTCTAGGTTTGAAGAGCCTGGGATGGGGATTTTCACTCTCGGGATGGTATTGCTGTGTGGTTGGGGATCACAGGTGAGGAGGAGCTGGAGGGCCAGGATGTCTTGGGTCCCAAGGTGCACCACGATCACCGTAAAGGTAGTGAAGGTTATCAGGTGAACTGGAGGAGAGGTTGTTAAGCTAAGCCTCCCTCTTCACCAAGTACTGTTGGTCCTCCTAAATATCTCTTAAATTGTCCTCTTCCAAATATCTTGACATTTTCGTCCAAATTCTCATCATCACTAGCCTAAACTAATGCAACAACCTCTTAATTGTTCTTCCTGCTTTTAATAGCATTTCCACCTCCAGGCACAGAGCCAGTCCATCCTCCATACTGCTGCCTAAGTGGTCCAATCATGCTACCTATTTAGAAACCTTCTCACTTGTCCCATCACTTACAGAAGAAGGTCCAAGATTTGTGTCAAGGTACCTTTTGCCTCTATCTATTTATGAAGCCTCTACATCTAGTTCCCAGCATGGGCTAGGCTGCTTCAAGTATTTGTGCCTATGCTTACTGCATTCCTTCTGTCCCAAAGTCTTCTAGGAAAACTCCTCTTCATACTTAAAAACCCAGTTCAGATATTCCCTTCTTCAGGAAGCCTTTCCAAGAATCCTCATACCTTTAAAGCCATTTTTTTCCTCCTCTGTACTGTATTTATAATTTGTACTTACTTTTATCCCCTAACATCCGGTTATTATGTTTGCTCTTCTGTCTAAATTTTAGCCTCTTTAAGATGGGACCAGTTTCTTATTCATTTCCTATCTCTAATACCAAGTATAGTGCCTGACATATAGTAAGCACTCGGTAAATGTTCAGTGAATTGAACTGATTGCATTTGTCTCCAAGTCAGTGTTGAGGGTGATTTAGAAATAATCATCCTGATGATCAGGGATGAGATCAGAATTAGGTTAAGATGTGATGGGGAATAGCTAAGAAAACAGTGATAAAACTTTACCTACATGTTGATGTCTCCTGCTAAAGTTTATCTAGTTTAATATGCAAGGCTTACCATGTTTAGCTTTTGCATTAGAAGTAATATATTGTGACTAATATCTGAAAAAAATATATTTATAAAGTGTGTAAGTTTGAGTTGAAATCTCCATAGAAATCTCAAACACTAACTCTGACTTATACTCAAATACCTTCTAGTTTACTCTGGGAGAAAATAAGATTCCAATTACCTACCCTAAATTAAGTAAAAATGTCTAAGAGAAAAAGGAATTCTTTTTTAAAAAAATTAAAAGACATTCTTTAATCCTAATTATGCAAAACTAAAATTAACTAATGGAGATGATCTAGGCTGAATCCCGAAGGGTCAGAGTAGGCAAAGGGAGAGAACAAAGCTTCATAACCAGCCCACCTTCCCAACTCAGGTGACCAGGTTCCTGAGCAATGATTTCCAGACAATCTAGCCCAGAGCCCGGGGCATGAAACAGATGGCCCCTCAATTTTTTTCTGAGTCTACAGTCACCCTTTCTGGATAAGCCCTGCTTGAGCTGGGCTGTGTTTATTCCTAGTAACCATTAGAGTTACAGCATCACTTTAAACAAAAAGAAGAAAAAAAGAAGGAAAAAAGCAAGCGAGAGGGAGCCGGAGATTGCCTTGTAAAATTGGCAAGGACTTTCACTTGCTTTTTGCTGGTGCTCTTAAATTCAAGACTGGTTTCCATGTTCCAGGAGCCCTGTTTTGTTACTGACTGACACAGCAGAAAAGGTAAGGAGCAATGGGGCAATTCCCACCCCCTCTCCCCCCGTTTTACCTCTTTGCTTAGCAATTTCCTCATTAATATAACAAGATTAGCCTTCCTGCTGCAGTGAGTGTGGCTTCCTTCATGCCAAGGACACCATCACGTTCACAAGTATAATAAATCCTTTTTAAAAATCCAGCAATCAAGAGACAAATGTAACAACCTGGAATTTCTGGATTCTCCACCAATTTAATTAGCATGGCAACAAAAGGACATGTGCCTAATTAAACTGCCAATCACACCTAAATGACACACATCCTATTTATACAAATGTTTACTCCTGTGGTTTGAATCAGCCCTTCTAGCCCAGGAGGCAGCAAGTGGTGATTAAAAACAAGTGACATCAGAGATCTCCACCAACTAAGCAAAGTAACTTAGCTTTACTTGGCTGCTACAATACATCTGATTCTTTTTTTTTAATTAAAATTTTGTTATCCTTTTCATGAAAATGCACATGATATATGTGTGTGGCTTGATCAATTTCCCCATATTGACTACATTCATTTACTAGTACCAATCACAGAACATGGTCAGCACCCCTGAAATCCACCACTTACACCTTCCAGTAACTTGTCCCTCTCCTCCGAAGAGTAACCACGGTCCTAACTTCTCTCCACAGAGCTTAGTTTTGCCTGGTTTTGTGCATTACGGAATCATTGGGAATGTACTTCTTTGTCACGATGCTGTGAGAGTCCCCCACAGTGCTGCGTTTTACGTGGTTCTTTTTTATTGCTGGGTCGTGCGATTGTGTGGCTACACCACACTCTGATGATGAGGAAACTGAGGTTAAGAGACTTGCCAAGATCACACTCAGTAACATCTGGGGCTCCACCCCAGGTCCTTGTCACCAGAAAGCTGGAGCTCTTACACTCCATACACAGGCCTCTCCGGTGTTCTGACCTGGTGTAGGTACCAAATGCACCGTATTCTTAACAGAACTCCCAGGCTCCTATTGTCTCACGTGGCGGAACATTTCAGTGCTGGACACAAGCCTCTCCAGAACCCTTTTCTCCCTCTGCCCACTTTGTCAGCATGGGTTGTGAGGAAATTAAGAGCAGAGCTCACCATTGACCCACAATGGATAAATAGCATAAACAAAGAAGAAAAATGAAGTTATAAGTCACTAAGATTTGGGAGGCTAGGAAGTCTTTGTTACTTAGCATAACGAAGCCCATTCTAACTGATACAATGAACACATTTAGTTTTGTGAAGTTTGTTATAACCTATATTTTGACAGGTCCCAAATTTTATCTCCTGGCTGATCCTGAGTCCTGAACTCTAGAACCAGTTATTCTACCATTTCTCTAAATCTTCTCTCATAAAATTATTATATATCTCAAACTGGACATGTCCAAAATGGAATTCCTGATCTCTCCTCTCCCCAGAATTGGACCACCTACAATCTTCATATGTCAATTAATAGCAGCTACAATATTCCCATGACTCAGGACAAAAACCTTGGAGGTATTCTTGTCTCTTCTCTTTCTCTTATACTGCACATTGAATCCATCATCAGCAAGTCGTGCATGCCTACTTTACTTTTTTATAGTTTTTATATTTGCAAAATGTATTTCAAAAGATGCTCAACATCACTAATTATTAGAGAAATGCAAATCAAAACCACAATGAGGTATCACCTCACACTGATCAGAATGGCCATCAACAAAAAGCCTACAAATAATAAATGCTAAGGAGGGTGTGGAGAAAAGGGAACCCTCCTACACTTTTGGTGGGAATGTAAATTGGTGCAGCCATTATAGAAAACAGTATGGAGGTTCCTTAAAAATCTAAAAATAGAGTTACTATATGATCCAGCAATCCCACTCCCCGGCATATATCTGGAGAAAACTCTAACTCAAAAGGACACATGCACCCCAATGTTTATAGCAGCACAATTTACAATAGCCAAGACATGGAAGCAACCTAAATGTCCATCAACAGATGAATGGATAAAGAAGATGTGATATATATATACAATGGAATGTTATTCAGGCATAAAAAAGAATGGAATAATGCCATTCGCAGCAACATGGATGGGATTAGAGATTGTCATACTAAGTGAAGTAAGTCACGAAGAGAAAGACAAATATCACATGATATCACTTATATGAGGAGTCTAAAAAAATGATACAAATGAACTTATTTACAAAACAGAAATAGACTCATGGACATAGAAAACAAACTTATGGTTACCAAAGGGGAAAGTGGCTGGGGGAGGGATAAATAAGGAGTCTGGGATTAATGGATACACACTACTATATATAAAATAGATAACCAACAAGGACTTATTGGATACCACAGGGAACTATATTCAATATCTTATAATAACCTATAATGGAAAAGAATCTAAAAAAGAATATACATACATATGTGTGTGTGTGTGTGTAAATGAATCACTTTGCTGTACACCTGAAACATTGTAAACCAACTATACTTCAATAAAAAAATAATAATTTACATATATATATATATATATATATATATATATATATAGCTCCAGAATCTGACCCTCCTTTGGTTATCTAATTCTAGATACCATGGCTCTTCAAAAATTCATTCTTCTAGATATTAGTATTTTTACTACCCTTTCTTTGAAATTTTCTCACAATACCCCCTCTCACCCCGCTCCCAACCTATTTGCCATGACACTATAGGGTCCTGGTTCTCCTGTACTCATCTCTTTCTTTGTAATTCACTGACCACAATTTCTCTCCCTCACTTTAGCTTCCTGATCTTCTCGCTATTCTATTTCCATGAGAAAAGCAATGCTTCTTATGGCTTTTCATTTTTATTCACATTTCACAAAATGTATGTATAACAATGGTGATACTGGGGATGATTTTAGGAGGTATATGGATGAACATTTCTCTTTTAACAGTTATCATTTTATTTTACTGTGTATTAGACAAAATATAAGTAGCACATAAACCCTGAAATTTCACAGATATTATTGCTTAGGTGAAGCCAAAAAAAAATAAGTTTAAGTCAAATTACAGTAAAATATTAAATAAACAATACTATAAGAGTATGAGACAGAGGGAAAAAATGTAAGTAGCACACAGCTGAAGTTTAGGTAATGTATTATTGATCCTCAAATAGTAAATGCAGTCAGTTCTCTTTGAATGAACGCCTGTGATGGCCACCTGGAGAGTTGCATTTGGATGGCGGTCCACCATACCTTTAACATTAATAAATAAATCTCAAATGGATTTTCACCCCAAAACCAGTTCCTCTGTTTATTCAACGATGCCACTCTTCTAGTAGGCCAAGTCCAACAACTGGACATCATTTTTTATTCATCTCTCTCTCTTGTCCCCTTTTTCCACTAAATTTTTAAATCCTGAAATGACTGTCACATTTACCCTTTTCCTTTTATTCTCATTTACATCATCCCAAGCCATGACCCAATTATCTCATACCCAGATCATTGTAGTGACCTCCAAGCTATTTGCCTGGCTCCATCGAAATTCAGTTGCATTCTGCCAATGCCCTAAAATCATCATTCCCATGTTAAAAACCTTCAGTAACTTCCCCTGAAGTCAATGTCCAAGATCCCTAACCCCATGCTAATAATAACTAGTGTGTATTGAGTTTTCTGTGCTAAAAGCCTTACAGGAATTTTCTTGTTGAATCCTCATGACAACCCTGTAAGGTAGATACTACAGATGAGGAAACTAAAGTTTAGAGGTTAAATGACTTGGCAAGAGTTAGTAGGTGGCAGACCCAGCATTCCATCCCAAATAGCCTAATTCTGTCTTTCATTTAAACCGCCATACTACACCGTCTATTGACAAATCTAACATTCTTTCTAAGTATGTATAATCTTTGTGTCCTCTGCTCTATTTCCTTTTTCCCCTCATTTAGGTTAGTCTCATTCTTAAATATTGGGCCTTTATCAAGCCCCCACCTGGGTTTTGATACTCTACCCTGTCCCCCCACCAACACACACACATTGCAAAACCACCATCTGCTACAATATCCAAATTGTACCTCTCCTTTAGGACCCAGCTCAAGTTCAGGCCCTTACTCTGACACTAATGCCAGAATTATGCTGGAAAGAAATAGACGGCCGTCCTTCCAGATTGAAAACTTATGTGCCCGGGCCCTGAATTGTTCACCGTCAGTCCTGATGTGAACCTGGCTCTGTGGATAAATGACTCCAAGGAAAGAAGCCGACACCCCCCAGCCCACCCTATGAACAGGGGGACCCTTCATCTCTGAATTAAGAACATTCCAAAGTAACGCAAGTGGATACAGTTCAAGGCATTGCTTCTCAGCTTTTTATGTGCCCAGGGCCTTTTCAGCCCATTCTTTGTGTTCCATAGACATTCAGTAATCGTAATAACACAGGCTGATTTCCAAATGTGCAAGTGTTTCAGAGACAGAGAGTCAGGTCTGAGTCCTGCCCAGAGAAATCATGGCCTCCGTGAGCCGTTGGTCCACCAGGGTTTGTTTTGCTCACTGACCTTCTTTCAATTGTTCAATTCATTCCCTGAGCTCTTGTCCTCAGAGAAACCAGAAAAGAAATGGAACTGGCAAAGATAAGCTGTCTCTTCTGTTCTTTTTGTATAATAAAAGGCCACACACACACACAAAAAAAACCCTTAGAACTAGATGGAAACTTAGACATCATCTAGTCTCACCCTTTCATTTCAGAGATGACAAAACTAAGGCTCTAATAGATAAAGTGACCCACACAGGGTCACATAATTAGTGATAATTAGTGGCAGATCTGGGATTGGAACCCAGAACTTTGAGCCCCAGTGCAGCTTTTAAATCCTAGCTCTCTTAATAGGGTTATAGCCTGCAAACATGGACAAGTCACTTACTCCCTCTGGGATTCAGTTTTCTTAATTCTGCAATGATGCTAATGTTAATGATCACACTAATTTTGAAGGATTGTTATAAGAATCAAATAAAGTCAAGTGAAAAAAGTAGGGAGCAAGCATCTAACACATAATAGTTGCTCAAGAGACGTTCATTTATTCACCCAAATGGTTGTTGGCAGACATCCAGGAAGGATCTAGCAAAGACATATTTTCAGAGGATGACTAAAACGTTGAAGACTTAATCACACAAAGTTTCCGAAAATCCAGAGAGAGCCTTGAAATCGGGATGGGGAGAAGGGAGGCTGCTGTGAGAGGGGAGATGTTTAATGGCAAAGGTGTCTCCGTTGTTTGTTTTTTAAAGGAAAAGGTGTGTGTCAGCTAGGTGACTCACGAAACACTAATTAAAGTTTTTATTCTTTTTATCCCCATAAAACAAACAAAGCACTTTTAGCAACGCCGAGCTTTCTGGAGACCCAAGAAAATAATTGCCTGGGTGGAACATTAATTGCTTTAAAAATTAATTTTATGTTTTAGCTTTGTTTTTCAACATGTGAAATGAGTGTTAGAGCCAAGTTTTAAGTTATGTGACACCTAACCTGGCAGGAAGAGGCAGAACTGAGGGGAATTGCTCCCCAACCTTCCACACTGCTAAGTTCAGACCTCAGCCTCCTGCTGGGTCTCTGTTTAACATGATGAGCAAGGGTGCCTGGTCCCCAGGCTATGACGTCACACCCCAGCTCTCCCCTGGACCTGCTGGCTGTCCTTGGAAGACAGTTGCTCTGAGTGCATCTTTCTGTCCTTGTCTGTTTGCTCTGAAACATGTAAGGCTATATGGCTCAGACTGGGGCTGTGAGTGCTGATATCAAATGATCAGGAAAATTCTGATCTTGCAGAATGTTTTGGGTTTTTTAATTCTGAAAAATGTATATGCATAAAAGTACAGAGAATCATTTAACAATTACCCATGGACCATCCAGATTTGCTATATGTTAATTTTTTTCCTATCTGCTTTAGAAAAACTTTTAAAGTGAAAAAATCTACAGACATCATTGAACACCCCCAAATCGTTTTTCTCCCTCCTCAAAGATAATCACCATCTTGAAGTTGAATTTTATCTTTATATCTGTATTGTTTATAGTTGTCCTATGTATGTATTCACAAGTAATATACAATATTAATTTGTTCTTAAATTTTATATAAATCATACCATCTGCACATGTATTTTTGTAACTTGCTCTTTTCACTCAACATCATATCTTCAAGAGGTATATATGTTGATACATTTAAATCTAGTTCATTTTAACAGACAATATTTCATTGTATGAATGGACTACATTTTATCCATTACATTATTGATAGACATTTAGCTTTTTTGCAATTTTTTGCAACTACTGTAAGACTGCAATGGATGTCCTTGATCATATCTGCTTGTGAACATGTGCAAGATTTTCTCTAGGATATATCAATACATCTGGGAGTCAAATACTGGATCATAAGGTGTGTATATCTTCAACTTTACTAGATATTGACAAATTCTTCTCCAAAGAGGCTGCACTAATTTATACTCCAATCTCCAGTTTATGATAATTCCTGTTTCCTCTTCAGTGCTTGATATTATGAGACTTTAAATTTTTTTTCCTAGTCAGATGGGTATAAAAATGACCTTTCCTTTAGAAGTTAGTCCTTGAGCGCTAGTTTGATACCATTTGTATTTTAGGGGACCTGTTTTACCAGCAGGCCTGTTACCCTCCATGACTAACTGGGTAAGCAAGTGCTTATAATGGAATAAATTAATTTTTTAATGTATTTTCTTTTTTACTAACAAGTTTGCACATTTAAAAATGTTTATTGGCTTTTTAAATTTCCCCTTCTGTGGATTTCTTTTTTTTTTTTAATGTGGGTTGCTATTTTATTATTTTTTATACAATTTTTAAAGGTTATTTTCCATTTACAGTTATTATGAAATATTGGCTATATTGCTGTACAATACATCCTTGAGCCTGTCTTACACCCAGTAGTTTGTACCTCCCAATACCCCACCCCTATTTTGCCCCCCCCACTGGTAACCACTAGTTTGTTCTCTATATCTGTGAGTCTGCTTCTTTTTTGTTATATTCACTAGTTTGTTATTTTTTAGATTTCACATATAAGTGATATCATACAGTATTTATCTTTCTCTGTCTGAGTTATTTCACTTAGCATAATGCCCTCCAAGTCCAACCATGTTGCTGCAAATGGCAAAATTCTGTTCTTTTTTATGGCTGAATAGTATTCCATTGTGTCTATATGTATACCACATCATCTTTATGCACTTACCTGTTGATGGACACTTAGGTTGTTTCCATATCTCGGCAATTGTAAATAGTGCTGCTATGAACATTGGGGTGCATGTATCTTTTTGAATTAATGTTTTTTGGGTTTTTTCGGATGTATATCCAGGAGTGGAATTGCTGGGTCAAATGGTAGTTTTATTTTTAGATTTTTGAGAAATCTCCATATTGTTTTCCACAGTGGCTGCACCAATTTACATTCCCACCAAAAGTGTGCCAGTGTACAAGGGTTCCCTTTTCTCCACATCCTCACCAACATTTATTTGTGTTCTTTTTGATGATAGCCATCTGACAGGCGTGAGGTGATATCTCATTGTGGTTTTGATTTGCATTTCCCTGATGATTAGCAATGTTGAGCATCTTTTCATGTGCTTGTTGGCCATCTGCATTTCCTCTTTGGAAAAGTGTCTATTCAGTTCTTCTGTCCATTTTTTAATCGGGTTGTTTGTTTTTTAGATGTTGAGTTGTATGAGCTGTTTATATATGTTGGATATTAATCCCTTATCGGTCATATCTTTTGCAAATATTTTCTCCCATTCAGTAGATTGTTTTTTTCATTTTGTCAATGGCTTCCTTTGCTGTGTAAATGCTTTTAAGTTTAATTAGGTCCCATTCGTTTATTTTTGCTTTTATTTCCTTTACTTTAGGAGACGGTTGCAAAAAAATATTTCTGCAATTTATGTCAAAGAGTATTCTGCCTATGTTTTCCTCTAGGAGTTTGATAGTATCTGGACTTACATTTAGGTCTTTAATTCATTTTGAGCTTATTCTTGTATATGGTTTGAGACAGTAAGTGGTGCTGGGAAACCTGACGGCTACATGTAAAAAAGTATGAAATTAGAACATTCTTTAACACCATATACAAAACTAAAGTTCTGTGGATTTCTTGTTCATGTCCTTTGGCAATTTCTCCCTTGCTTTTTTATAACATGCTTGTAGAAAAATATTTTTAATATTTTGGAAATGAATCCCTTGTTGACTATGTGATATTGATTTCCACGTTCCTGAACTCTCCATTACTTCTATTGGGCAGACTTGAATGTGAAAGCAGCCATGGAGAAGCACTCATGTTCAGAGTTTCCCAGGCAGTCTGTGTTGGGCAATCACACTAGATCTATAAAGCAACATGGTGGAGTGGCTGGAATTCAGATGCCCTAGTTTCTACCTTCACCTTGACCCTGGATTATCCAAGAATTCTCAGGCTTCTTTTTCTTCATCTGTGAAATCATAATATTAATACCAGCCTCCAGGGCTTTTGTGAAAAACAAATAATATACATAAAATCACCTTGGAAAATGCTGTGCAAATGCTAGCCATTATTAGTAGCAGCAACTCAAACATAAGGTTATTGTATTAGTCTGCTTGGGCTGCCGTAACAGACTACCATAGACTGGGTGGATTAAAAAATAGAAATTTATTTTCCTGCAGTTCTGGAGACTAGAAGTTCAAGATCAAGTGCCAGCATGGTTGGTTTCTGATGAGTGTTTTCTTTGTGGCTTGCAGAATTCTGCTTTCTTTTTTTGTTTTTTAATTTAATTTAATTAATTTATTTTTTATACAGCAAGTTCTTATTAGTTATGTATTTTATACATATTAGTGTATATATGTCAATCCCAATCTCCCAATTCGTCCCACTGCCCCCCTCCCCACCTCGGAATCCATACGTTTGTTCTCTACATCTGTGTCTCTATTTCTGCCTTTCAAACCAGTTCATTTGTACCGTTTTTCTAGATTCCACATATATGCGTTAATATACGATATTTGTTTTTCTCTTTCTGACTTACTTCATTCTGTATGACAGTCTCTAGGTCCATCCACATCTCTACAAATGACCCAATTTCGTTCTTTTTTATGGTTGAGTAATATTTGATTGTATATATGTACCACATCTTCTTTATCCATTCATCTGTCGATGGGCACTATTTACCTGGCTATTGTAAATAGTGTTGCAGTGAACATTGGAGTGCATGTGGCTTTTTGAATTATGGTTTTCTCTGGGTATATGCCCACTAGTGGGATTGCTGGGTCATATGGTAATTCTATTTTTAGTTTTTTAAGGAACCTCCATACTGTTCTCCGTACTGGCTGTATCAATTTACATTCCCACCAACAGTGCAAGAGGGTTCCCTTTTCTCCACACCCTCTCCAGCATTTGTTGTTTGTAGATTTTCTGATGATGCCCATTCTAACTGGTGTGGGGTGATACCTCATTGTAGTTTTGATTTGCATTTCTCTAAAAATTAGTGATGTTGAGCAGCTTTTCATGTGCCTCTTGGCCATCTGTATGTCTTCTTTGGAGAGATGTCTATTTAGGTCGTATGCCCATTTTTGGATTGGTTTTGTTGTTTGTTTGTTTTTTTAATATTGAGCTGCATGTGCTGTTTATATATTTTGGAGATTAATCCTTTGCTCATTGATTCATTTGCAAATATTTTCTCCCATTCTGAGGGTTGTCTTTTCATCTTATTTATACTTTCCTTTGCTGTGCAAAAGATTTTAAGTTTCCTTAGGTCCCATTTGTTTATTTTTGTTTTTATTTCCATTACTCTAAGAGGAGAGTCAAAAAAAGGTCTTGCTGTGATTTATGTCAAAGAGTGTTCTTCCTATGTTTTCCTCTAAGGGTTTTATAGTGTCCAGTCTTACATTTAGGTCTTTAATCCATTTGACTTTATTTTTGTGTATGGTGTTAGGGAGTGTTCTAATTTCATTCTTTTACATGTAGCTGTCCAGTTTTCCCAGCACCACTTATTGAAGAGACTGTCTTTTCTCCATTGTATATCCTTGCCTCCTTTGTCATAGATTAGTTGACCATAGGTGTGTGGTTTTATCTCTGGGCTCTCTATCCTGTTCCACTGATCTATATTTCTGTTTTGCACCAGTACCATACTGTCTTGATTACTGTAGCTTTGTAGTATAGTCTGAAGTCAGGGAGTCTGATTCCTCCAGCTTCGCTTTTTTCCCCTCAAGATTGCTTTGGCTATTCAGGGTCTTTTGTGTCTCCATACAAATTTTAAGATATTTTGTTCTAGTTCTGTAAAAAATGCCATTGGTAATTTGATAGGGATTGCATTGAATCTGTAGATTGCTTTGGGTAGTATAGTCATTTTCACAATATTGATTCTTCCAATCCAAGAACATGGTATATCTCTCCATCTGTTTGTGTCATCTTTGATTTCTTTCATCAGTGTCCTATAGTTTTCTGAGTACAGGTCTTTTACCTACTTAGGTAGGTTTATTCCTAGGTATTTTATTCTTTTTGTTGCAATGGTGAATGGGATTGTTTCCTTAATTTCTCTTTTTGATCTTTCATTGTTAGTGTATAGGAATGCAAGAGATTTCTGTCCATTAATTTTGTATCCTGTAACTTTACCAAATTCACTGATTAGCTCTAGTAGTTTTCTGGTGGCATCTTTAGGATTCTCTATGTATAGTATCATGTCATCTGCAAACAGTGACAGTTTTACTTCTTCTTTTTCAAATTGTATTCCTTTTATTTCTTTCTTCTCAGATTGCCATGGGTAGGACTTCCAAAACTGTGTTGAATAATAGTGGTGAGAGTGGAATTCCTTGTCTTGTTCCTGATCTTAGAGGAAATGCTTTCAGTTTTTCACCACTGAGAATGACGTTTGCTGTGGGTTTGTCATATATGGCCTTTATTATGTTGAGGTAGGTTCCCTCTATGCCTACTTTCTGGAGAGTTTTTATCATAAACAGGTGTTGAATTTTGTCAAAAGCTTTTTCTGCATCTATTGAGATGATCATATGGTTTTTATTCTTCAGTTTGTTGATATGGTGTATCACATTGATTGATTTGCAAATACTGAAGAATCCTTGCATCCCTGGGATAAATCCCACTTGATAATGGTGTATGATCCTTTTAATGTGTTGTTGGATTCTGTTTGCTAGTATTTTGTTGAGGATTTTTGCATCTATATTCATCAGTGATATTGGGCTGTAATTTTCTTTTCTTTTCTTTTCTTTTTTTTTTTTTTTTTGTAGTATCTCTGTCTGGTTTTGGTATGAGGGTGATGGTGGCCTCGAAGAATGAGTTTGGGAGTGTTCCTTCCTCTGCAATTGTTTGGAAGAGTTTGAGAAGGATGGGTGTTATCTCTTCTCTAAATGGTTGATAGAATTTACCTGTGAAGCCATCTGGTCCTGGACTTTTTTTGTTAGAAGATTCTTAATCACAGATTCAATTTCATTACTTGTGATTGGTCTGTTCACATTTTCTATTTCTTCCTGGTTCAGTCTTGGAAGGTTATACCTTTCTAAGAATTTGTCCATTTCTTCCAGGTTGTCCATTTTATTGGCATAGATTTACTTGTAGTAGTCTCTTATGAAGTTTTGTATTTCTGTGGTGTCCATTGTAACTTCTCCTTTTTTCATTTCTAATTTTATTGATTTGAGTCCTCTCCCTCTTTTTCTTGATGAGTCTGGCTAAAGGTTTATCAATTTTGTTTATCTTCTCAAAGAACCAGCTTTTAGTTTTATTGATCTTTGCTATTGTTTTCTTTGTTTCTATTTCATTGATTTCTGCTTTGATCTTGATGATTTCTTTCCTCCTACTAACTCTGGGTTTTGTTTGTTCTTCTTTCTCTAGTTCCTTTAGGTGTAAGGTTAGATTGTTCATTTGGGATTTTTCTTGATTCTTGAGGTAGGATTTTATTGCTATAAATTTCCCTCTTAGAACTGCTTTTTCTGCATCCCATAGCTTTTGGATTGTAGTGCTTTCATTGTCATTTCTCTCTAGGTATTTTTTGATTTCCTCTTTGATTTCTTCAGTGATCTTGGTTATTTAGCAATGTATTGTGTAGCCTCCATTTGTTTGTGTTTCTTATGTTTTTTTTCCCCTGTAATTGATTTCTAATCTCATAGCATTGTGGTCAGAAAAGATGCTTGATATGATTTCAATTTTCTTAAATTTACTTAAATTTACCAAGGCTTGATTTGTGACCCAAGATGTGATCTATCCTGAAGAATGTTCCATGTGCACTTGAGAAGAAAGTGTAATCTGCCATTTTCAGATGGAATATCCTATGAATATCAATTAAATCTATCTGGTCTATTGTGTCATTTATGGTCACATTAGTGGTTAGGGCTTCAACATAAGGATTTGGGGGAGATACACTTCCACCTATAGCAGTCATGGTACATTGGTATCCACTCATTTATTTCCAAATGGATCTAAGTTTCTTAATCTTTCATCAGGGCTTGGAGATCTAGATGGGAACAAATACCATTAATTTTGTAGAATTATCTCCAGCTTGCTCTATTCATACGTATCATTGTTATCAAACCAAAGGTTGACTATTTCTGTGACTATTATTCAAAAGGAACAAACTCTGATGGTCAGTATTTTTTCCAATAACATATTCACTTAAAACTGATTGAGTAAAGAGACTAGACCAGTACCATCCAGTGGAATTTTCTGTGGTGTTAGATATGGTCTATGAAATCTACACTGTCTAATAGAGTAGCCACTAGACCCACGTGGCTACTGGGTACTTGAGGGTGAGTAGAATGATGGAAGGAGTATATTTTTTAAAAATTATTATTGGCGTATAGTTGAATTACAATGTTGTGTTAGTTTCAGGTGTACAGCAAAGTGAATCAGTTATACCTATGCATATATCCACTTTTTTTTAGATTCTTTTCCCATATAGGCCATTACAGAGTATTGAGTAGAGTTCCCTGTGCTACACAATAGGTCCTTATTAGTTATCTATTTTATATATACTAACGTGTATCTGTAAATCCCAATCTTCCAAATTATCTCTCACCACTTCCCCCTGATAACCATAAGTTTGTTTTCTACATCTGTAAATCTATTTCTATTTTGTAGATAAGCCATTTGTAGCAACATGGATGGACCTAGAGACTGTCATACTGAGTGAAGTAAGACAGAGAAAGACAACTATCATATGATATCACTTATCTGGGAAATCTAAAAAAAGAGTACAAATGAAGGAGTGTATTTTTAATTGTACTTAATTTTAATAACATAAGGTTAAGGAGTCATATGTGGGTAGTAGCTACTGCATCAGCCAATGCAGGTCTAGACCTGCTCCCCAGGCATGAGTGACATCTCCACCAGCTGATTTCTCCTCTTTTATTGTGTGGTCTTAGATCCCAGACTCTGCACAAAATGGTGTCTGGTGTCTCCCTCTCCTCTAACAGGAATATCTGATGACCAAAAAGACAAAGAAGAGAAGCTTAAAGCTCACATGAGAATTCCAAACTGGGGGATGGGTGTGAGTGTCAGAGAATGGCATAAATCAGGTGGAAAACATCAAGTTTCCACCTTTCCCATTTTTCTTTTACTTTCAGGAAATCTGAGAAATAATCCTTAACAATAGAGCATTTCCAGATTTATGATGGAGAGGTCCCCTGACAACCATGCTGAACTAAAATTCAGCACACCTGAAATGAGAAGAGAAAAAAGCAGCCACTTGTTACTTCAAAAGTTTTCAACTTTTAAAATTATTTTCCCTGGGTCCCACATAAAAGTAGCTCACAGAAAGGGATTGGGGAGTACAGACAATTCAATTACCAGCCAGACTGTGAGATCTGCCATGTTAGTCCCACCTCTTATTAGGATATCCCAGGGAAAGTCAACAAAGTCAAGTTCCCAGAGCATCTGGACCTAAGAGCAATTAGTTCAAATAAGCAAGGTCCCCTAGGCTTGTCGATAAGGGAAAACAGCATCACAGATTTATGAAGGCCATGATTCTGAATTATTTGTCAAAGTAGAAGATAGGTCCAAATCTGTCCTGGAAAAGCAGGTTTGAAAATTCCGGCTTTTCACATGGTGTTTCGAGTCTTGAAAGCTGTTTCTCCAAACTCTAAATCTGAACTCTCAACCACCAACTCATCTCTTTCACTCATCCCTGCCACTCACACACTCTCAAATTGTACTTACTGTGTTTGTGATTTAGCAAATGCCTTTGTGTGCCTGACAACATAGGCGTTCAAATGATGAGAAATATCTATTGTGTTCAAATCAATAGACCAAACCCGCACTTACTTCTTAGCTCAGAAAAAGCTTTCCATTTTCCCCTGTTAATGACCTTTAACATCTGTGCCAATAACCATCAAGCCAGGACTAAATGTCCCTGGGCTAGAGTAGGGAGGTGAGACAGGAGCTGTGAGGCCGTGGACACCTTCATACAACTCGCCAGAATCTTAAAGATTCAGAGGTCCCCGAGGAAACTGCATCCTCCCAAGTCTCCACTTCTTAGTGAAGTCACTCACCAGCTCCCACCTTCACCCTGCCCTTCTGTGCCCTTGCCCTAAGTCTTGCATGTCCTGTCCCTGTGGCCCTCCAAGGCATTGGATGTCAGGATCCAGGTTTCCACGGTGACACAATCTGGGCTCCCACAAGAGAGGCACAAAACCAGGAGGAATCCCAATGTCTTTGCAAGAGTCTTGTTCTAACCCTATTATTCACTCAGTGGGCCCAATTGCTGTTGATATTCCTCACAATACAGGCTGGTCTCCTGTCTAAGAATCAGAATAACAGACGATCTGCAATGAACATCACACTTGGTTGGGAGTGGATTCTAGGGCCACTCCACTCAGCCCCCACTTGGCCTCCAGAACATCCCTGAACCTCTCCCAGCCCCTCCTTTTCACCACACCACCATGGGGACCATAATCATAACAGACCTACAGTTACTAGGATATCTGACAGAGAATTCTCCTTAAAGGACCACCACAGGCCCAAATGGTCCTGACTCTGATTTCCTGGCTCTATTAAAACTTAGAGCAAGGAGTGAAGTAGACCTGTTTTTCTCACCTGCTCATCTCTCACCTAGTCTCAGGAACAACAAATCATAATAGGTTTAACACTATCCATGGTGGCAATGGGGCATGTCTTGCACCTGTAAATTTGAAAAAAGAAAATTAAAAAAAAAAAGTCTCACTTGGGCTATAACACAGAACAGGCAGAGGAGAGCTAGGGGGTGTGAGTCTCTCAAAAGAGCCCAGTCTGGGTGTCTTCTGCATTGCTCCAGATTCCCTTACTAACTCGCTTTTCCAATGACAATGTGAGCCCCTCAGAAGGTCCTGCCTTGCAGGGTCCAGCACCTCTTCCTGGGTCACACTGACTCCTTAGCTATCCCTGAAATCCAAGGTGCCCATGTCTGACCCACAAACCCGCACGCCCACACACCTCCAGTTTTGCCCTCTTGACCTTGTTGATCTCACCATAACAAGCAGACAGCAGGGGAAGGTAGGAGTGACTAACCCTTACTTTTAAAGGTAGAGTGAGTCCCAGTGGAGGCGAGAAGCAGGACTGTTTTTCTTTGGAAGACTTGACCCTGTCCTCCCCACCTTCTATTGATGCTGAATCTGGCCTCTGTACCCCAACACTGAATTAAACCTCAGAGACAGAGTTTTGGGTGAAGTAGAAAAGAAGAGCTTTATTGCTTTGCCAGGCAAAGGGGACCACAGCAGGCTAATGCCCTCAAAACTGTGTCCTGACCTGGAAGGAGTAGTGAGGAGTTTTATAGTAATGGTTCAAATAGGGCGTGATCAGCTCATGGACATTCTTCTGATTGGCTGGTGGGGAGGTAACGGGGAGTCAGTATCATCAACCTTCTGGTTCCCGCCGGGTCTGGGGTCTATGTGCTCGTGGGTGGCAGACAGTTAACTTCTCCCACCTGGTGGGGGTTTCAGTATCTGCAAAACAGCTGGAAGATATTGTTGTGTGTATCCCTTGAGGGGGAACCAGGATCCTGCCCTAAGGCTGCACTATTGTTTCTCTTGACTGTTTCTCCCTTGTCTCCGCATCCCCTCCCTCCTCTAATTAACAGCTGTTTGAACCTGCCCATTGGAACTCAGGGTAAGGTCAGGGAGGCTGAGTGAATCCTGTTTTCTGTAATCAAGAAATGGGGGACACAGGAAGGCTTTTGTGCCCAGGAGCCCCACAGGGTCCTGCTCAGTTTCACTATCATAAGCTTTGGGGGTAACTGACCAATGGCTTGCTTGGTGATGTTTCCTGGAGGTTCCTGGGACCCTGCAGGGCCTCCTAGTGAACATGCTAGAAATCCTGTCCGTGCTGAGCAGGACTGTGTCCACCTACTGGTGAGAAACAGGAAGAGACCCTCGGAAGGAGCCCAGCAAGACAGGGCTAACGCCTGGCAGGAAACAGTCAAGAAAACCGGCCCTGGGATTAGCCAAAGAGAAAACCAGACAAAGAAAGGCAATTTTAAAACAAAAGATGGTGTGTTTGGGGGCAGAATTCGCTTTAAAGTATCATTGCATGTGGGGGATTTCGAAGGAATTCTTTCCAGAAAGGCCTGAATTTTAAAGCATCAGAATCAAATGTTTAAAAAAAAAAAAAAATAAAAGAGAGATATGGGAAAATCAAGTAACAAAATAATCATGGGTTTTAGTAAAAACTGAGCTGTCTCCTTAGGGTTTCTTCTTAACTGGATAAAAATCGGATGTAACTTTGCTTTTATGGAAGTCTGGCCACCAGCAATGATTCACAAGCCAGTCCAAAGGACCCCGTGCACAGCCTCCGATGTATACCGATGTATATTCGTCCCAATCCCTACATCCCTACAGCCTGTAGGCAAAGCCGCTCCCAATGGCAGAGCTGCAAGGAGTCAGAGCTATTTCCCCCAAGCATATGTTGATAAGCAGAAAAGCGGACAGTCTTGCTCTATGCAAGCTGTCCTATTGAAGGCTCATTTCCTGTCAATCTTCCTTTTTTTTTTCCACAAAGCTTTAATTTTTTGCCACAGCACTTTCTACATTTTAGTTTCCTGCAAACCTCAGGAAATAGACTGAAATTAATATCGTCAGATGCTTCTAAAAGTGCTGGCTTGGCGGCATTGCAGAACGCTTTCGGATGCCGTTTTGGGATTAAAATATACCAGTTATGTCCCCATTGTTTGTAGGAGAGATCTGGGAGAGGGATTGTGTCTGAGATTGGACCGATTTGAAATGCAGGTTTAAAAAAAATGGGAAGGGAGCCCTGTGATTTCAGACCAGGCCAAGGCAGCAGGTAAGCAAACTGGAGGAGGAGGTGAAGAAACACACCCGGCTCCAGATCAGGGTGTTTTCCCAGCACCCCATCAGCCGGGAAAACTGAGGCCAAGACACCTTGTTCTTATTTTCCGTGCAGAGCTTTCAAGCTTTGGGTAAGACATCCGTGTTCTAGGGCCTCCAGATCTGACTCCAGAGAGAAGCATAACGTGTCATGAGAAAGAAGAAGAGGTGGAGCGATCTTTTATTAGCTATGCATCCTGAACCAGCAATGAGTTTTCGGAGGAGGCAACCAACTCCTAGCTTTCCTCACGTCTCTGGCCCTGAGAAGCCCAGGCCAGGGATGAGGCCGACTTAATGTCGAGGGCCCGCTGTGCCCTGACTTTCAGCAGATCCCTCTCTTTCCAGATTGCGGGTTCTCTGTCAGTCTAACGGGGAGAGATGAGTCTTCCCTCCCTTTCCGCACAAGGACATCGCAATGATAAACTCTTAACAACTACGCAAACATGCTTTGGGTTCTTGAGGGGGAGAGTGTGACATGAATCGAAGTTATTTTTATTATTGTTGGCTTCTGCATCTATGACTTCCTAAGAGTGTTAGATGAGGCCACGCTATTTCAGTATCTCCAAAAATCCATGCAAAATCTTGGTAATATTGAAGAATACTAAGGCTTTTTACACTCTCTGGGTTTCGTTCACCTTTGGAATCAGCTGCAACTTCTCCGTCTACACCACACAGCCTCTGTTCGATCCATCCAGGAGACCGACGTATTGCACAACTAACTCGTTTGCTATCTGTCTACACCCCAGGTTCAAGTCCTCAGCACCTTCTCTCTCTCCAAATCCAACAATCACATGACTGGCTTTTCTGCTCCTGGCTCTCCCTATTCAGCCAGCCTCCGCATTGCCTCCTGCCGCCTTCCTAATACGTTGCTCTAATCAGGAGACCTCAGTGGTCTTTCAGAGACCTTCTAAGAAAACCTGTATTTTATAAATGAGGACACTGCTCTCGGAAAGGCTACGGGAATCACCCTGAGCCACCTTACTAGCCGGGGTAGAGCTGGACCGAAAGCCAGACTAGATGACCAAATCCCAGGTCGATACTATCGCTTATCACATTCAGGGGTCTACACTATTGCTTGTCAGCCTTCAGGGGTTCCTCATAACCTACAGAATAAACTCAAGCCCTGGACCACTCTATGCAGCTTCATAAAATGGAGACATGACTACAGAGGCTTAAAAGTTGGGGCTCATTTTTTTCACATAACGAGAAGTCAGGAGGCAGGTGTTTCAAAACAGATGCTGCAGCTCCAGGAAGTCATCATGGACCAGATTCCTTCTCATGCCCCTTCTGCCCTCCCAAGCCTGGGCCTTTGCTTCGTGCTCACAAGATGTCTGCTCCACCTCCAGGCCTCAAGTTCACACTCTAGACAGGAAGGAGGAGAGAGGAGCAAGGGCAAAAGCATGGACCAGGTGAGTCCTTCTTCATCAGTCGTCCAATGGCTTTCCCAGAAACCTCACCTAGGAGACTTCTAGTTACAAGTTGAAGGTGAGAGATTGGTCACGTGAGGCCCCTCTAGCTGCAAGGGAGCAGAAGAGGTTCATGGTTTTAAATGGACAGAATGCCGCACTGAAAAACACTGAGGTCCTGTTAGTAAGGAGAAAGAGAAGCAAGAATATTGAACAGACAACTGGCAATCTCAGCCCCAAATAGCCTAGTGTTGACCTTCAGATGCCCTACAGTCCCTCCCCAGCAGACTTTCCTGGTCCCACTTCCTCCTGCCTCGGCCACTCACTCCATGGCCCGGCCATCCCAGGGCTCCCGTTGCCCTCCCAAGCACGGGGCGGGTGGGGGGGGGGGGTGTGTGCTTTTCTACCTTGCTGCTTTTATATACCTCGTTGCCCACCACTTCTTTAAAACCCAGATGGAACGCCACTTTGCTTTTCCTAACGCTTGCAGTCAAAATTAACCTCCAACTTTTCTATTCTCCGGTAACATATTGTACTTATCTCTATTAAAGCAGTAATCACATCCCACTCTGAAATGTCATTTACCGTGCATGTGTCTGCCTCATTCTTCTGTACGCTTCAGAAGACCGAGGACCCTATCCTGTTTATCTCTATATCCAGTACGACGTTTAAAATGCTGTATGTTCCTCAGTAAATGCCCAAGTGTTTACAACTGGAATTATTTTTGCATTTTGCATGCATGGCTAATGATGGATGAAAAGGAACATCTCATAAAGCTGTGGAAGTAGAAAAAAGTTGGGACCTCCCATCTCCCTGGAATAGGCTGGTGCTACCCTCTTTGGAGGCAGAAGGATGAGTTCTGGGATCTCTCCAGCCCGTGGGCTTTGTGATGGTGTCACCGTCCAGAGGATCAGGGCTCTGCAGCGTCAGTGACTGGTGGTTTGTTCTGCATCCTTCAAGCTCTGAACACACTAGGGTGACACAGACAACTGTTTCTTCGCCCTTCTGGTTTGAACCTGAGCCTCATGACACTCTGCTCTGTTTTGGCTTCCAGGCTGAATCTTCATCAGGCTGAAGTGATGGCTGTTCTCTGTACCCACCTCACCGCCATCACCACCACCAGGGTTCACTCTCTGACCTTCTCCACTTTCTTCTCTGCCCTGATGCACTGACTCTGTGGGATTCACCTCCAGATTCCTCTTCCTTCTGATTTCCAGTTGGGTTCAGCCATCAGGAGTCACCAAAAAGAGATGAGAGAGCAGGAGGAGAGAGAGGTAAGGGAATGTCTCCCACGGCTCCCTTTCTGTTTCAGGGCTGGGTTCTGTTTTTGGTGGCATCCTGTCCTCCAGGATTCAACTCCAGCCAGGTGGCCCAGTCCCCCCGTCTTCAGTTCACAGGGCTCCACTTACAATGGTCCCTCCCTCTGTGCTTCAGGACTGGGGTAGGGGTGGTAAAGGTCTTCACCTCCCTGAGTGCCGCAACGTCACCTCTTCTTAGCTCCTGGAACCCAGCCCATCCCTCCATACACAGTTTATGAAATTTCTTTCCACATCCCATCCAAGTGGCCAGGATACAGACTGGCGTGGCCGCCAAGGCCCTTGCTCCGTGACCAGCATTAGATGTCTTCAACGTGATAAGACTATTCAGAATTTTGAACTGGCTCCACGCACACATCTATGACAGTCTCCAGAGAAGCCCTGGTTAGTGTTTTCCTTGTTTTCTGAGGACAGAGTGAATCTTCACCAAAGACCTGATGTCTGTCTGTTTCCACAACTGGCCTACACTTGCACGTTTCAGAATGAATCTCCTTCTCTGATACAAAAACAACGTTTGTCCTGTCAGATGGGATTGCTTATGTTTGCGGAGATGGGGAGATGGGGAGATGGAGAGAGAGGTGGGGATAAGGGCCCAATGGATATTAAAGTCTCTGATTAATTGTGTCTAGAACCACATAAATTAAAGAATGCTTCCCCAAAGACCTCACCCCTCTCCAGAGTTGAAATGTTTGAATGTACAGAGAGCTATCAAACAGTCACACTGTGAACTCAGAATAAACCCTTTTCTGCTTTGTCTGTGTGTTCTGGATGTACTGATAGGATGGTAGCTTCCAAACTCTCCCCAAGACAGGCACCCGAGAAACTCAGCCTCAAGCTTGCGGAGGGCAGAGGCATTTGACTTGTTTCTTTCTCTTTCTCCTTCCTCCCTCCCTCCCTCTCTCCCTCCCTTCCTTCCCTCCTTCCTCCCTTCCCTTCCCCACTCACTCACTCCCTTCTTCCTTCCCTCCTTCCTTCCTTCCTCCCTTCCTTCCTCCCTTCCCCACTCACTCACTCCCTCCTTCCTTCCTTCCTTTCTCCGTTTCTTTCTTTCTCCCTTCCTTCCTTCCTCCCTCCCTCCCTTTCTTTCTTTCTTTTTTTCTTTCTTTCTTCTATCTTTCTTCCTTTCTTTCTTTCCTCTTCCTTTCTTTCTTTCCTCTTCCTTCTGAAAATGGTCAATGGTACCCTAAAAGAATATCACTAAAGCACTCGTACATTTTTGCACAAAGAAAGTGATGAATACATGTGGACTTGAGAGTGATTAGTTCAAGGTCAGGGCTGTCTGCCTCCCTGAGACCAGCTGAACATTGGTTACCTAAAAGTGTCGAGTTAATATTTGGTCCTGTTTCCCTTCCCTATGTTTGGGCCACATTTTAAAACCTGGAGACTCAATATAGCTAGTATTTTCTCCTGTGCCCTCCCCTTTTCCCTTCTGCCCTTTTACCCTGACCACGACAGCAATTACTGCTTCACTGAGAGCCTGGATCAGATATGGATGAAAAAAGCAAGTCTTGCCTTGGAAAGCAGAAGACAAAAGGAAATGAATGCTTCAGTTCTTGCTTCCTTCAGGCATATTAAAGCAGACAATCACTGGAAAAAATCTCTGAGATATATTGTTAAATTCAAAGAAAATGTAATTGCAGAATAACATATATCATGTGTGATTCCCATTTATGCATTTGTGCACAGAGTGCTTGTTCTTTTATATGTATATAAACGCATAGCAAAGGACTCCAAATGCTAATAGCAGCTACCTCTGGGAGTAGATTTGGGGCAAGGGTTGGTAAAGGAAGGTGTTCACACTTTATATGCTTCCATAATATTTGGTTCTATAAAATGAGAGTATCTTCTTTAGTTTTTGCTTGCATAAGTAATACATGGATTCAATCACAAATAGCGAATTCTTTAACAATTTTTTTAGGTCTTTTCTTTTCCTTCTGTTCTACCAAATTAATTTTCTTTAAGTTTTAAAAATTGAGATTTCTTCACTTGAAATACATCCTCTGTCATTTCAGGGTGTCATTGTGCTTCCTGATCATGATTTAAAATAGGTTGTAATGAATCATCTTCCACAGCAAGTTTGACTAAGTCAAGTAAAAATGGTTCAAAGGAAATCAAAATTATGAATTAATCTCCTCTTCTATTACCACAATCATGCCTCTCTTATTGAGTTTTATTGCTTATGTTCTGGAAGGTGGAACACAAGAGGAGAATAAGGAACCACTGGGTGTCAGGGTCTCTCATTTTACTGGGACTCATGTCAGGTTTAAGTCCTGTCTCTTCCTGCTCCATCTCAGGCCCGTTGTGATACTCCCCTGCCCACCCAGCCCACAGCAAACTCTCCCTTCTCAGAATATCTGTATCTCTGAGTCACTTTCAGCTTCTCTCAAGGGCTTATACAGTTGTCCTATATGTCTCACGAGACCATGACAGGCTCCTGGAGGACAGAATGTAAATCTTTTTCATCTCTGTGTTGCCAGAGCCTGTATCCAGTGCCTGATACAAAGTAGATGCTCAATAAATACATGTCAAGTGCACATTTGAATGAATGAATACATGGTTGGCTGTATCAAACCATGTGTCTGTTTTGTGTCTTCAACTGCATTGGAAGGTATTTGAGGACAGGGGCCAATGTCTTAAATCTTCTGCATCCTCTTACAGTGCCCTAAGAAAAATTAGCATCCAACAAATATTTGTTGATTGATTTCACCTATTTTAAAGGATGATTAAAAAGAATAATCACAGAGATTTAGATCTTGACTTTTTTTTTTTTTTTTTTTTTTTGCCAGCCTATTGACAAGCAAGAGGAGGAGAGGTGTATTTTCCCCCTTATTTTGTAGATAATTCCAATGAGGCACAGAAAGGTGAGACAGCTTGACAATTTAGGAGAATAGAAATATACCTCCTGACCTTTCCAGGCTAGTCTCTGAGGACCCTTCTGGCCCCTTCAAGAGCCCATTGTTTTCTGACTGTGGACTTTCCCTTCCCCATCAGGGAGCACGCTAAAGTTCGGTAGACAGCCCATTGCTGAGTGATCTCTGAATTTCAGGTAGTTAAAGTAGAAAGTGGCACTTCATAATTAGATGGTAATAGCATAATTATTTGAAGGCACCTTATAATTACATCCATCCTCCCCAAGCTCCTTCAGCTGCTTCAACTGGGATCTTGGCTCCTGTCCTCCTGTCCTGTATCAGTTCAATGCCACTGGGCCAACGTTGTTTACCAGGGATGGTTGTACCTTAATAAGGGAGGAACCCTCCAGTGGATTCTCTCCAAAACTCAGAATTCTTGGGCTCTCAGTGCTACTACATGGCAAACTCTACTTCAAATCATTCTGTATATGGTGCCAGATAAATGAGATGGGAGGTTGAGAGATCATTGTGAAGCCATTAAATCTAGATGCCTCTTCAATATTTATCTCAAAAGGACTCTGTGACCTCAGTACACCCTGCTGAGGTTCTCACCTCACTGTCATTAACAATTCTTCCTTATTTTGTAACCTTCAGTCCCATGACAAACAGATTCCCTATTGGTTTAGCCTTGAAAGCAAAGAAAAATCACCATCACCACCCTCCACCAAAGAAAAAGATCTGTGCTTTTCCTTTCTCTTGAGGTGGAGTATAGCTCCAAACCAACAGTCTCTGAGCAAGCAACACACCCAAATATAAGGGCAGAGAGTGCAAACGATCAGCTCAGCTGGAACAGCAAGGGGACTCTCAGTCAGTAGCATAAATCACCCACTGTGAAAAATGGCTGACTCAGTGAACACCCTGTCTCAAGAAAGAAAGGAGCCAAGGGAGACATTAATGAAAGCAAGAAACTCAGTTTTAGATCTCACTCCAAAGATGAATTCACTGTACTCCTCTCCATCCAGGTGGGTAAGTTAGTTTAGTGTGGAATTTGTCTGCCCTCCCTGAAAACTCCGGTTAGGTAATGAATTATTACAAATAAATTAAGTGTATCGATCCCCTCCTCTTTCTGACACTTTGCAGATATTACTATCAAATCATGCTCTATGCAAGTGTCAGTTTTTGCCACAGACATCTGAAGAGGGGAACAAATATTCTCTTGAGTTTCTCTGAGTCTAATAAGTACTCGTGGGGTCTACCAGGTGATGACAGAGCCCTATGATGAAACCAGCTGTTTACTGTGGAGAGCTAGCACACTCGGCTGATAAGACCCAGGTCTTGGCTGTACTCCCCTGTATTTCTCAGGTAATATCAGATCATGGTATCATAATATCAGATCATCACAAAGAAGATCAGACCACAGAGCATGGACAAAAATTGTGAATCTATGACAATTCTGGGAAAACAATCAGACTATATACCCTATGAATAGGATGTAGCACAAAACTTTAGAAACTGGAAGAAGGCAGCCTCTTTCAAGGTGAAGTCCTGCATCACTTTGTTAAGGACTTGCTTCTTTGATGTGAATTCTTCTTCCCCATTACAATGACCAGACTCATCCTTTTCTAAATAATAAATTCTTAATCTAAAAAAAAAAAAAGGATCTTTGTCCATCTTATCTAATTGAACGTTGTTATTTATTTATTTATTTATTTATGGCTGAAAACTACCATATTAAGGCTGTTGAATGTATTCAAAGGATGAATTGTCTAAGATGAATAGTCAGGCCCAGATGGCTAACAAATGTATACTATGAAGTGTTATTTTCATCCACATTAAAGGCCCTTATCGCAATGAAATTCTTATGGATGAAAGGATATGAGGTCTGAATTTGCTTCAAAATAATCCAGTGAGCTGGGAGGAAGCATGGAGGATTAGTGAAACAGACCGGGCCATGGGTTGATCATTGTTGAGGCTGGATGATGGTACAGGGGAGTGCTAACAGCATTGGTTCTAACTTTAGCATGCATCAGAATCATCTGGAAGGCTTGTTAAAACACAGAGAGCTGGGCCCCACCCCAGAGACTCTGATTTAGGAGGTCTGGGTGGAGCCAAGGATTTGCATTTCTAGAAAGTTCTCAGGGGATGCTGGCGCTGCTGGCCTGGGAACCCCACATTGAGAATCATTGTATTAAACGGAGTTCCTACCTCTGCCTGCTTAGAATCTCAAACAGCAGGAAAAAAAGGCAGAAAAGAGACACAGACAATGGGAAAAGCACTGAACCATCAACACAATTCCACTTGGACTGAGTTTGGGAAACAATAATGTTGGTTTTCCTCATTTACTCTGAACCTCTATCTGTATAATTGTTATGGAGTATGCTAGCTTCCCAACTGCTTTGGGGCTGTGCCATTAAGCAAAATGAATAACCAGGATTTCTAACTGTTCTTTTAATACAAGAGCTAGAGTTACGTTGTGATTTATCTAGACTGATGGCACCACTTCCCGTATTTGCCTGAGATTCAGAATGGGTTTAAAATGTGTAGTCAGAAATCTTTTCCTTTGGTCTTTCAGATGCGCCTAGTTCCAGAAAATAGATGTGGAACTTTCTGCATCTCGTTGGGTCTAGAGGCATCAGATGATGACGAAAGAAAATTTCAAGCTTGGGCTGGATGGTCACAAGGAGGCAAGTAGGACTTTTGGTCTAATTTTATTTCGTTTAAACACCCGTTGGCCAACGATTGCTGCGTGCCAAGCATTGAGCAATAGACTCTGGGATATGCAAAAATAAATTCCAAAAAAATGGTCCTTGACCCTGAAGAGCTCACATATAGTTCGGAAGGTAGACATGTAAATAAATAATTATACTATAATGTTAATCATTATATAATAACTGTGGTTGTTACGAATATGCTGTTCGTTTTCAACTAAGCGGGGAAAGAAGTGAAGCAACAGTCTCAAGGGATGACAGTTCAAATTGTTCTTGAGCAATGAGCACCTGTCTATTAGCAAAGAGATGCATGCAGGGGAGAGGCACGCGGGAGAGGAGGCAGTAGAAGTGTGGGAGAGTGAAAGTGGCTCCTGCCTCTAATCAAAGAGTCATTTGACAGGATTAAAGCGTGCGCTGTGAAGGAGGAGGGGGCTGGCGAAGACACAGAAAAGGTATATTTGTTTGACGTGCCCTATACACGGCAATAAAAAGTTTATACTCTATCTTGGGGACCATGTACCCCAAAGTGGTGTATGGGGAAGATATCAAAGAGCTGAATTTCAAAGAGCCAAATGCAGTGGGACAGTGGGTTAGACAGTGGCAAGAGGTTTCTTTAGTCTGTAGACCAGGCAATGAGTTGAGGAGGCCACGAGTTCAGGCAGAGATGATGAAAACTTGGCCTAAGGCTCCATAGTTTAGAATATTTGCATAGGAGGCCCGTTGCTAGCATGCCAATAGAAAAGTTGTGTGTGTGTTTGTGCGTGTGTGCGTGCATTTGTATGTAGAGGTTTGAATATACATAAACTTATATAACTTTATAAAGAGAGATAAATATGAAAGTTACATATACAACTTTTATATCACCTATCTGGCCATAATATGGAGAGAAGAAAAGAAGGAAGAAAGGAAGGGAGGGAGAAAGGGAGAAAAGAGAAAGGAAGGAAAAATACTGTATCTATAATAAACAAAAAAGAGAAAGTAAAGTTTGCCATCTAGGAAAAGAGCTTAAAGGGCTTCAAGTGAGACCCAGCTGCTCCCTTGGCTGCTATAAAGGTTTGGTAATTTATAACATAGGCCTAGGGTGTGTGTGTATGTGTGTGTTGACGGGGGGAGGAGAGGGTTATGAAAGAGAATAATGGAGAAAAAGAATAAATGCAGTATAATTTGTAGGACTTTGAATACCACAAATGAGTCACAAATTGGAATTTCACTTTTTCTTCCAATATTTTCCATATAATTAGCCCATTCATATACACAAAAAGAACACATGGAATATTCCAAAATGACACAGGACTCACTCCGAGCACTGAAGCGGGATGCTGAGGCTTGCCTCCCGTACCATCCTGGCCTGTGCATTCAGCGGGTGATGAGACAAGGCACAGGACACTGCCATCTCCTTTTATAACGTTTCCCATATCTTTTCTTCCCTGTGAATTACACATGCCAGGCCTTTGCCGAGGGAGATAATGCTGCTCCCATGTGAATTGGATACTCAGTGCCCTGCATGCCTGAGTGCGTCAAGGCTAAACAGGTCTATTGTTCTTAAACAATGTTGCCAGAGAATCGTCTCCTTGTGCAGAATGATGCTGAAGAGATAAAACTATCTTTCATTTCTGTAGTGCATTGCATCTTAAAGTGTGTTCCACATTTTGCAAACTATATATAGGCTCAATTCATTACCCATCCCCATAAAATACAGCCAGAGCAGTGGCAGGCACATGCCAGATGTTTGACAATGGTTTAATAACAGAGTGAAGAACAAGTTCAATTGGACTCGGAAAACAGGAAATGGGATGTGGGGCACTAGGTGAAACTGTGCCCTTAATCCCACATTATGTATTGAGTGCCTACTGCCTACCAGGGTAAGAGCCGGGCGCCATGGGACCTGGAGAGGCACCACTCTTACCCTCAAGGGGCCGCCAGGATATCCAGGAGGACGCACAATCGGATAGATTCTACGGTCCAGTCTGACTCAGGTTGAAATATAGTTAAAAGACAAGGCGCCATGGTCCTTACTGCTTTTCAAGGAAGGTGTTTACCATCAGCCACCCTGGCATCAGCTTTCCCTCACTTTCCTAAAAGGCTTGCATCCGATAGAATTATGGAGTGTGTGTTGAAGAAAAGCTGCTCTGGAGCTCAGAATCCAGGCTGAAGGTGGAGCACGGTTCAGGGGAAAATAAGGAAAGAAGAGAAATCGCAAGTTGAGCAAGTTGGGGAAAGACCGAGGGCACTCAGAGTAGAATGAAAATCAAACAGT
This sequence comes from Eschrichtius robustus, assembly GCF_028021215.1. NCBI lineage: Eukaryota > Metazoa > Chordata > Mammalia > Artiodactyla > Eschrichtiidae > Eschrichtius > Eschrichtius robustus. Next base: position 7,031,025 of record NC_090834.1, read on the forward strand.
TTGGGGAAAATATGTGACCAATGAGACCAGAGGGGTCTGTGCAGATTCCAGGGCCATCGCTAGTCTTCCTGGGGGTGGGGGTCAGTCACTGGCAACAATCTGCCCTAAAGCCGAAGTCACTGAGTCACTGGGGAAGCACTTCCGAATCTCTCCAGGCTGAGAGGTGTGGCTTCTGGAAAGCAGACAATAGGATTTTAGGATTGGGAGGGATCCCAGAGAACTACTGTCTTACTTCATAGATGAAGAAAGATACACCCAGGTTTATTAAGTGTTTACAAAAGGTAGCAGTTCTCAGGCTAGAGCCTGGGTCCAAAGGCTCACCCTGATCCCCCACTCAGGCCTGGCCTTGGGTGAATCAGTGGTGCAGTCTGGCCCTGCCCTTTGGGGGATGCTTCTGAAAGCTGACAAGCTGGTTCTTGGGGCCTTTCCGCAGGACTGCAGAGAGACTGACCACAGTACACAGGGGTTGAGGTCTTATAACCCACCTACACAGATGTGAGCAAGAAAGCTGGTTCAAATAAATGAAAAAGAAATAGGTTAGAAGATTGTGACTGCCCAGGTCAGACGGGCTGCCACCCAGGGAGAACCTCTGAAGCCCATTCAGTCTCTGGAAGTATATGTAACTTCCGGCCCTTATTAACTTATCCAAGATGGGAGAGTCAAGTTACCCTGAACTCCCAGAAGGGGCCTGTTCAAAACGTGTTTAAACCCCTGAACAAGGAGGTTTTCACCAGCCCTGGCAGGTTCTAAGAAAAACAAGAAGGAATGTGGTTTATAATGTATCTGTGCAAAAAATATTGCAAAGAGGCATTAAACAGGAAATTCTCCACTCATGATGACTGTCCCTCTCATAACACTGCCTCTCCCTCTCCGTGCTACACAGGGGCCCTGGTGAACACAGGAAGATAATGAGGGCGCATGAGCATTGCAGGAGAGCAAGGGAGCAGGACAGTGGAAACTCCGGCTGAAGGTTGGGGTCCTGTGCTGCATCTCAACCCCGCAGCTTCCTGTAGGGCCTCAGGCAAGTGGGCCCAGAAGGATTCCACTACAAAGGATTCCAGCTGACAGATGACCCTCCAGGGTAACGTCTGTCTTGTTAAAAAGCTAATGAGAAGGTTCATAATTTTTTGCCATGGATGCACCTGCGTATGCTTCGCCCCAACTAGAGGGCAAACTTTCCAAGAACAGGAATTCACGTATTCATTCTACACATCTTTATTAAGTACCCAAAACAGGCCTCTGCACACATCGAGGGAATAATAAATATTACAGACATTGGATGAACAGCCAGGAGGAAAGTCACTGGAAAGTGGTGATGAGTCACTGTCTGAACTCCCGCCGGCTCAGGGCGCTGAACAGCGGTGCCCGGACACCCCTGTACCTGGGCCCAGAGCCTCCTGCCTCACTCTTTGTCCCTGACCTCAGAAAACAGCGGGGTACACTTGCTGCCCAGAGACCAGGGCTTGGAAGCTGTCCGGAGGAGACTTGCACTTCTGAAACTTCTTGGCCGGAGAGCAGCGGACTCCGGAGCCGGCCCCCATCCTCGGGAGGGAGATCTCGTGCCTACCCGCTGGGCTGGGGGTTCAAAGGACACAGCAATTGGCCCTGAAGGCCCGGAGGGGGCGGGGACTGATTAAGGCGGCCACGGGCTCTGCGCCAGGTGAAGAAACGCTAGAGAGGATGCCACCTGCTGGCGAGAGGCCGCGGCTCGCGCGGTGGGCGCAACGGAGACCCGGAGCCTAGATGGGCAGAGAACAAGAATTCGGGCAGTTTTCCAAGTGGCTGGTTTTCTGCTGTCTCTTTAGGGTCGCCACCTCCTCGGGTCGAGCCCAGAGACCCGGTCCCCCGCGCGGCGCGCGCCGGACGCCGAGGTTCCCAGCGGGGCCGGCGGGCGTCCTCCCCCGGCCCCCACCCCTCCCCTCGCGGCGCTCCGAGGGCTAAGCCTCCGCGCTTCTCCATCAGGTGGAGCCGTGCTGCTCGCCGCCTCCCTCCTCCGCTCCCTCCTCGCCGCGAACTGCGCGCAGGCACCTTACAGCGCCAGGAGGTTAACCGAGACCCCGGAGGAGGTGAGGCCAAGGACCAGCCCAGGCGGAGATGGCGGGGCTGCCGTCGGGGCTGGCGCCAGAGTCCGGCCGGCTGTGGGTCCTGCAGGTACCGCTGTGGTTCTCGCTGCCCCACGTGGTGGCTGCCGAAGACTGCCCTGGTTTTTCCGGCACTTGGGCTTGAAAGGCCTCCTGGTCCTTTTAGAGGCAAGCAGCTCAGCACTTAATCCAAGCTTTTTTCCTTTCTGCCGGAGACCAGAGGCTGCGGGGGGGGGGGGGTGGGGGGGGTGGGGGGAGGGGGGAGGGATGGCGAAGGGAACAGGCCCAGCTGGCTGGGGGGTGGAGGGGGTGGGGGATCGGAGCCAGATTGAGAGTCCGGAGGCCAATCTCGGGACCAGGGGGCGAGGGAAACCAGGTCCTTCCAACCTCGGGCTCCCCCCACCCCTCTTCTCCTGACCAAGAGTGAGTGTGTGTTGTTTTCAGGCGCCTGTAGGTGGGCCTGATTTTGGTGGATTGCACAAGTCATGACCCTGGCCTTTTGACCCTTGTTCGTAGTATTTCCCTCCTGGGCTGAATTAAGCAAGTTTGGGCCCCAGGCCGCTTAGGAATTAGCAATCAGAATTAACAGCTTAAAGGGTAAATGTCAGTTAAAACATCAAATGTTGCTTTGTAAGGCACAATCTACATTTAATTATTAGTCTTATTCACTGCAAGGTTGGCCTTAGGAATGACCCCGAGACCTGAAATTTCTTCCCACCCTTATAGATTCAATGGAAAGCTCCTACTAAAGTTACAGTAGGATGTACATGCTACATTATGAGCTCCTGAAATTATGAGCTCCTGAAAATATGGCAAAATACATGCCATATTTTCACTCTTGATATGTTATTTGACATGTTATTTAGAATTATTATTCATCTTTTGCACGTGTTTCTGATTTGTCTCTTCTGTTTCATTGCGTTGTCTATTATAGCAAGTCCCCGCACTAAGGCAGTGCTGACACTTTGCTTCTGTACCTTGTTTGCTAATTTAGCTGATGGGGTGCCTCTTTTGGGTCCTCTTAGTTCCTGTTGCTCAGCATTGCTTATTTTCCCCCAAAAGTTTGCTTATAAATTTCCCTTTGATGTGTTTAACAGCCTCTAAGGGATGCAGTTAAATAAACTATTAAGAATAGAAGAGTCAACAGGGCAGACACCTACTAATTTGTAGATCTTTGATGTCAACAACCAGATGTAAGCTCCTGATAGCACACACTTTCACGTGTGCCCCTTCTCTCTTTCTTGTTCATAAATACTAAGGGATGTGTTTTTTAAAGTTAAGATCCACATGGAAACTTGGAATGTACCTTGCAATCAGCAAAGTCCCCAAAATTTGTAATACTGTTGGAAGAAAAGCTAAGAGATTCCCAAAAAACCTCCCTGAGGTCCAGTGACTGATGAAAGTAATGATTGATTTTATAATTGCATGCCACAAATCGAGCGAGCATCTTTCATTTCCCTCTCCTTACTCATTACCTCCCCTTCTTCTGCATAATGCTGTATATTTTTATATGTTGCTTTGTAACTATCCTTACAGTTTGTATCTTATGTGCGTACTCTGCTTCCACACTAAATTATGAGCTCCTGAAGGCATGGACTGTGCCTGCAGTTTTATTTCCCCCAGTGCCCTGCTTATACCAGGCATATCTAAATATCTCTCAAATAAATAGACCTAGATAAATTTGCTTTGATATGCGGGAGGAAATAGAGTTTGATTTGAGTGTGAGTTTCATGACAGGTGAAAGACCTGAAGGTTCTTAGGAGGCAGTTGCCTATGACCTTGGCCTCTCCTTCGCAGTAGGATTCACAGCACCTCTTGGAGAAAAGACATGCTCAGAGTGATGGGGTGATCCTTAGAGGAGAGACTCCAAATGCAAAGCCAGCCTGCTCCCCTATCCTTGGTAGGAAATGCACAAACCAGGATAATAATAATAATAAATGGATATGTGTCATAAATCTACCTGCTTTCCCTCTAGTTCCTTCATTTTGTTTTCTAGGAGTATAGCAAAGCAAAACCAAGGTGCAAACGTTCCCAGCTTATTACCTAGTCCCCTCCTAGGAAAGTCTCAAAAATGCAAAGCACGCTTATCTTTTCCCCAACTCCGAGACTCCTGCTGCACACACTGGCCAAGTCTTTCCTGGGGAAAGAGGTATCCCCCCCTTGCCTCTTGCTTTCCCCCATCCAGCCCAGTTTCCAGTCCCCCGTGCAAAGGCAAGGCAGGCATGTTGTAGTGTGGGTACGTGCATCCAGCCACCCTTCACTCCTTTAAACAACATTATGTCCTGTGGACAAAAAGTCACAGCTCCGCTCCCTTTTCAAGATGGCTTTTGGTCAATAATGGTGGCAAAAGCTGAATTTCCCCCTATGTAGGGGGAAAAAAAGAAGGAAAGAAAGAACAGAGCCTCCCCTGCACCACCGCCACCCTCCGTTTTGCATAGATTGCCTTTCACCGAGTATTTCCTCTTTAATTATGACCTGTTTCCCCTCCCTCTCCCCCTGCCCCAGCTTCAGTGAAAGGAGCCCTTCTGTCACTCGTCACTCGCTCCCTGGCTCGCTCGCGCGCTGGCTGTGGGAGGAGCCGCCGGAGGAAGCTGTGTGCCTGGGATGCCGAGCGCCAGAGGATGGAGCTGCTCCGAGAGGGGACGTCGCTGACAAGCCCGGCTTCCCGAGGCGGCTAGAAACAGGCGACTTGCCTCGGCTGGCCGCGGATCCCCTGAGGCACGGAGCCCGAGGCCACCCGGAGGGACCGACGGACAGACAGATGGTCGGCGCGAACCCGGGAGGACCGCGGCGGAGGCAGGGCACCACGAGCCGCCGAGCAGGAGAAACTCACCGCGAACCCAAGTTGCCCCGCCGGCTTCCCCTCGCGCGCGGAGGAATGAGACCTTTCCAGCTCGACCTGCTGTTCGTCTGCTTCTTCCTCTTCAGCCAAGGTAGGACCCGTGCGCCGCTGGAGTTGCAAAAAAAGTCGGCGGGGTTGTCAGGGCGCGCGAGGTTGCGGGCAGGAATGTGGGCAGGCTTCGGAAACTCGAACTGATGGATGCGTCTCCCGGTGCCCGGCCGAGAGGCACTGGCATTGCCTCTTTGCCTTTGAAAATGCAACAAAATGGTACTGTTTATTTTCCTTTGGAAGGCAGGGATACCGGGGGGGGGAGGGTGACTTTCTCCCCTCACTTGTCAACATCCAGCTCAAACTCCCCAATGCAAATGAGTTCTTTTTGCTCCCGGTATGTTAATTAGGCGGCATCTACGTGGCTGTGCGGCTCTGAACTTCTGGGCGCCTCCTCTCGTCCAGACGCAGGTTGGAGAAGAGGGCCGGGAAGGAGAGCTTTGTTTACGTGGCTATTTCGGCACGAATAAGGTCGGGCTGGCACGGGTGTATTCGGAAGGGAATGCGTGTGGAGGGGTCTGCGATGACAGCATGGACCGTGGGGGAGATGTGCTATGTTTGGGAAAAGCTTCTCAAGAGTTTCATTGAATGTAATCGGCTTCTCTGAATACGACTGCATTCTGAGTCCTACACAGCACTAGGTTTCAGGGCATACAATGAAATTCCGCCCGTGATGCTGATTGCTTCCTTTCTGCAGCTTAGCAGGGGCAGAGAAGCTGGTGGACTTTCCGAAAAGAACTTGGCCACCTCGGGCTCCCTGCCCCTGGGAGCCTTGGGGCCCGTAGCGGTGGAGGGCAGGGAGGGCCGCTGGGGAGAGGGATGGCCAGTGCCCGCAGAGCCAGCGGCATCCGAGTCACCTGTGGAATTGAGTTTGAGGGACAAGTCAGTCGGTTCCTTCCCCCGCTTCTGGAATGCCGGCGCTGTCTTTGCCATCTGAGGCGGCATTTGTGCCAGCCAGCACAGCTCTGGGAGGAACAGGACTCTCTCAGAAAAATCCACAACAGAGCACGTCCATCTGTTGATTAAATGAAGGGTAAAAGTTTTTGAGAAAGCACAGCACCGCCATGGGTGGCTGGCTTTGCAAGCAAACAGCATGTCTCCCTTTCTTCCCCTGTCAGGCGGAAGCCAGATGAGAGCAGAAACCCACACCTCCTTCCCCAGCTCCTCCACTGCTACTTGTGGTCACTGCAGATTTTCCCGCTGTCAAACTTTGCTTCTGACCATCCTCATTTAACCTGGGGGCCCTTCCCACACCTGAGTATGCATGTATCCCTGCTTGTATGTAATTCTAATGTACACACACACACACATACACACACACTCATGTATTCATGTGGTTGTGTGCCTCTCACCAGGGCTCCCTACAGCAGCAGGAAGATAAATTGCCTTCCCCAGAGTTTTTGGGCTGAACGAATAAAAACTATCTCAGGACACTGGTATAGAAACATTTGGGTTCTATTACCGTTTTGTGAGATAACCCTCTTTCTTGGATGTGTGTGTGCTTGCTTATGGGTCACACCTACACCGACACACATGCTCACTCTCATTCTCCTTTGCCTCTTACCAATTCATTCACTCAGGGAGTTACATGTAGAATCCCTAAATAGAGGATCCAACCATCCCCCCCTACACCCAGGTTCATGGAACCAGTGAACGTTTTACTCTCTCCGTTGTTTATGTTCTTAGAAGCTTGAGCCGAGACTCTTGTCTAGATTGACACAAGAAGCCTATAGGTGTCTAAGTGCCTCTCTGGCTGTCGGAATCATCACAGCGTGCACCTTCTACTTTGCTTATTCCTTTCTCAGTACAGAGCTGTTTCTTGATTGCCTCATATAAATCTTTAAATATTTACCTATGGAGGTTAAGTGCTCTGTTTCTTCTATCCTAAGCCCCAAGAGCACTAGGAAGGAACCACAGCATCATGCAGTTCGTAGTTCCTTGTTATTTCTGAGTTTTCTGAGCTTGGCCAGCTCTGCCCACCCTACCAAATGGTAGATGCATAGTCCACGGGACTCCAAAACAAGTCTAAAGAAAGACAAGGAGACCAAAGTGGACGTAGCCAATCAGAATCCCCTACATCACCGGACATGGTAGGGTAGGTTCCGTGAGTAGACAAGACAGTGTCTCACTGCAGGAATTAAGGGTCAAGTGGGACAATGTTTAATGGACTTCACTGGAATAGAATATCTTTTGACTTGATCCGGGGGCATTGATTTGAATGTGGATGTTGTTCTGAGTATTGTGAATTCCCCAGAGGATTCCATTTGACCCTCTACACATATATGCTTAATTCGTATACTGTGCCCAACTCCTGCCTGGTGCCATATGTTTATCGAGTTATCAGATAGAGAGTATACACTGTCAACAGGTCACGAAAGGACTAGCCCACAGGCTTTAGATGGCCCCCGCTCTCTCATGCCCCGACTGCGGTTGCACCCCACCTGACACCCCCTCTGAGCCACCCGTCTGATCCCACCCCCCGTGTGCCCTTCCTCCGGGGATGCTTTCCAAGGAAATGTGCAGAGACTCAGGGATGGCCCTCCACTCGGAGAAAACAAATGTCCAGGGCTCTTTTGGGGGCCTTCTCTGGCCCTCTAGTGACACATCCATCTGCTGTCAACGCCTCTCACGGCGGGAAACTGCGTGTCATTTTGAAGTCGCTGGAAACACAGTTCTCATGCCCCCCATACAGAGGGGCAGCTCCAGACAGCGCTCCGAAGACTTTAAAAGCAAAACATTTAGGTGAACTCTTAAAGTAAGTCATTTCAATCATCCTTTCTCTTCTAATTTGTTAAATATTTATTCACCTTTACTTTTTTTTCATTCCCCTTCAGAGAGTAAAATTAAGGTATAATTAATGTTAGTGATACGCTGTATCCCTTATCTTGTAAACTTTGGGCATTTTATATAGGTTGAGATTAAATAGGTATTGATCATTCTTAAGGTGGCAGTAGAAAGGCCAAATGGCATTCCTCCGTTCCCGCCGTGGCCAGTGTCCCCGGGCCTGGCTCCCCACAAGGAAGTGGAGAGCTGCCGGCGTGCGCTGTCTGTGGGTTTCTCTCTTGCTGGGGATGCCTCCTCCCCAGCTGTCAGGACGGCGTGCTCTGTACAGAGAGGGATAATGTCACAGCACGCTTTGCCTCCCGCAGAGAAGAGGCATGTTCTGCGCCTGGGCGAAAAGGAATCTATCCTCTTGTCACCCATACCCTTAGAACTTGCTGTGTTTTTCCCTTTCTCATTTCGGTTTGCCCACAACGATTTCCTTCTGTGCCCTCCTTCATCTTCAAGAGCCGTGCCATGCAGCCTGCACAGCCACGTCTTAAGTTGCTTTGGGGGGATGATGTTGTAGCAGGACTGAGGGCGCCCTGCTTCCCGTCAGGTCTCCGGTTCTGAGACAGTTCGGGGAGTGTGCAGTGGTACAAAGTCGGTGCCTCCTATTCGGCTGCTCCTAGGAAAGGTGTCCTCTGCTCCACTCTCTGACGTTTTGCTCTAGCATGCCAGCGTGTCCTGTCCTGCCTAGTAACTTTGTGGGCCTGAAAGTTCCAATTCTGGGGAGTCCAGCTCCCTTGTTGGCTTTACATGTGCACCACACTGCTCTGAACGTGTTGGGGTGAGAGTGAAAACTTGCATTTACCTGTCAATGGCATCCCTGAGTTGAGGATTAATCCGGGGTGTCATCTCCCTGTTGGGAAGAATCTAAGCCACTTGCTCTCGTAACTTGCTGGCAGGAATCACCAAGAAGGGCTGTCAGATGGCCATCAGAGGGGCAGAGGTTCTTGGTGACGCGAATCTCCAAGGGAATAGGAGAGCGTCAAGCAGACAGAGGGTAAGATAGAGTGTGAGTGGAGAGAGGTAGCCAGGGAGAAGGGGACCCGGGGGGGTGACAGGAAGTATGGGAAGGGATGAGCAAGGGCAAGAGGCTTCAACTTGCAAGAAGCTCCCTTGGGGAGGGCAGGGAGGGGTCTCAGAAAACAGCACGAGCATAGCCGAGGCAGCCAGAAGTATGGAGGGGATCCGAGGGGGGTACAGGCCGAGAAGGCATTGGAAAAGGAAATTGAGAATGGACAGCAACTTTGGAAACATTTATCCTTCCCCAGAAATGTCACGGAACAAAAGATAGAGCAAGTAATAAGTGTGAGACTTCCCCCACCGGCACCCCATGTGATCTGATGGCTTGTCTAGAGGGGGAAGAATCACTTATTTTGTCCTGGAAGGCCAGTGCACAGCTGCCAAGGGTGTGGGACCCCTTCTTTCACAGATCGCCTGGGTGAGGGCAACTGGGACATGTCTGTTGGGCCTGGGGGTGGTCACTGTGTCTGCTGCCCAGCAGGGAGCCGTCAGTTGCCAGCCAGACCTATAGAGGAGGGAGGAGATATGTCCCAGGGGGAGAGGGGTGTGTGGTGGGGTCAGGGCCTTCACGCTGCGCTCAGGGGATCCCACAGAGCCTCCCTCTTGGGTTACAAAAGGCAGATCTTGCTTGGAACATGGCAGCAGTGAGCTAGGCATGCTACCAAGGGGCAGCAGCTCTGCCTGGGGTGCCAGTGTTGGTAGGAGCCAGGGCCAGTGGGGACCCGGTGGAGCAGGGCATTAGGCCTGAAGATGCAATTTTTCTTTTTTGTTCAGCCCAGTGGGGGTGACTTAGGAGGCATTATACTGCAGACCCAAAAAAGCCCATGAATAATCCTGAGTGAATTCAAGAGATTTCAATAGCAAAATAATAACAATACTAATGATTCCTTTGATTTGCAGAGTACTTTTCTTCCAAGGAGATAAAAAGATAAACTGTTTTGGAAACATGAACGAGGGAAAGAAAATTGCCTGTGATGGAGGATTGGGGAGGAGGGCCAGGAGCATTCATTTCAGGATCTCCATGTAATTGGGGGTGGGGACAGTTACACAGCCTTAGGCATCATTTCTCGGCTACAGTCCTTACCCTTGTAAGCTGTTGAGATGACTTTTGGGTGTAAAACCAGTGCAGGCCTTTTTAATCAGGGTCAACTTAGAAATAACGGGGTGCCGAATTCCTTCCCCCCCCACCCCAGGAACAGGGCCGTTCTAATTCAGCAGTGGAGGGGGTCAGTAAGACCACGAACTTGCTGGAATCCACACTTGGAGTCTCACCATGGCACCGATCCCGACCTTAATGGTGGTTCTCGCAGCAGAGTGATTGGGGCCCCAGTCTTCCCTCGAGGTCAGTGGACTCTCCAGCATTCATGGTGCAGGGTCTGGCTGGAGCTGCTGCCCTGGGGATGTCTGTGCCCGCGGGTTTCATATCACATCACTGCTAGTCACAAGGGAGCGAGGAGCAAAGGCTGCCAGCATCCTGTGCCAGGTTGTGATAGCTTTGCCCGGTGTTCCAAATGGAGTGGGATTTTATTTCCAGCTCGGGGAATGATGCAGAGTGTACTGCATTGAGACGGTACAGCTCTGTATGTCATCGTGTGTCATTTTCTTTTCCCCAGGGGAAAGCCAGAATCCAGTTAGGTTGGCCCGTCGAATAGGAATATAGCTATGCCTTATGGAACATTGGAATACTTCTGTCACATTCACGCAAAGAATGCTGTGTCCTGCTTTCTGCTGAGCTTGAGGAGTATACCCAACCCACGCAGTTGCCATAGACTAGGGATCTCCACCACCACGTTAACATGAACTTTCATTAACTTTCTACTTCTAACCCACTGAAAGAGCTAGGGATCAAATATGGCGCTTTTTTTTTTTTTTTTTCCCTCCTCTCCCAATGGTAAAAATGAGTATTCTGGCTGTAAACTTCTAGAAGTCAGTAAATGTCAACATTAGGTAAGTGTTTCCTTTGTATAGTTGCAATTTAGCATGAGCTGCTTGGAAACAGATGTCTTCCATAAGCATACAATGTTTCCGTGAGTACACAGTCAATACCACTATGAGGGTTAAATAAATGTCAGCTTCCCCTGGGCACACTGGTAACAAGTTAAAGCCACGGAAATGGTGGCCAGCACGAGTGACTCCTGCTCCTTGCAGAGTTACTGTGTTGCAGCCCTGGCTGGGGCATGGAGCCTGGGAGATGGACACTCATCCTCTCCTGGCTGAAATCAAGGCAAGGCGTAGCCAAATGTAGACACCTCCCGACACGCCGTGGGGAGGTTTCTCCTGGCAGCCAAGAAGCCGTACCGTGCCCACTTTCAAGCCTCCTCCCATCCGTGAGCCCCCTCTCCACACACATGCACGCCTGCCCGCACGCACGCACGCACATACCACTTATTGCTACAGTGTAGTGATATGCAGAACTTAGAACAAATCAGCCATTTTCCTCAAATGCAGGATGAACGTTTCCCCTAATCTTCCACCTGGTGTTGGTGTCCTCCTGGGCAAAGAGACGGAGATTTGCCTGAGGTTGTTTTTCGATCACTGAAACCAACGCTGCCGTGGCATGCGTTTGTCATTATTAAAAGGCGGGGTGCCCGTCAGGCTGGATTATCTAGGTGGTCTGCTTGCTTGGCCTGTGTTCACTGGACAGTTGTTGCAAGTTCACGTTCTTTCTAACTAGTGCCTAGAAGACAGGAATTTGAAATCTGACACTGACAGCTGCAGCAGTGACAACCAAACATCATTTTCGCCTTTCCACACTCTTCCCCAGGGGCTCCGGAGGGTCCGTGTGTCAGAGGGCCACATTTCTTACTCCTTCCTTTGTGATTAAGTAGCACTTCATGACACCAAAGCTCAGCCTGTCCACTCAGCCAGCCCTCACTGGGGGCCTCCTACGTGGTGGGCACACTGTGCCAGGGACTTTTGATGAAAAGGTGACTGAGGCTGTGTTTCTGCCGCAGGGGAGCTCTCAGGCTAGTCAAGGAGCAAACAGTTGGACTTGTCGTTACAATTAAACAGCTCAGAGTATCCAGGGTGTTCTGAGAGCATCAGGAATGGCTGAAGGTATTAAGAAGGGCTGTGCAGAGGAGGTGACTTGATCGTAAAAGATGTGTAGAGTTCTCCCGATGATGCAAAGAAAGATGGTCCCAGGTGGTACCTCAGATGTGCGCACAGGCCAGAAGGCGGGACAGAATGTCAGGGTTCAGAAGCAGTGGTTTGTGTGGGGGCTAGACTTCTGGGTGTTGAGGAAGCCTGTGAATGGTCGTGAGTTCCATGCTAAATGTTTTGAGGACGGATCGTCAGAATTAAGTCTATTCTTCAGAAACATCGTTAGCAGCTTATGGGTCTGTAATCCTCTCTATACCAAGGGTTCAATGGACAAAAAAAAAGAGAGAGACAGATCAACATGTTATTTATTCTTGGTATTCCCTGTGTTGCACATGGGGCTTAAAAAGTGTAGAATTGAATGGAAATAGCCTCACTCATCTTCCTACATAGTAGTGTAAAGGGATGGAAAAGTGAGCAAGAGAAGGGTAGTAGGTAGCCGCATACTCAAGAGTGACGTGCTGGATAAAGAATGTGGACAGGACCACGGAGAACACAGAAGCAGGGATGGCCGAGTACACACAGGACCGTTAGTCGGATGGAGTGCTCTGAGGAATGGGAGTTTCCAGTTTCTGGGGCCCCCGGAAGGCTAGGCAGAGGTGGAGGAAGCCTAACATTGAGGACGAATGGTAAATCAGAAAGGCAGATGGGGACAAGGATGAGACAAGCAAGAGGTGTCTGGGGACACTCTGCTGAGGACTTCTTTCCTGTTCTCAGGAGGAAGCTGAGCTACCCTGGCTCTGGGGGAAACAAGGTTACAAGCTAACTGACTTTACTCGGAAATGCTTACAAGTCTCCGGCACCAAGTAACCTTTCATTCAAGAGTAAAGAACATCGTCAGATCACATGTTCCCCACTCTGGCCCGCTCTCTTCAGGAAATGGCGGGGCTGGCAGGACAAGCTCAGGGGTGAAGCCAAACCCTGCACTGGCGCACAGGAAGAAGACAGTGACATCTCCAGGACTGTCCACAGCTAACCCTACTGTCGAAGGCTGGCTGGGTAGACGGCCTCCCGTTGCTGAAAGGCTAAGAGTGGAATTCGGGCCATCAAGAATGGAAGAGTCGAGATGGAAAACAAGGACCTACTGTACAGCACAGGGAACTATAGTCAATATCCCGGGTTAAACCATAATGGAAGAGAATATAATAAAGAACATATATCTATGTATAATTGATTCACTTTGTTGTACAGCAGAAATTAACACAACATTGTAAATCAACTATACTTCAATAAAAAAATAATAATAAAGTGAGTCTCTTAAAAAACATAAATAAATAATGATAATGGAAGAGTCGGATTGGAGGGTAGACTAGATAACATCGAAATTCTCTCCAATTCCAAGATTTCCTAAATATTGTCTATTAACGGCAAGCTATTTATTTTGGATAATACATTCTTCTACCATCTTCTGTCATCTAGAAGGTAGATGATGGGTTATAGATCTCTTTGTCCAGCTCATTTTCTTGCAGGTGCCAGACAGATTCTTTGGGTTGTTGGTGGTGGCAGCAGCGGTAGCAATGATTACGGTATCAGGATGATGATGATGATATTTAGCGTTTGTGTAAAGCTTCACGCGTTGCACATGGCTTTCCAGGAGCGCCGCTTCGTTCGTCACCGTGATAACAGCGAGAGGCGGCCACTGTCACTATCAGGCCCTCAGGAAGGTTCCTTTGCTGACCGCGCTCACTCCCCATCCAGCTCACTGCGGTGTCGAGAAGCCTCAATGCTTCTCAAGAGGCTGGCGGATCCACACCAGCAACACTGACAAACGCATGAGAGGATCCTAAGCTGGGGCCTGAGATGAGCCACGCGCTTAGAACTCGTGCAAATCCTCAGTGTCTAGGCACAGGCGAGGGCTTTAGGGGGGTCCCCTATGAAAACTGGGGAGTTGACCTCTGAACCGTGACCCCTCATTGCAGCTCTGTCTCTTTTCGATTGACTCCAGACTCCTCCTGAGCTGGTCCCTTCCTCTGTCCGGCCTTCAGCTTCGCCTTGAAGGCCCGAGGTTTCCAGGCCCCTCCACCGGGGGAAGTGACAGGCCAGCCTTTTGGGCTGAATGGCAACCAAGGAGCTGCTGCTTGGGTAGCTCTCTTCGTAGCTGTTCTGACAAAAACAAAAACAACCAAAAAAACAGCCAGGGGCTTTTCTTAACTGGTTGATTAAAATCTCCGTTTCTTTTATCGCCCTGGTGCCTAGCACCCTAGTCGGCATATGGGAGGCTATGAATAAATATCAACTAATGGAATAAAATGTGAGGAAACACGAAAGGAAAGAACACGGTGCCTCTGACCCCCCCCCCCCCCCCCCGCATCACCACACACCACAGCAGAGGCTGAGACGCCCCCCACAGGAGGACGGAGGAAAGACCCTGACGGTTTGAAGTGTGGTCTTGCCCTGTAGGAAGGTGTTCCTCTCCCACCGAGGCCTTGAATGACCGTCGGGGCACCAGGAGCACTGCCAAGAGAAACACCCCCTGGCAGCCAACCACTCCTCCCAAGAAACAGTCGGGCCTTCTGTCCTTTAATGCGTGTCAGTTCCCATCTCCGTCAGTCACCTGCACATGTCACAGGTGATGCAGCTCTGGTGCAGCGTGACAGGCCACCTGTCACCCTCGGCAATGCTGGGAGCTATGACAGCTCCAGAGTGACACCGGGCCCGGTTGGCTCATCATGCTGGTGTTCAGGGGACGGAAACTTAGAGCTCTCTCCCGGGGACCCATCCCGGTGCCGCACAAGGAGTGACGGCCACCCTTCCCTGCCTGCCTGCCCTCGTCCCAGAAGAAGAGCACCTGCCAATTAATCTCCCAGTGGCTTTGTTCTCCACGTCCTACGACCCACACTTCTCTGTGCCTGCTTAAGGATGCTGGGGTCAACCCCACGTTCACGGGGAGTCCCATTTCTTCGGGGAGCTAGACTCTGAAGCCTCCTTCTTGCATAAGACACTGCGCCCTTGTGATGGGGCCTGGGGAGAGAGGGCCTGTGTTTGTCTTGGGACCGTATCGGCCAAGAGCTGGCAGAGCAGAACGTTTTGGGGTCTGAAACCCGGTGAGCGCTGCAGTTCCTACATCTGCCTGACGGTGGCAGCAGCAGCGCTTGCAAAGCCCAAGAGCGAGCTGAGAGCAGGAGGCCCAGGGCTGCCTCTTAGTACCAGGAAGAGAGTCAGGGTGCCCAGGCAACGGAGCTGGGGCAGCTGAGGGCGGGCAGAGGGCATGGAAGGGAAGAGCAGGCCTTCCGGAGGGCAGCAGCCCCCCAAGGGGGCTCACTTCCTTTCTCCTCTTTCCGTTGATGGATGTGAGGGCAGAGTGTTAAGGGGGACGCCTATGTAGAGTGGCAAGAGGTATGTGGACACATTTAAAAATGCTCGAGGGGCTTGGAAGAGCTACGGGGGGGGGGGTGGTAGAGAGCCCCCGCTAGCGGTGTCGCTGTCTGCGGTGATGTCTGTCCTGAGGGTGATGGATGGGTCAGTCCTCCCAGGAGGGCGGCTGGCAGCCAGGATCCCCACTTCTCCCCGGGGAGCCCACTGCCCCTCCCAGGTGTTTGCCCCTTTAATGATCTGGGAGCCACTATTTCTGCTGCTGCAAAAGCCAAACAGACGTGCTCCAATTAGGCCTCATTATCCCTGATCTCGCGGGCAGGCTCGAGAAGGAGGTACTCTATTTTCACCTCTGGACAGAAACAGGCACCATTTAAAATTGCCATGTGCCATGGCTGCCTGTTTGAAAGTGTGTCTTTCCAGGCAGGGTAACCGGATCCTGACACAGGCACGGCTAGCCGACGCACTGCGCTCTGTCGGAGGGAAAGGGAGGAGTCCTCTTGGCCCCAAGAACACCTTACCTCTTCCTTTATCTTCTAGGGGGAGGTAGCTGCCTTATTCACCTTTTGAGAATTGCAGGCGGGTTGGACCTATGCCCGGGGTCGACCCACGGGCGGCATAAACTAATACAGTGAGATGTGGGGTGAAGGAAGGGTGAGGCGTCATTGGACCATCTCTCTCTTGTCTTCTCTGTGGGGCCTGAGGGGCTGGTAGAACTGGCTGTTTATGTTGTCGGAAATCGTCAGACATTGTGTGACTGTCCATTAGGTTTTGGTGGCCAGTGGGATTTTAGATGAGGTTTGCTCAAGCCAGAGCAGCCTCCCGCACCTGAGTCACCACCACTGTCCCTTGCTGCTTTCTCAGGAGCGTGGAGAGCTGCCATCTGCCCAGTCCTCACTGTCTGTCTTCCTAGGGGTGGGGGAGGGAGTTGGGAGGACATAGGATGCTCTGTCCATCCTACTAACAGATCCGCTGGCACATGGCAGGTGATACCTTGAGCATCTCATATCAGAAAAGAAAACTGTTGGCATAAGGTTTGCAAAATCTTGTTTGAAACTGCAGATGTGTTGCTAACACAGGTCAGAGAGGAAAGATAGAGCTGCATAATTTGAGGATTTGCTAAAAATAATAGAGGTAGCTCTCTTCCCCACATAAAAAGATGTTATAGCAAGGTGGTATGTGCCCTTTGTCCCCTGCCTTCCTGGCCCCCTGATTTGGCCACCTGCTCCCCTTTCTCCTTTTACAAACACGACCCTCCCTCTGGGATCCTTCAATAGAGAGGGGAAATGGTGAGAAGAGAGAAGAAGCAAAACTTCTAATAGTCTCATTGTATTTCTCTTTCTACTACTAACACCTGCGGTTGTTGAGCTGGAACCAGCCATGGGGAGGCACTGTTGAGGCCTACGGCCAGGTCCTTTGCTGAGCTTGCCTGCATTTGCCTATTTAATCCTCACAGCAACCTGATAAAGCCAGGACTGTCATACCCATTTGCAGATGAAAACTACCGAGGCTTAGATTCCATAACTTGCCCGAAGGTGGCACCACGGATAAGCATGGAACCACCATTCAAACAATCGGATGAAGACCCAGGTCCTTTGCCGCCCATCCCTTCAGGAAGAATCCTGGTCCCACTAGTCTCTTTTAAGCCACAGAAAGCCCTGGCCAGGCCTGTGGTCCTCCTCGTTCCTAACTTGTAGGGCTTGGGGAAAAGAGCTGGTAAAAATAGAAGAAATCGTCTCCCCTTATGCAAAAGCACAAGTAAGAATTTGAGAAGCTTTGCTCCACGGCTGGTGCTACTTTTTACCTCCACGACCCAGCTCCAATTCAGCTGAACATTTTGAAAACCAAGTGCTGATTTCTTAACAAGAATCCATCACCACCTAACTTTTCTTCAGTGGATTAGAAAAAATGTGAAACCCCATTCTGCTTAGGGAGAGGTTAGTCTGCTGTTAGCCGTGCACTGTGAGAACAGAGCTACTTGACGGGAAAATGCACTCAGGACATCAAAACCCTACCTTTTTGTCAAGTCTAGAAGAGTAGAAATGTCAGAAGACCACATGGTTCTGAAATGATTAATACTGGTCGTTAGGAAGAAGTAGAAAAGACTCTTGAAAAGCAGGGGAGTCCAAATGCCGTTCAGCCTTCGACTCTCCTCACTTTGGATCCAGCAGGTACATCTTATCTTGTGTCAGAAATTATTTCTGAAGATGGCATGTATCTACCAAGACCATGCTTGAAATCACAATATTGGTTTCAGATAGACACTTAAGATAAACTAGCAAAACATGAAAGTTCTTCGAAGTTTTCAAAGCTCCTTTAAATCGAATCAGAGGAATACAGAGGAAGAATGCCAGTCAGGTAGATCTCCGCATGAAAAACGGAAACCTCCTTCTTATTCCACGGCCCAAGCCCTTCAGTGGAACACACGGATCATATCAGCAGTACACTGTCAGCTGTCGCCAGGGCTCCAAATCCACGTGGTTGCCCGTTTCTCTGGGCATGAGCTTTGCCTTGGGTTTTCTCTTCATCAGACCAGGGCAGAGGTATTCACAGATAGAAATGCATACTTTATAGGTAAAAGCAGCTGAATGCTGAGCTGATCAGAATCAAGAAATACCATCCAGAGAAACAGATTACTTTCCTCCCCTTTTCTCCTGCGAATAATAATAGAAAATCTACATTCCCCTCTTATTATCAACAGATATTCATTTTCTAAAATCCATACCACTGAATTCCTGCCAAGGAAAATAAAAATACATACACTGCTGTATTTTTAAGAGAAATTGTCTTAGTCTTCTTACATTGTCACCATCTTAGTCTGAGTCTTCTTATGTTTTCCACCTTAAATGTTTACACAGGCATGGCAGGGCTGTTTCAATCTTTCTTAAGGGCTGTTGCAACCATATAAACTGAAAAAAGTATTTTCAAATCCAAATATGAATATCCTTTACACTGAACAGTTTTGCTACTTTTGTTGAGTAGGGTTCAGAGTATTTGAGTGTCCACGAGGCACCAGTGGGGGTGGGGCATGGAGGTCACAACTTTCCTCTCAATAAATACTGAGGTGTTTTAAAGGAACAGCTTCATGGATACTTGTCTGTAAAAGGAAAACGAGTTTCTGGTGGTGCATTTTCTGGCATGGGACTCACCTGCATCCATTCTATCCCACCCCCCCCCCAACCTCACCTCCATGTGAATCTTGCTTATATTAACTTAGGCTGTACAAGGGGTCTTGGGAGTGGTTTTTAACCAGAGGAAGTAAGGTGACTCATGGGAGTTGCCTCTAAGAGTTTTATATCACATTATCTTAGGGTGACTTACCCGGTGAGAATGGACCCAGGAACCGCCATGAGTCCTGAGCTAGGAAACCAGACAAGCACCAAGGTCAAGAACATATAATTTAGAACATGGTGGCTCTGCCCGCCCATCACTGCAAAGAGTTCTGAGGATCACTCCTTTCCATGTGACTCTCAGCCCTGATCCCCTCAGGGAGCCCGGGAAGCCACGTGATGGTCTGTGCTGACAGGAGAGAACGTAGCATAGGACGGCCATAGATTTTCTTCCACCTGCACTTCAGAATGTTTAAGTCAAGGCTGTACACCAGAGATGCTCATGTCCATAAAGGATGGATTTTCTGGGTCCAGATTCCGCACGTATATAATAAGGCACCCCAAGAATTCTTGTTATGTTGTGTTTTTTTTTTAAATCTTCAAGGTCAATACAACCACAAACGTTGATATTTGCTTCATTGTGAGCTGGGATCTGCTAGCTGCTTATTGTCATTTTATTTTTCAATTCGTAAAAAATGATGTTCTCATCACTGGGCCTGTGGGCCTCCTTCTTCAACCCAAATCACCGATAGGAAACCAAATGCAGGAGCTGATGAATATGGTGATGGGAGGAGAGAGAGAGGTGGGGCCGGTGCCAGATTTGAAGGCACCCTCAGCGCCCCCAGGGGCTGCTGCGCGTGCATTGTGCGCGTTCCCAGATGTCTGCGTAACGACGTGATGGGAGAGAGGAAGCAGGGAAGACACAGGTGTGCGGCCGTCAGACTCGAGAAGAGAGACAGATGGACAGACAGAAAGATTGAACCAGCTGAGATGCGTGCGGGAGACAGACATTCTAGTCTCCCAGAGATCAAAAGGCTATAGGGTTCAAAGAACAGCGTTAACTCTCCCAACCCAGGTGGGGACGCTCTTGAACACAAGAAGGTTTTAAAGGTTCATTATGAAATACTTGAGTAGCTTAGCCATGCAGATGGGCACATGTGCCTGATTTGGGGGCACAGAGGTCTCTGTCTTTGGACGGTTGTATGTTCCTTTGATGGTGTCCTGACACCTTCAGGATGAAGATCTTCAGGCCAGAGGTCTGGCCTCTCTCCCCTGCCTGATCTCTCACGCACCCTTGGCTCCAGCCCAGCCAAGCTAGGGGCGTCTCTGAGTGCCCTCTGCTGCCTCACGCCTCCTGGCTTCCTCACCTGTCTTTCTTCCCACCTGGAAATGTTACTAACCTTAATCAATAGAAATTGACCAGAGGCCAGACAAGAAATTCAGGCAAGGCTTTACTGGCGCCCCTGCCGCAGCAGGGGGGAGTGAGAACAAACAAGTTCCCTTGTTAGCTTGCTTCCTGAGGGGGGGCGAGCTGCCTCCTTATATGGGGTGAGGGTAGGGGCAGGTCCAGGGGTCGGGCTGGAGCGGTGGCCTGGGTGGTCTGCCCACCCTTTCATGGCGCTGTGTGCAGGGGGCATGCGCAGTACCCTGCTTTTGCTCCCAGCTCTTCAGAAGTGGCAATTGGACTTTTTGGTCTCTTTGTATCTTGTTGTCCATAATTTACCCCAACTGGGCATGCACGCAGTTATTTTTAGTCCCTCATAGTTTCTTTGTATTTTGTTGCTGGAGGAGACATTTGTCCAGGTGCAAGCGCTGCAGCAAAGGGTCCCAGGTCCCAGCCTGTCTCGTTAGGACCTCCCCTCTCTGCCACGTTGGTCCGGCTAACTTCCACCCTAAAGGTCAGCTCACCTGGCCTCCTGGAGGGTTTCCCTGACCTCCCTCCTCACAGGGAATTAAGTGCCCTTCCTCCCTCCTTCCACAGCCCTCTTGTCACAATAGATTAAAGCGGCTTTTTCCTATCCGCCTTCCCTTCAGGACGGTGAGCTTCTGGAAGGCAAGGGCTGGCCCTGTGGTCTCGGTTTGCATGGTGCCTCTGTTGGACCTGGGTACACAGTCATCACAGGTCCAGTGTTTCGCACACCGGGAGAGGATGCAATGTGTCAGTGAGTCTGGACCCTGTGGTCTCGGTTTGCGTAGTGCCTCTGTTGGACCTGGGTACACAGTCATCACAGGTCCAGTGTTTCGCACACCGGGAGAGGATGCAATGTGTCAGTGAGTCTGGATAGCTTCTGCCTTTCACTTGCCAAGCCCGTGAAAGCTCTTCATCAGGGAATACACTCTACTTGCCGTCACTGCCTTCTGCAGCTAGTGTGCCTGTGAGCACCAAGCCTTCCTGGAGGAAAAGGTGATAGTAATGTAATCCCTCCTTGCATTTACATAGAACGTTATGGTTTCAGATCCCTTTGACATGTATTATGGGCAACTCTCATCCTCACTTTAAAAAATAAGGAAAATGAGACCAAGTCAGGTTCAGTGGCTTCTCTCAGGTCACACAGGTAGTCAGTGTGAAAGTGAAGGCGGAAACCAAATCCAAGCCCAGAAGTTCTTCCGCTCTCCCTCCTCCATGCCGCCCATGCTGGGTTCCTGCCTCCAAGGAGCATGTCCTTAGCGGGCGCTTGGCAGAGTAGGCCCTGGGGGGTATTTCCTGCATCATCACGTGGATTGGGACGGGGTCAGTGTGTCCATGGAGAGGTAGGAGAGCAACTTGTGCAGGGAGCTCGGCAAAGATGCTGGGAAAGGAGCGATGGCTGGTTCCAGCTGAGGCACACGGGTCTCTGTGCAGAAGCTGTGGGGAAATTGCTCTTGACTGGGGCTCTCTCTTGTGAATGAGGCATAATAAGGGGACTTAGTAGCTCCGGTATAGTGAGGACTTCACCGTGCCTGGGAGCTTCTCCCAGGGCACCTGTCAATAAAGGAGGACCTTGTTGGGGTCCAGAGCACCCTCCACACCTCCTCATCCTCCGAGCATGTGACACCAGCTCTCGACTAGAGGCCTGGAGTCCATTCCCTCTGTCTCGTGTCTGTGGCGTGGCTCTGGGGGTGGCCTTCCTATGTAAAAGGGAACCAGGCTCCCTCTCCCACATGCCTCCCAAAGGTGTTACTTGTTGAGGAGTGTTTTGAATCGTCACGAAGCGTGCTAAGCAGAGGGGAGGTATTTGTCACCCTCTGGTTCAGCGTTTCCAGATGTGGTGAGCTGGGGCCCAAAGTCAGGACAGGTCTGCTCGGAACCTCGGTCTCTTTTCAAGGCAGGACAGTGTGTGGCTTTCTGGGGGAGCAGGTGAGGCCAGGCACCCTTTCTTAACAGAGCTCATCAGGAGAATTAAACTCAAAAGGCCTAAAAGACATCGATTGTATTAATAAATTAATGTGTTCCCTCTGCAGCTAAAATGGTTCTAGGTATGTGCTATGCTTGGGAGAAGGGAAAAAAATACTCATATTGTTTTCTGGCTTCCCTGGTTCCGAAGGGGGACCCCAGTTGAGAAAGAGTGTACGGGGCTATATTAGTTTCCTATGGCTGGTATGCAAATTACCACCGACTTTAGTGGCTTAAAACAACATGAATGTGTTATATTACATTTCTGGAGGCCAGAAGTCTAAAATGAGTCTTCTGGGCTGAGGTCAAGGTGTGGGCAGGGCTGGTTCTTTCTGGAGGCTCTAGGGGAAATCTTTTCCTCTCCTTTTCTGGCCTCCAGAGGCAGGCCACCCACATCCCTTGGTTAGTGGCTGCTTCCCTGAATCACTCTGACCTCTTGCCTCTGTCACCGCATCTACTACGACCGAATCTGATCCTCCCACCTTTCTCTTATAAGGATGCTTGTGATTATATCAAGACCACCCAGATAATTCAGGATCACCTCCCCATCTCAGCATCTCTTAACTGAATCACATCTGCAAGGCCCTTTTTGCCTTGCAAGGTGACATATTCCAGGATTCGGACGTGGACATCTCTGGGGGTTCATTATCCTTCCCACCTCAGGGACCAAAGTCAAAATTGGAGCTGGGTGGCCCCTCTTTTTCATGAAAATGTAGGCATTCCTATCCTGCCTCTCTGTGTGAGAAATCTGTGCCTCAGTCTCCCTATCCATAAATTAGAGAGAACTATCTCCCACCCCATTTATATTTATCAAGTACCTTGGGATTATCAAGTAAAAGGTGCTTACTATGGAATGGCTATTATAATACCCTACTATGACTTGGTAGAAATTATGCTCACGTTGATCAGTGGAGCTACTACTAGATGCAACGTTCCTCTGGTCCCATGGGGGAGAGATTAGGGGAGCATCTATCAGAGTCTACAGTTAAACCTCACTAAATGATTCTTAATAGCGATTTACTTTGACGTCATTAGCATGGAGTATGGGAACGCTCCTTGCAAATATCATATAGCCTGGCCTCCTCCTGTCTTTGGAGTCATTGAAATGGAACAGAGATAAACAGCAATAGTGTAAAACAAAGGACACATGGGCACTGGGTTTTTCTACATGGATTTGCTGTAGTAGATCTTTCTATCTTGGCCTCTGCGTCTGGCTGAGTCTCTGGCTGGGCAGGAGGCACAGGGAGTGGGTGTGAGTGTGTGGCAGTGAACATGGGTTTGGAGGCTCAGGGATGAGTGTGTGTCCTTCCACGTGCCCAAGCAAAGCAGAGTGTCTGTTATGATTGTATTAGACACCACTTTGGAGTAGGTCTTTTTTTTTTTTTTTTTTTTTAATTTATTTTTGGCTGTGTTGGGTCTTCGTTTCTGTGCGAGGGCTTTCTCCAGTTGCGGCGAGCGGGGGCCACTCTTCATCGCGGTGCGCGGGCCTCTCACTATCGCGGCCTCTCTTGTTGCAGAGCACAGGCTCCAGACACGCAGGCTCAGTAGTTGTGGCTCACGGGCCTAGTTGCTCCACGGCACGTGGGATCCTCCCAGACCAGGGCTCGAACCTGTGTCCCCTGCATTGGCAGGCAGATTCTCAACCACTGCGCCACCAGGGAAGCCCTGGAGTAGGTCTTGAGGTGTAGGTCTTGTAGGTCTTTCGTGTAGGTCTTGAGGCTCCATTAGTGTGCTGTAAAGGCTTCAGGAGGTCTCCCTCAGGTTAGCGATGTAAGGAATTTGGAAGCTTAGCCCTTCTTGCCCACCTCACCACCAGATGCCGTAAGACTCCATAGAAGGCCTGGGGGCTGTTGGCCCCTTGCCGTGGTTCACGGCGAGGGCTGGAGTGGCCAACCCTCTCCCATGCCAGCTCCCAGGCCTCCAGGATGCAACATGGGAGGCCCCAGATGGGCCTCTGAGCTGGCCCCCACCCCACGCTCACTCTGAAATCGCCCCCAGCTCTACCCCGGGAGCCCAGGGAGAGACTCCATCAGCAGACAATGATAACATCCTCAAATAGGTTTACAAAATGTTCAACCCTGGGAGAGCCTGAGTCCAGGAAAGGTTATGTTGCAGCTAAACTGTCCCAAGGGGAGCATCACAGTCAGCTCTGAGCCCGGGGCTCTGGGGAGTTAAAGGAGAGACAAGCCCTGAGAGTGATTATAATCCCACTATGCAGAGCTCCCCCTATTTATTTCTTCATATGGATGAATTTGTATATATTTGCATTTTGTTCTATCTGATAATATGCATAGAATTCAAATTGAAATGACTTGAATAGATTTGAATATTAATGAGGCGTTTAAAGGCTGCCATCCCTGGCAAAGTCCCCTGGCAAGGGAGCTTGTGGTGCAGGAGCTCAGCCATCTCCTCGGGCACCCGCCCCACCAGACACCAGCACTGTAGCCCAGGGCAGGGGAGGGCCGCCCTCGGGGAGGAGGGAGGTGCCCCCCTACAGCTGCTGGCACCACGCTAGGAGCCCGCTTCACTGAGGGGGTGCATTGAAAACAGCCCCCAGAGTGGGTTTGGCTTCTCATCAGACATCCAGACACATGGTTTTAGCAAGGTCATGAAGGGCAGGAGGTTTTCCCACATGAAGAAAAGCCTCTGCCTTTCCCCTCCTAGAACTGGGGGGTGAGGGGCAGAGTCGTGCTGCAATCAGACAGGCCCAGGCGAGGGTAGCTCTTCCTCAGGGACCCAGCCAGGTGCTGTGCTTTCTTCTGCCCTGGGTCCTGGAGCTCAAGCACATGTAACACCTCCTGGTTATTTTCTACAGGGTGATGACAGTTTGCCTGTGTGTTCTCAGTGGGCCTGAGGGCTGTCAGTTCTTCTCGAGGCTCTGGTAGGAAATCACTAGATACTGGTCACTGCACCCTGCCTGAGCCTTGGGTTAACCTCCAAGAAGAAATACGATAGAAAGGCTGTGAACATAAGAACACCCCGTCTGGGGCTCACTGGCCATCTTTCTTCTCTTTGTCTAGACATTTGGGTAGCAATTTGTCCTAAAAGGTGTCCTGTGGGTCCAGGCTTCAAATATTTAAAACTCAGCATCAAAATTTGTAGGCCCATCATGTAAGAACAGCATTTTCTGGCAATTTGAATTGGGTTAATGGTTGTCTATTGTATAGAGTATTAGGGATTAACATTTCTAAGTGATCCCCAAATTATTTGATTTTGTCCTAACTCAATCCTGGCTGGTTCCAAGTTTAAACCCATAGCGCCCATTCTAGTGACCAATTGTGAGAGCAGGTAACAATGAAAATATACTTGGGAGTCGTTTAGTTTCCTATTCCATGAGCTCTCATGTGTACCCCATTTTCACTTCTAATTCAACAATCTGAAAACTAAAATCATTGTATCCCCTGTTGTGGTCCTAATCTCAGTGAAGGCTACCCCCATATTCCCAGTACCTTGTTCGGAAACCCAAGTTATCACCAGCCTCTTTCTCATCTCCCACAGCCAATCAGCTCTCTTATCATGACACATTTTCTCTGCACCGTCTCTATTTTCTCTTCTATTGCCCAACTTATCCTCATCATTTTCTCCCAAAGTATTAGAGCATCCTCACAAGTTCCTCACTTTTTGTTCCCAAGTCATCCTTCACCATCGTCATTCTTCACTACTTGTAGCTTCCTAAGATACAAGTCAGATTTACTCTTACCCATCTCAGCCAAGTCCACTGGCTACCTGTAAACTGAGCCCCACACCTCCCCCTGGAATCTGAATCTACACCACCAGCCCACACTGAAAGTGCTATACAATCTGGCACCAGCTGTCTTCCCAGCATCGTCTTCTCTCCATTTCTCCTTGCTCTCCTAGCTTTAGCCAAAAAAAAAAAAAGAAAAAAGAAATGATGTTCTCTGGATATACCATGCCTTCGTGTCTTGGCATATGCTATTCCCTCAGCCTAAATATTCTTTCCTCATCAATTATTAAAATACTCTTCCTGTTTCAAGGCTCAGCTCAAACCTAACCTCTCCCATGAAGTCATTTCCTGTTTGCAGCTTAGAGACCGCTGCTTTCTCTGTCCTCCCCCCGACATGATGTAAATATCCTGTTGTATCAGGTGATCGATCCTGTCCAGATTGCTGTTTACCCGATATCTCACCAACTCAATCGCAAGTCCCACAAGGAGAGAAACTCTAATGTTTTAACATTTTTCATATCATCTGATCATCTGTGACCATCAACGAATGTTTAATGAGGGAGTACATGAAATGAATGAGTGTAAAAGATACACTGTTGTCTAGAGCTTGTCCGGTTCTCTGCAGCATCCTGTTCAGCCCTTGCCCCATCCAGCACCTAGTTGTCCTGAAAAGACACTGATGTTTATTAAGCGCTTGCTACACAGGCCAGGTGCTTCTCATGATCTCATTTGATTCTCCACAAAAACACTGAGATGAAAAGATCCTTCGTTCCATTTTGCAAGTGAGGAAACTGAGTCTCAATGAGCCTAAGAAATTTGCCGCAGGTCATACCTCTGGTGTAATAAACCCAGAACGGAAGCTCAAACCTTCTGCTTCCCCATCCAGTGTTCTTGGCACTACCCCAAAGCTGCCTCTATAGGCAGCCAGAGCAGCCCGATTCTCGGCTTCCGCAGTCTCTGGGTCAGGCCTCAGTGCTCTGGGAGAATGAGTTTCCCTCAAATCAATCCTGGATGCAGTTATTATTTTATAGGGATGTTGTAAGTTGATAAGGTAGCTGTTATATGTTAATAGCTACTGTAATGTTGTTCTTAAGGCCTATTACTTGTGCTGGTTTGTATCTTAATGTGTGCAAAGGTGATTACAACTTTAATATGAATGTTAAACAGATTAGCTGATTTATATGTAAAATAAATAAATAAACGAAACCCATACTCTCATTTCTATTCATTTCTTTCTCCCTCTCCGTCTTCCCCCCTCTGTTCAAAAGCAGATGTGGTCTGTGGAGCACTGACAATGGAACAAAAAGAGAGTGTTTTCTGGGTGATAAATAGTGGCTATAGACGGGTCTTTTGTTCCGAGTGAATTTGGACTGTACGTCCTTAATAGCTGCTTGTCTGAGACTTTGTGCTTTTGACTGCGTTTGGGAGATCGGTTCTGCTTGTGAATTGTGCATTCACCATTCTCTCCCTTGAAATTGTGTTTTCCACCTCTGGGAAGCCCCCTGATGTTTTCTCAGTACACACTGGAAAGTGTGCCAAACTTTTAGAAAGGCAAGTATATCCCGATGTATCCTGGGGCACAGGGCATAGAAGGGAAGACAGATATGAAAACAGGCAATTAGAGTGCAGGAAGATGGGGCCCGGGGTGGTCTGCACAGAGTTATTTCTGCGGGAGCAGACAGGAGGGATTCTAACCCACCGGGAGGGGAGAGGTCTCAGAGGACACTTCCTCTAGGAAGAGGAGCTCCAGGGATGAGCTGAAATTAGCTAAGAGAGTGGCATGGACATATATACATATATATATACAATGGAATATTATTAGACAATGGAATATCCATATATATACAATGGAATATTACTCAGCCATAAAAAGAAACGAAATTGAGTTATTTGTAGTGAGGTGGATGGACCTAGAGTCTGTCATACAGAGTGAAGTAAGTCAGAAAGAGAAAACCAAATATCGTATGCTAATACATATATATGGAATCTTAAAAAAAAATCGTTCTAATAAATATAGGGGCAGGACAGGAATAAAGACGCAGACGCAGAGGATGGACTTGAGGAAACAGGGAGGGGGAAGGGTAAGCTGGGACGAAGTGAGAGAGTGGCATGGACATATATACACTACCAAATGTAAAATAGACAGCTGGTGGGAAGCAGCCGCATAGCACAGGGAGATCAGCTCGGTGCTTTGTGACCACCTAGAGGGGTGGGATAGGGAGGGTGGGAGGGAGACGCAAGAGGGAGGGGATATGGGGATATATGTGTACATATAGCTGATTCACTTGGTTATACAGCAGAAACTAACACAACATTGTAAAGCAATTATACTCCACTAAAGATGTTAAATAAATAAAAGCAAACATTCAAATCCAAAAAAAAAAATTAGCTAAGAAAATAAACAGGGGGTGGAGGGGCGTGGGGGAGGGAGCTTAGGGGAAGGGAAGGGCATTCCAGGCAGAGGGAATGGCATATGCTAAAACCTGGATGAATGCAGTCAGTTCCGGGAACTACGAGGGGCTTGGTGTGGCCAGAACCAAGGGGCATCGAGGCCATTGGTAGCACGAGTGCTTTCATGCACTGTGCCCAGAGCCAGAAGTCAGGGAGCTTCCTGGCCTGGAAGTGTAACTTGTGTTGGATGGGAGAGGGAATAACCAGTGTATGGTTATTGGGTGCTTTGCTTTAGGGTGTAATTGCTGCAGAGGACACAGGCAAAAGGAAGAAAGGGTACAGGTTCGTTACAGAGATTCCACACATAGGGGTGGAGGAAACTAAATTGACAGTCTTTGAAACTGAAATTTGTAGAGGAGAATGAAGACACACCCATCTGAGAAGACAACAGATATGACACAGAAAGATTGTTAGTGGGAGAGGAGTACACAGCAACCCCTCAAAGAAAACATCAGAGAAAGAGGTACAGAAGCAACCCTGAAAGAACCACATGATTGCCTACACACAGCGCATAATGACACATTAAGGTAGCATTAAAATCTTAACACCAAAGTGTTAACAGGTATCCCCTGGACTTGATGTCACAGGCTTGGTAGGAAGCACCTTGGAGTGGACCACGGTACGGATGAAGATGGCAGTACTGGGCATCGAGGAGGCACAACTGTGGTGCAGGAACCCACGCTCCAGGGGGCGGGAAGCGTGGTGGGCAGAATCTGAGTGAGGGTACAAAGAAAAAAAGAAACGGAGGGGATTACTCTGACTATGTAGCATACAGGATATGCATTCTCTTTCCTGATGCAAAGTATAAATTGTCACAGAAGTAAGTTACTGCCATGATGGGGACCTTCAACTCCCTGGACATTGGCTGGAAGGCCAGTCCGGCAAAAGCAGAGTTCTTGACGTATTTTTAATCACCTTATAGGCAGCTTGATTTCTCAGAATGTTGAGAAAAAAAATCAGTTAGGGATTCTGACACTCTGGGGTCAAGCCTAAGTAATTTTCTCTTTTTCAACAAATATTTATAGAATACCCAAAGTGTGCCAGGCATTATGCCAACAAGACATAAACCTCTTGATGACTTAGGCACATAGTAGGCACTCAGGAAAGGCATGTTCAAAGAATACAGGAATGAATGAATGAATGTAACAGGAACCTTGAAGGAAAATGAATGCTCATCTTCAGAATTATAATAAAAACAGGACACTGGGCGTGATCAGATGCCTATCCTAGGCTGTAAGCCTGTTGCTGAAATCCACAGAAAAGTAAGATGTAGAAAGGGCAAGCAAAAGGAAAGGTGGTTCCAGAAGGGTGGGAGCTTCAAAAATCAGAATATACTTTGACGATACAATACAAATCATCCGGCTGAAGCATTGGGCAGCATCTAAAGAAACCAACATGGCTACACAGACAACACTCCAAGGGGCTCAGGTTGTAACAAGATGCATAGAAAGGATGGAAGGTGGGCACCTAGCACAGGATGAGTACAAAAGAGGAGGAGGGCCAGGTGACATAAAGACCCAGACTGAGCCAAGTTTGCAGAAAAAGAAGAAAGCAAACCATGAGAAAAGACAAAATGGAGATTTTTAGTACTTCTTAAGAAAGGCGCATAATGTTAATCAGTTACGGAGAACTTCTCAGCTTCTCTTTTGGTTCTGTCTTTTCTATTATGCTTTTCATATTTGAGGGAGAATAAACTTGGTGGAGATGGAATTGAAACCTGAGCAAGGTGGTATGATGGTAAGAGGCTGTATAAGGTTCAGAGTTCCAACGATCAAGGATTCAGTGCCAGCTCTGCCACTTCAGAAACTTGTGCCAGTAGTAACCTCTCCTGGTTCAGTTTACCAGTCTATGGCATAGAGGTAATAACAAGAGTGCAGATGTCATAGATCTGTTGTATAGATTAAAAGATCTTATGCAAATAACACACTTAACGTCATAACACATAAAAAAATTCAACGAATGTTAGCTATCATGACGATGATTAGATGTTTAAAACAAATCTGATGACACGACCCAACAAAATTAACTTCCCAGGATATTGAAACAGTTTGAAGATAAGATCCTGGAACCATTCTGGGTGAACAATAGTCAAGAAATAATGGAAAATATGAGAGTCTGGAAAAATACCATTTTTTTTTTTTTAAGTGGAGGAGTAGATGGCAGTAGATTCTAGAAACAGCAGACAAGTGGATTTCTTAGAGACCTCCGGGAAAAAAAATCTGCAGGAGATGAATTTGATGGTTCGTCAACACCCAGGAAGTCACCTGTGGTCACTTGAAACCACCCTGGGCTTGCTCAGAGCAAGTCATGCTAACATCTCATTTAAGAAAAGAACTTAGTATCATTTCAGAATCTGTCTTTCCTTTGTGATGTTGTGTTATTCACAAATTTGATAAACAGATCTTCCTCTGTCTCAATTCCAGAGTCTTAATTGAAAAGGTTTGTTTATTGAAATCTCAATATGAGCTAACAGCGTGACATGGTTACAAACAATGGACTTTTCTGCTGCCTCAGTAGAAACAGTAGCAGTACCACCCTCTGCTGATGTGACCACACCTGGGAGGTGTGTGCTCCGCCCTGAGGTCACATCTTAGCCTCTTACAAACAAGGGCATCCGAAAAAGGCTGGGAGGGCCAGGGTAGTGAAGAGCCTGGGGATGATGTCATCTACGGAAGGGTGGAGGAATTGTGTGTTATTGAGGCAAGAAAGGCAAGACTTCAGGGCTCTCCAGCTTTCTTGTGCATCAGAATCCCCTGGGGTGCCTGTTTAAACTGCAGATTCCAGCAAATCCAATCCCTAGATTTGTAGAGATTCCGATCCATTAATCCCCGGAGGAGCCAGGGAAATTACAATCGAACAAGCATTCCAGGTGGTTCTCATTCCAGGGACCATATTTTAAGCAACACTGACTTAGAACAACAAAATAATTGTCTTCAGAAATAAAAGTTAGACTCTCCCATGTGGTTGAGAGGACAGAACCTGAATGGATAAGTCCTCAGCAATCCTGCCAGCCCTTGGAGAGTGGGAACCCTGGCTATTCATTCCTGTGTCTCTGCTTCCAAATATGGCATCAGGCACACAGTAGGAGGGCAGCAAATACTTGTTTCATAAAATTACAAGACGGTAGAAGAAAGAACTTGGCAAGAAAGAAAGCTTCTGGAAAACGAAGCACGTGGCCTTATTAGGCAGCCAGCATGCCATCAACAGCCATCTTTATGGGGAAACTGGATAATCATGTGTAAGAGGTGGTGGCACTAAGGTGACCGCCAGCATGTTCCACATTCTTAAAACTCAGTTAAAGAAATATATTGAAAAAATTATTTGACCAAGTCCATAGACAATGGAGTCAGAAAAGTAGAGAGGAAAAGAAAGATGGTGACGAGCATTGTAGAAAAAGGCAAGAAGCACACATTGGAAATACGAAGAGTTGACCAAGTCCGAACAAGCATAAAGCAATGAATGTCTTCGTTGTGGAATTGGCACCTGTAACATTTTACATGGTATGTAACTTAATTCCACCCCAAACACTCATTGAGCACCTACTATACACAGACAGGAAGCAGAGTTAGAGCTGGTCTCGGCCCTCCAGGAACTCACAGGACAACAGAAGAGATCATGAGTCCTACTTCTGCCCCCAGAATTACAGAACATGAATCTGCCTCTTCTCGGAGGGAGAGAAAATGTGAGCACCACAGGGAAGGACGTTACCTGTCACATGAATCACCACATCCCAAGAGTTTAGCATGTACCTGGCACACTGGGAGCACCAATAAATATTTGTTGAATGAATCAATGAGCAATAGAAACTAACATTTATTGAATCCCTTTTTCCCAGACAGTGTATTACATACTTTGTATAAGTCATTACTCTTAATTTTTCCAAACTCTGTAAAAAGCATTATCCTTGTTTTACAGATGTCAGAATGGAAGCATTGTTGAGTCACTTGCCAAGGTCATAAAGCCTGTGTTTGAGTTATGTACCTCCTAAACTCAGGCCATTTCTACTACACCGTACTAGTCTAGATAACTCAATTTTGGACAAGTGGATTGAGATCCAGAGAGGGGCAAGGTCTCAGTCAGGATCGCCCTGATAATTTTTAACAAAACTGGGTCCAGACTGAAGCTTGGAACACTGGTTTCAGCTGCCACCGGGGTTCTTTGTCACACAGCAGCAGCTGACCTCACTCCACCACTGCCTTGTTTCTGCTGACCCTTGCAGGCCCTTCGGCCTTCACATGGGGCGCATGTGCCTTAGCCAGCTCTCTCTTTGCCACTGAGCGAGGGTGCTCAAGGTTACCTCAACATTGGGTGGGTCAGTTTGAACTTGGCAATGTGGGTGGGACTGGAAATTGTCTGATGCAGAGGTCCTAAGAAGACTCCCCCACCACCATAAAAATGAGCAGATTTTCATGCCAGGGGACATTTGGCCTGTGATTCAGAAGCCCGTGACTAACACGTTCATGCGGATTGGCCTCAGGACTCAATTTCTGCCTCTTTTTTTTTTTTTCAAAACTTAGAGTTGGCAGTGAAATAAGTTGTGTGCTAAATTGTTCTCCAGTCCCTGTGGGTTCAGCTCTGCCCTTCGTTATACAAATCTAATTCCCATTGACTTTGGCCAGCATCCTGCTTGAGTGAAAGAGAGGGTAGATTAAAGGCTATCAACGCAATCAGAGCAAAATATTGCTCCTTTTTCTCTGTCACTTTTTATGTGGATGATAGAGAAAATGAATAAAGGGATTTTCTTTCCCCACCCCTCGGCGATTGTTTGAGCTAGCTGTACCTAACATTTTTCAAGGCAAGAGAAGAATACTAGGGAAGAAAGAGAAGGTGTGCATGTGTGGTGTGTGCACACACGTGGCACCCCTGCAGGCACACTCCTGGGTACTGTATCCATCAGGGGCCTCAGTGGCAAGCAACACGAGCCATCTAGCTGGTATAAACAGTGAACAATATTGGGCAGGGCACAGAATTTCAGAAGAGCTGGTGACCAGGCTCTGAGGTGGTCTACGTAATACCCCGAACCATCCTCAGAACCCCTGCTGTTGTCAGCAGACACACTGACCCTGTGTTGATCTGGCCACAGCTGCCAACCCTGTCTGAAGGACGCTCTGCTTAACCTCTTCTCGACACCACCAGCTCCCAAGACTGAGTCTGGGAAGTGGGTCACATTAGCAGTGACTGGGTCCTGGGCCTGCACTCTAGCTGCAAGGAAGGCTGGGAAAACCAGGATCTGCATTTTTGCAACTTCTACCTGGAGGTGGGAGGAGCCTCTGTTTCCCACCAAGACTCATGGATAATGAATTTCCCCCAGGAAAGGAAGGGTTACTCCTGCTGGGCAGCCGAAAGGAAGAACATGTCCACCCCAGACACATCTGGTGTGGCTTTCCCTCTTAATTTGGGGGCGGGAAGCACAGCGTGTGAAGGACTATGTATGCATAATCCTGCTCTCTCTCTACCAGGCTTTTTCTGTACAATCACCAGGTCTAGGAGATGTGTACATAGTGAATATACCCTGTGATATTTTCCAGTGAAACAGGTGCTGAGGTGTCATCCTCTCTAACTCATCCAGAATTCTCAACTTTCCAAACAAGAGAAACCAGATGAGCTTCGGTGTCGCTTTGCAGCAGTGGGTTTATAATCCTAAATAGAAAGGGCCGTATAAATTCTCTACCACGAATCTGTCTCTCCTAGACTGAATATTCAGATGCTGTGCTTAACCTCGTTGGGTTCAGTTGCTGGTCATCCTGTCTGTACAATGGACTGAGCCCAAGTCACATAGAACCTGTGTATCTGGAAAAACACTGCAAGTGAATCATTAGAGTCTTTTGAAATAAATAGCAAGATTCCCCTGCCTCTTTATCTGTAGGTCTTACAGGATGGACCATAGGAAAGATGCAGAAGCACTGCCTCAGCGCTCTTTGCTAATTGGTGGTTGGAGACATTGATTTATGACAGGTGCCTTCCATGATAATACCTTAGGTTGATCTCAGAGCAGAGAATCAGAACGATTTTTTTTTCTCTTCCATGGTTCCTTTCAGAGCTCTTCCTACAGTAACTCCCCCTCCTAGGATTGCTGAGTTAAGGTAATGTGATCGTATTTTTATGGGTGCAAAAAAGAAAGAGGCTCAATGACATGCCAAAGGTCAGATGACAGGATGGAGAAGCAGCACCCAGAACAGGACATAAAAAGCCTGTACAGCTTCCAGCGGCTTCTAACTCTCATTTTCACATCTAGCTGTTATCTCTTGAGAATGTCTAAGCAATTTGTAATGATTACAATCTTTTCGGTAGACATCATTATTCTCAGGTCAGAGCTGGGAAAACTGGGCACTCAAAGACTTGCCTCTGCATCCCCTATTCATTCAAGAATCAGAAACAGACCTTGACAATTTTTCACTAATGGTTTAATCTCCAAACCATTGCACTTTTCATGATGTTTATTCAGTTCTGTTTCTAGAATTTCTGTCACCAGAATTGTAGATAATACAGTCTGCTCATAAATAGTCAAAAACCACCTAAATAAGGATGTGCTTCTTTGAGTGAGATGACACTAAAGAGATACCAAGGAAGGTGAAAGCCGTTGTGTTGGGGGGGGGGGGGTAAACAATAGATTAAAGGAAAATTGAAAAGCAACATTTGTTTAATATTTCAGCTCTTAAAACTCCCTGAGCCCTTCACAGCCACTGCAAGTGAAGGAGGTGTTAGAGGCTGGAATCTGAGATAGAGGCCACAGCACTGCCACAGTGCCAGTCTGTCCCTCTGCAGCTGTGTGGACAGACGTCTACTAGATGCTCATCAGATACTAATGTGAAAGTGTTTCTTCGCTTCCTTAGGTGTCACTTATTTGGAACTCAGCAAACATTGTTTTTGTGGAAGCAATGTTCTAAATTAGACTGGATTCCTTAGCCCATCCACAGAATTTTATTTAACTAGGAATGTGGTTGAAATACTCTGTGTTTACACTTTTACGTATAATAGAAAACACACCTGTCACCACATCAATGAACTCATTAGCAATTCAATAAGTGAATTTAAAAAAAGGTAAAATCAAAACTATTCAGTAGTTTGGTATTTAATAAAAATCAGATTTCTTTAGAGGACAGTATATTGATGCAAATCATGGCTTTTCTGGACCCTGAAGGTTGTCAGGGCATTTGTCAGGGTTTTAGAGTTTGATGGTACAGATTTCTTTATGTCTAATTTAGCTCTAAAGGTATGGATTTCTGTTTCATTGATACAGCTATATCACTTAGATTTACACTCATCTGCGGATGATACAGGTGACCCTTGAACAATGCCGGGGCTAGGAACGCCAATCTCCATGCGATTGAAAATCCACCTATACCTCTTCAGGTGGCCTTCTGTATCCACGGTTCCACATCTGCGGGTTCAACCAGCCATGGATAGCGCAGTATTGTAGTACTATTTAATGAAAAAAAAATCCATGTATAAGTGGACCTGCACAGTTCAAACCCATGTTGTTCAAGGGTCAACTGTAATAAGAATGCTGTTTAATAAGGAGAATGTGAGAGACTAGAAGAAAGGGAAGAAAAGAAGAAAGAGGAGGGAATTTCCTAGAAAACTCAAATTAAGAAAAAATTAAAAGGGAGCCAAATAAAAATGTGTACAGATATGGAAAGCAGCATGCCTGAAGTAGAATTAACCGAGCTGTGAAGCATGAAAAACAGGAAGAAGGATTTCTCAAATGCATAATATCCCTGAGGGGAAGAGGATGGTGGTAGGGAAGGTTGCAATTCCCCAGTCAACCTCTAGGTGGCAGTGTCAACCCCAGGCAGTTTGGCTGTTCTATGACTTGGGTAAAAGAAGGCTAGTTTTCAGCTAGGTTTTCTTTTGTACTGTGTTGTCTGAACTCAGGTAGAGTCTTGCATTAACTAAGCACATTAACACAAGACTTTGATTCCTCTCATTGGTTTTGCTGGAATGGCATACCAACCCTTCAATACCATTTTGTTTGCACACTTGGACCCCGGCACTGTGCTGTTCCCAGACAATCAATAGCAGGGAGAAGGTGGAAAATTAAAAAACATGGAAACGCTCCCCTGCTGCCTCTTTCCTCGATCCAACAAGAGAATCCTGGAAGGAACCCATCTCCAACTTTGAATAGATCCACAAAGCCGTATTCCAGGATGGCATGTCATCACTAAGTTACTCAAAGTAGCCTCGTGCCATCAGTGATATGAAGACCATCAAGGCCACCATCACAGTGTGCTGGAGGCTCTTTCACTGCTGCTGTTTCTTCCCTTTATTCACTTGGGTAGACTTTGTCTGTGAGGAGGACATTTCCTGTATCCTAATGTGGGATTGCTTGGAGGGCCTTGGACTCCCCAGGCTGCATCATAACCCTGCCCACAGCTCCACAACCCTGCCAGGGGGTCTGACTTCCTCTGCCCTGGTTCACACCCACTCGTTCTTCCGGGCTTTGCTTGGATATCACCTCCTCAGCAGCTTTCTTTCACTCTTTCTGTGAATTCCCACAGTACCCATGCCTACTCCCAACCCCATCTTAGGACTTGCCATACCACACTGAATTGCCCATATGTTTTCCCCTGTGGTAACCCCCTCTCCCTGGAAGACTGGTGATCCTAAAGGTAGAAAATCTGTCTTATTTCTCCTTCCCCTGTGCCTATGGGAGACATTCAGCGAGTGTTTATTGATTAAGTAAATAAAGTGAATCCCCCTTGACCAGATGTCCACTACACCTTTTGCCCCCAACCTGGTTTTCACAGTTAAGTGGCTTCATGGGCCCCTGAGCGCCCTCTTCTGTCCCAGCAGAAGCGTGCTGTGCTCGGAGCCTGGTCCTCTGATAGGTGGTCACAGAGCAGGTTCTCAGACATCTAGGCCCAAAGTAACTCCCTCCCATCAGAGACCTGTTCCAATGATGAGGCAGAGATTTTCTGTATCCGATAAGATGGTCGAAAACACGTCTAATCACATCCTGTTAGAGCTGAAGGGACTTTAGTGATCATCCAGCCACACCCACTCTTTTTTTACAAATGAGGGAACCGAGTCCCAGAGAGGTGCGATCCCCTTCCTGGATTCACACAGCAAGCCTGCTAGCAGACCTGCAACTGGAAATTTCATCTTATACCCCTGCCGTTTTTCTGTGGCAAGGTGCTATTGTGTACAATTCCTGATCTGTGGGCTCCCGAGAGCCTGCTTCTGGGATAAAGTGAACAAAAGGGGTGCAGCCTTATAAATGGGCTAAATAAATAAATATGACAGCTTACCCATCTTAGAGCAGCTTTCTTCAGGAGGAGCTTAGCACATTTAATAGGGTGCTTGTAAACAGGAGCTATTTGAATAGTTTCTCCAGCACACTGTTAACATTTATACGTGCCCCATTTCATCTGTAATCTGCTTTTACAAGGCACTGGTGAGCCTTCGATGGCAGCAATGAATGACCCAGACGGCTTCATCCCAAATGTCCAAACCGAGCTGAAAATATGGGAGAATCTAAGGTATTCATCTCCATAAAAAAATCCAAACACATTAACTAAAATTGCTCTTCTCCATCCAAATACATTAACTTTTTCTTCCTTTTCCGTTTCTTTCTTCTGCATTTTGCCATTCCCATGTTCTGGTCATCACCCACATCTGGAGCATGGCAGCTATCCTGTAATGTGCAAGCTGCGCTGTGTAATTTGGAGAACTTGAATACAAATATCTGTTAATTAAAAAAAAAATACAGAAGCATGTTTGTCAGCTTGTAATTATGTAAAGAAGAACACCACCTCCCAAACTAATTTAAAAAGCAAAATGAAAATAACTTTACCAGCGGCTTTACAAAATCCAGCAACTCTGCATTTAGCCATTAAGCTGCTTCTGATTATCCCAACTTCCTTTGCAAACATCCACGAAGTTTCTCTGGGGAAAGCAGGTGGGCCCAATAGGGTAATCGGGAAAGTGGGCCTGGAGTGACAGCTCACGGGATTCTGTTATTTGCCCCTTACGGTGAGTGGAGGGCGGGGTTTCTCAGCCTCGGCACTGTTGGTGTTTGGGGCTGGATAACTCTCTGCTGTGATGGGCTTCCTTGTGCGCGGTGGGATGTATAGCAGCATCTTTGGCCTCCGCTCGCTAGATGTCACCAGCATCCACCCCCCCCGCCAAGTGGTGATCCCCAAAATGGCCCCAGACCTTGCCTAATGTCCCTGGAGAAGGATTGGGGGAGATCGCCCCCCGTTGAGAACCAGTCATTTTTATTTGCTGTGTAATATGAAGAGCACAGGGCTTGGCTTCAGAAGACGTGGGGTTAAGTGGCCATTCCGTTCTAATTATATGACCCTGGCCAAATCACCTGGCTTTTCTCGACACCGGCTTCCTCATCTCAGCAGTGGGTTGCTGTGAAGGTCAAGTGGAATGTGGAAGATGTTCAGATGTAGAAAAGGGCATTAGGAAAATAGGTTGTTATTATTATTATTGCAAAATGGCGCCTGAGGTGAAAATTTAGAGGAGGGCCACAGGGCAGCTTTGTGCAGTGGGAAGCGATCCCGTTAGGACTTCGGCCAGGTTAACACAGGGCACAAACTTGTTGACTTGACCTGTTAGCACGGAGCTCTCCCACACTCCGAGACTGGAGGGGCGGGTAGGGTTTGCAGTGTTCTTCGGAGAACTGATGGACCTGGTGAAAGAGCACTGGGGCAAAGAAAATCACTGAGGAGCAGCTAATGGAGATGGAATAATCTTATATACACAAGACGAAGGGCTGTACAAGGGGCTTCAGTCCCCTCCCCATACCCTCTCTTCTCCCCTTAACAGGTCGAGGGGTGTTTGAACTCCTCGGGCTCCTGTGAGGTTGTGTAAATGCCAGTCCCCAGGTCAGAGAACATTTCAGAACCTTTTCTTTTCTTTTTTTTTTTTTTTTTTTTTAATTTTATTTATTTATTTATTTATGGCTGTGTTGGGTCTTCGTTTCTGTACAAGGGCTTTCTCTAGTTGCGGCAAGCGGGGGCCACTCTTCATCGCGGTGCGCAGGCCTCTCACTGTCGCGGCCCCTCTTGTTGCGGGGCACAGGCTCCAGATGCGCAGGCTCAGTAGTTGTGGCTCATGGGCCTAGTTGCTCCGCGGCATGTGGGATCTTCCCAGACCAGGGCTCGAACCCGTGTCCCCTGCATTGGCAGGCAGACTCTCAACCACTGCGCCACCAGGGAAGCCCCAGAACCTTTTCTAATGGTGTTTTAACAGTAAAGAGATTGCCCGCTTCTGGGCTGATGGGAAGACAGGTGGGTGGATGGATGAGAAGCTCTCAAGGGCCCTTCCAGCTCAAGAATTTTAGGATTCTGGGTTCAGGCCTGGGTATTCTGGAATCCAGACCGTCCCTTAATTCATCCACAGATTTCTGGGCAGACACTGATCTAGCAGGAGCGGCCACTCACTGAGGATGGCTCTGTGCTGGAAGGTGTGCTGAGCCTCTTAGGTTTATCATCTCCAGACAGTTCTGCAAGGTAGGTATAATTCCTATTTTCCAAATGGGAAAGCTGAGGTGTTTACAGGTGAAGTAACGTAACACAGAGCAGGGACACATGGTTTGTAAGAGCAAGCTTGTCATCCTCTCATCCAAATCGATTAGGAGGAAGGTCTGTGGCAGGTGGCTGGACTCCAAGCTCACAGGAACCTGGGGAAGCAGAGCCATCGAGCTGCCACTCACAGACAGAACTGTCAGGTCCCAGCCCAGCCTACCTCCTCGGCTGAGCATTCATGGCCCTGTAGCTAAACTCTGAAGGCCAAGCATTATGGGAGGGGTTAGGAGGATGCCATAATGTCTAAAATAAAAAATAAAATAAAGGCAGGAGGAAGACGCTGACAGCTGGAGTAGAGCAAACACAGTCAATACACCCGAGATAACAATTTCTGCAGAACAACGCCTCGCTTACCCAGACCCCCAGTAGACACAGCCGCTCTGACAGTCCGCAGGAATTCTGACTTGCTACACAGCTTTTCATCTCCTGCCTGCTCCTGCCAACTTTTTCACTTTATGTTATTAAATATTAAACCCTGTAAACACTTTCATTTGTCTGCGCCAGATTGTCAGTCAAATTACCCGTTTGTAACAGTATCAAGTCATATTGGTATCTCTTACTTTCCGGAGCCATTCAAAAATCCCGTGGCAGGATCAAACAAGGATGGACCTGAACTGCTGCTCAGGACTCCTAAATTCTTTTTTTCAGACCCTGGCATCAGCTAACCCCGTATATCTATTCAAGTCAGATTGTTTTCTTTCCAAGCCAACAGAATTGGGCGTGCTCCTAAGACACCCGCCTTCTCTCCGGCAGATTTAAAGTCGATTGGAATGACTTTGAAAATTCGAAATTCTAGAAGTTGAGCCCCATCAACTCAAGAACGTGTCTGTGGATTAGACAGAGCACATCATCAAGGTTACTGTCTTGATACCCAGAACACGTCACGTTCTGTCACTTCTCTGGCTGTCATTTGCTGGTGCTCTGGAATTGGTCATTATTTCCCAATGTTAAATATCCAAAGAAGGACATAATGAGGCCAACATGATACACAAGGAAATAATATATTCCAAAGTCAGAAAGAAATAAGATTGTTAAATTGACTGATATTTTGGATTATCCATGTCTCCTCTCTCTCCCTTAACAAAGACAATCACAACTTTATAATATTTAAAATTCAATTTTGAGGCAACACAAAAGAAAGGATAATTGGTTCCATGAATTCAAATGCCAGTTACTTGTGTGTTAGTATTTTGTGATGTTACCAGCATTCCAGGACGCCACTGTGAAAGCCAAGGCATTCCTGAGAATTGGAATCTGATGGTAACTATTGTGCAAATAGAAGAATAGACCATGACTCTCCCCTCCCAGTAACTACCAATGTAGTCTCCACTTCCTAAGTACCAGTTTTCAAAAGATAGAAAAGATAGAGCTTATGATGTGTAAACACCCAAAAGCCTCCTTGTAAATAAGCAATACCATTGACCAACTCAAGTAGATTTGTCAATAGTGGGAAATAAATCAACTACATTTAAGGAATTAAATCAAGTGGACTTAAGATTTTACCAGGAACTTTAATTAAGGCACCATCCTGTAGCTCTTTGCTGGTCTCCCCAGAGCACCCCTCCCACCCTTATCTCCAATCCACCTTCTCATTCTTGTGTTGCTTTTTCTGTGCCCTAGGTAAAGCTCTTTAACCTTTTCTTGGCGCTAATGACCCATCTGTTGAGTTGGGAGAGCAATAGTCTGAGGCATCTGGCAGAGGGTGGTCCTCTGTAATGAATGTTTGGAAAGTACTGTGAACATGAAGTGCTCAGTATTAATATTGCTTTCCAATGCCCTAGACAGTCTAACGAAATGATATCTTAATCTGTGTCACAGCTAATTCATTTTGGAACCGAGTCTACTGATTCAGTTTGGGGGTCACCGAGAAGATGTATTTTTCCTTGGGGCAAATATTGACCTCCTGAGCCTCTATCAATATTTACCTTTTGGGTCAATAAATCTCAGTGTTGACCTTGATAAAAGTCAACAATCTCCACAGAACCTCAGGGTCTTCGTCTGTGCTGCCTTAGTTCCAAGGCTGTCACTTGATTCTGTTTTAATAAATCCTTATTTGCAGGAGGTTTTAACACAAGCTGTTGGCATGCCCTCAGGGGTAAAGTTGCTGGGTGTATCCCCCAGGCATTGGCGTAGAAATGCTGAGGTGAAACTATCCCAGTGCTTCTTAGAAAATCCCTGATCTTATGTCCATACTTCTCTTCCTGCAGGGAGGGGCTTTCTAGGAGGGCCTACCCAACATGAAATAAGGTGTGGACTAGGTAGACTCCTAACAGAGTCTATCAAACTGGACGATTCCATTCACTGAGTGTTTGAGGGCTGTCCGTCTACTTGGAAGTAGGGGGTCCTGCATACATGCAGCCCGGTGTCGTGTTTGCAGACATAGGACGTTAATCTGAGCACGCTGATGGTCATCAGTAATGCTCTTCATCACCGAAGAGATTATGTCGCTTTCACTCCAAACCATGAACATGCCTGGAATAGTCTATCAGCTGGGCTGAGACCAATTGTTTTATATGTGCAGATTTAGCCATTCAGTAATTGTGTCCATTGAATATTTTTTAGGAAACTGCTGTGCCAAGCTCTTTGCCAAGGTGAGGTTTTGCTCTCTCTTGAACCCCACAGTTGCCCACTGCCTGGTAGGGACTGAGAACACAAAAATGCATGAGGCACGGAGGGAACTTTGTAGTATAGACGCAGTTGAATGCATTCCTCATTTTTCCTACTTCTCACCTCATTCAAACCCTCATACCCACACCTCTCCCATCATGAATGAGTTCAGACCAGGAGCTGGTGCTCGTGTAAATCTCTCATTGGAGTCACATGCAGACAGGACTAAGGTCATTCACTCCAGGGGTAGCTCTTTCAGACACCTTGCCAGCATCACATCATCTGCGGTCTTTGGGGAACAGTTGGGGGAAGGGGTTGCCTTGGTTAAAGACACGAGAAACACGTTTCGTAAGAGCAGGAGGGGTCTGCTTTAGAACCTATGGAGAAGACGTTATCCAAGAGGGAGGGCAGACAGTGATGAAGTGACAGATCAATAGGGTGGGTGCTGTGTTCATCAGGTTTTGTCTTTGGGGTTTGCATTTAATTGCTTTCAGTATAGATTTGAGGAGAGAGAATGGCTCGTCACAAAGTATTCTGTTCAGAAATGTTGCACAGATAAACAGATTTCTAGAATAAATGTATGTAAAGCTCAAAACTCTGTCCAACATGTCTTATGATAAATGAGATTTTTTTATGTGTTTCCCATTGATTTATCTGCTTTTAATGGGCCCATTTGCAAGCAGCAGTGCTTCCAAACTCTCAAGGATGGGGTGTGTGTGTGTGTGTGTGTGTGTGTGTGTGTGTTGTGAAGGATGGTAAAGGGAGAAAACTAGCAGTTCATTCATTTCAGAAAGCTAAGTGTTGGAAGACTAGATCTCTCCTACAGCTCTTCCTCTCTTCTCCATTATTTGTCAGTCCTATTAGTAATTCAGGCTATAGAAGCCTATTTTTTATTTACCTAGATTTTTCCAAATAGTTGAGGAAAATACATTGATGAGAAGATGAAAGGGAAGGGGACTTTCGAGTTATTCACAAGTAGGGTCTATGTTGTCTGAATTTTTAGCTTAATTGTCTGCTTTCCATCTGCATTTTTCTGGGTATCCCGGGCTGAATCATCTCGATCCAGGAGCCAACTCAGCAGTCTGGTCTCTGGACCGTTAGCAGCTGCCTGGAACCACAATTCGAATCAAATCAATCTTGATGAGTTTGATTAACTGAGCTCCAGGAGTTTTGCTCAGTGCTGGTCCTTTGAATCAAAACCTTAATATCTCAGGCAGTGTGTGCTGAGAGAGCCCTAAATGTACCCCAGGGCCTCTTTAGAAAGACTGGGTTTGTCTCAGTGTCCTAGGCTCCATTTCTGAAAATGGCAAAATAAAAACAAAAACAAACAGACAAACACAACCTGTTATAGCAGAGCTTGTCCTGTCCCACAGGGGGTAGTTAGGATATTAGCTGCCCTGCTCTTAAGATGACTGCTTGTTTCTGTTTTCCTCATTTCACATTTATTCATGGAGGATTTGCCTTTTATTTATTTCTGGCAAATAAATTAACTTCTTTTTCTCCTTTCATGTCTCCTGAGTCGTGTCAAGGTCTTATCAGGTACTCTGCCTTCTTCCCTACTCGCAGCAGACTTCCAAGGGAAGTCATTCATTCATTCAATCATTTATTCAGACAACAGCCATTTATTAAGTATCTGATATTTGCCAAGTACTTTGCTGGGAACTGCGGAATTTTAAAAAATGGATCAATCAGGATTCCTGTCCAGAAGGAGAATAGAATGAGGCATAGAAAGACAGGCCTAAATAAGCATGTACAATAAACATTCGAAGACATGATTAAGAATGAGCTAAAGCAGTGCTAATGTGCATAAGAGGTGGGGGAGTTAGATATGAGGGGAATCAAGATGTCAAGCCTACCGTCCTTGAGCACCAGTTGGATTTAGGGAGTGTCAGATGCATGGCCCCAAGGCTGGCTAACAGAGTGGAAGGTGGGGCATCCTTTGACGCAGGGACCAGTGGAGGGGAGGCAGATTTGTGTAGCAAGTGCTGTCATCTCCTTTGGACTCACTGAATGTGAGTGAACTTGATGTCTGGGGAGGGGAATCAAGTTGGCAGTTGAATATATGATATTGGAGCTTGAATTTTGGAGGGAGGGATCTGGATTAAAGAGAACAATTTGGGCTATTTCCACATAAAGGTGGTAGTTGAAACAATGGGAGTGGGTGAGGTTATCTAAGTATAGCTTGTGGAGCAAGGAGAAAAAAGGCTAAGACAAAGACCCAGTAAAATCCAACATTAGGGGTGTATTAGTCAGAATTTTCCAGAAACAAAACAAAACAAAACAGAACCAG
The DNA here is from genome assembly GCF_028021215.1 of Eschrichtius robustus. Taxonomy (NCBI): domain Eukaryota; kingdom Metazoa; phylum Chordata; class Mammalia; order Artiodactyla; family Eschrichtiidae; genus Eschrichtius; species Eschrichtius robustus. Next base: position 7,075,309 of record NC_090834.1, read on the forward strand.
TAAGACGTATATAGAAAGAGAAAGAGATTACGTAAAAGAAATAAACTCATGTGGTTATGGAGGCTGGGAAGTCCCACAGTCTGCTACCTATAAGATAGGGAACCAGGAGAGCCACTGATGTAGTAAGTTCTAGTCCAAAAGCCAGCAGGGTGAAACCTAGGAAGAGCCAATGTTTTAGTTCAAGTCCAAAGGCAAGAAAAAGATGGATCTTTCATCCAAGCAGTCAGACAGGAGGAGTTCCCTCTTACTTATGAGAGGGTCAGCCTTTTTGCTTTAGTCAGCCTTCAACTGATTGGACGGGGCCCACCCACATTAGGGAGGGCAGTCTGCTTTCCTCAGTCTACTGATTTAAATGTTAAGCTCATCCAGCAACACCCTCATGGGCATACCCAGAATACTGTTTGACCAAATATCTGGGCTCCCTGTGAACCAATGTAGTTGACACATAAAATTAACCATCACAAGGGGCAAACAGAGGAGAAGGAAGGGGCGCCAGAGACAGAGAAGGTAAAAGAGATAAGAGAAATGCTCTCGTTTGTAGGAATAATGCCTCAAATCACCTTAAACACCTTTTGCTAGGGAGGTTTTGTATGAGTATTTTGCATTTGTGTGCACACTTCAACATGATTGGGCAAAAAAAGCTATGTGTGAAAAATACTGTGCTAGGTATTGTAGGAGAATTCACAAGTGAAGGTGATTCCATACCATCAAATGTAGTGAGAGAGGTTAAACGTATCTATAGATAAAATGGAAGAGGAAGGATGGGGCTGAAAAAGTGCTAGCCAGTCTCAGGGTGTTGAATGTGGGTCCCTGTTGTACATCATCACTTATTGTGGCCGGTTGGGGGGAGGTCCCCTCAGCCAGAGGATGGGAGGTGGGCTAAAATGGAAGAGCTTCTTACAGATGCTTGTACAGTGTCAGAAGGAGGATAGTTCAGCGGAACACCAGCCCACGTCAACTTCACTTAAGATATGGGCTCCTCTGGGGACATCCCGTGTTCCACCATTCTGTCTTTGTGCTTGATGAATGGTCATGATCACACAATTATTCTTACATATTCACACTCCCAGATATCCTCTTATTTTTTTTTTTTTCTCAAAAATCCTAAACTGCAACTACTAGAAGGGGTGAGTTAACATTTCAGTGCCAGGCACTGTGCTCTACATACATTATCTCCTTTACCTCTTCCAACAATCCTTTGAGATTGTCCAACAAAACTAAAACTTCAATCCACTTAAGGTTATAAGAAGCTGTGAGGATTAAGAGACAATAGAGGACCCCTGTTCTCCATTGTGCTTTGTAAACAGTGAAGCAGTACACAATTGAACAATCTTATTGAGTCACATGGCAGCCCTCAAGGTAGATGGCACCCTGCCCATTTTACAGGGGAGGAAACAAAAGTTCCTTGAGACTGATTTGCTAGTGAGTAGTAAAGCTGGCAGCAAACCCAGGTCTTGTGATACCCAGATAACCTGGTCCTCCAGGTTACCCCCAGCTACCTGTGCAGGAAGAGGTCAAGGCCTAGCCTCAGATCTTGCTCTTGTCCAGGCAGAATTCAACCCTGACTCAACCCTACAACAGGGCCAACCTGCCTCCTGCTCCTTAGAAACTTCTCTCATCCAAGAACTCAACAGATTGCTACGGTCCAGCCTTTCTTTGCAGCCTGTGCTCTTCCTCAGACTCAGAAAGTGCTGAACTGGCAGTGCTAGAGACTCTGTTCTCGGGTACGCTGAACATCAGGTGAGATAAGTTTGAGCTCGCACCTTCCCCTGGCAACATTTGACAAGCATCTGCAATAGAAAAATTCAAAATTAACACTTGACAATTAATCTCTGACTTGAGAGAGCTGTATATACCATATGTGTAACCCCTGGACATTTCAGTTTCCAATCTGCACAAGTAAGATAACATTCTGAAAATGAAACGTAATCATTAATGAGCGATGTTCCTTAGGATAGATTGATTTGCAGTAGTGAGAAGTCTCCACAATCTGAGCAGTGGCTGATGATAAGCAAGAAGCAGGAGAGTCAGAAGAAGGAGAGGGATGAGCATCTGAGCCTTGAGATCAGTCCCAGAGGCTGGAAGGTGGGAGGCCAGCTTCCATGAAACACTGGCCAGCTCTGTCTTCCTGGGGCTTAGCTCTGTGAATTCATCAGTCAGCAGCAGCCATTGGCTGGGCCAGGATGGGGTTAATGGAGGCACAGTGGGGAGACACCAGAGAAGCGGAAAAGGTGGCCCCTGCTGTGAAGACTTGGTAATTGCATTGCAGAATCAGACGATATACACATGAAGTAGATTAAGCACACCGCCCAAGAGGCACCCACATGAGTACAAATTAATATGGGGCCTGGTGGTCGTGGGCCTGTTTTCCTGCCTCTGTGTCACCAAGGATGACAACTAGAATTGCCTGGCAGCAATTGTAAAAAGTACTTGTAGATCCTTGGCGAGAAGTCATCAGGCCAGAAGAGTGCATTGTGATTTCTTATTATATTTAATGGAAAATTGAAGCATTTGGATATTTCCAAGGTGTAATTTGTTCTGATGGGTGGGCCGACAGTGAATTGGACTGCTTCACCAGGGAAGAGGCAAAAAATAAATTAAACAAATTAATGACTGTGACGCATTCCAGGGAGGAGAGAATGCGGTTGATAATCCACCCCCACCATCACCCCTAACAAAAATCATCATTTTTATTGCAGTCACATCTCCTTGGGCTGCTGCTTCTTATGGGTATTCTTAAAGAAAACTTCCCCTCCAGTGGTTTTCTTTAGCCCAATAAGCACAGTCACTAATTTTCTCTCACTTGGAGATTCCCTCCTGGAACTATATGCCATTAAAATGCTTAGACATGTGGAAATGGGCTGATGGAGATATGAGGAGAAGGGGAGTTTCAGACGTGGAGAGACTTTGTCAGATGGAATGACTGTAACATGGGATTCACTAACCAAAAGAGAAAGATCCTGCTACTGGACGGTGAGGAGGAGAGCCGGGCCCCGTGCCCAGAAACGTCCAGGAGGCATCGTGTGCCCAGAGCACAGCTCAATGCCCAGCCTCTGCCGACTGCTCATTGGCCGAGTGAGCGAATGAGTGAGTGAATGGATGAATGAATGAACTCACGAACAAATGGGCGAATGAGCAAGACAGATGAGCCACTGAAGCAGAGAGGCGGACCGGAGTCTGGGAAGCAGGGTGGGGCAGGGGTGGGGGCAGGACGCAGGACTTGCGAGCGGGTGAGCATCAGTAGGAACCATCAACAGAGGGCAGCGCAGAGCACAGCGTGGGGTGGGCGTGCGGGCTTGGCACGTGTCTCTTGGGGCAGCATGGACCCACAGTTGCGTGTCCCCTTCTTCATAGAACTTTTTACATCTTGCATTTACTTGTGTGATCATTCAATTCACGATCACAGGATAATGTTCAGACTATTTAAGAACTGGGGTATCAGTGGCACCAACCAACCAGAACAGACACAATCCCAAGGGACACCAGCTAAAAACCCAGTGTGGCCATCCAGAATATCAGCCCTGACTGCCTCTCAAGACCGAGGTTTTCTGAGGATGAGTATCATGTTTGTTTTAATACCTACTGAAGCCTCAGCACCTAGCTCAAGCCTTTGATACAAATATAGTTCCTCGTTTAGACACTGTGTCTGCTCTGGGTGTAGCAGCTACTCAATAAATACCTGTGGAATGAGTGAATGCATTACGTAGGGAAGGCATGGACTGTGTGAAGTGAGATGGAGGCAGGGAGGTTTCCCTGGCCTACCCAAACGGCAGGACAGCCTTCCTTCCTTCCGGGGGCCACATAGGACCACCCTGGGGCCTTGACACACAGGGAAGGGAGGGCAGAGGCAGATCCAGCACCCCCGCCCCCGGCAGCCCGGGCATTTCCTCCAAAGTGCTTTCCTCGGCTTGGGTAAATAACTCTGTTAATGCTCTCCAGACCTCTCCCCTTTGTTAGGGAGCGCAGTGCATTAATTAAAAACCACGGGCAGCTGTAAGTATCTCCAGAACAAGGATTAAGCCAGCTTTCTGTCAATTGCTTTCAAAGCAATTGCTTTTGCTTAAGAAATGCTTTCTTTAGGTGTTAAAGCAACGCGCTTTCCACTGTTCCATCTCCTCCGTTACCTCCTTACCCCGCTGGTCCCTTCCCCTAATTCATGCTTCAAACCAACTTCAGCGGGAAGACCACAGTGAAATGCCATGTGCCTGAAGCAGTGCCCCCTTGGACAGACAGGGCTCACTGGGTTCTAATGTAATCAGAGCAAGGCCAGCATAGTGAGCGGGTCAGTCCCCTGCCCCTGCCCACCTCTCAGCTTCAGCTGCGTTAAGGCACATATACCATAGTCATATCAAGCATGTTTACATGTGCCGATGAGGGGGAAGCAAAAGACAGGGCTGGTTCCTATGTAATGTGCCTCAGTTTACCCTTCTTTTTTGCATCCGTTACATGGGTCGCTTACAGGATGACAGTGCACCCGGGGACCCGTTTTTGCCTTTTATGGGAAGGGACATTCTGATAGAGTGGTTCAGGGGTGAGCCAGGCCGTCCACCTACAGGGATGCAGCCCACCAGCGTAGGCTCTCAATATGACTGTTCAAATGAACCGCCCAGGAGATTGAACTACGTGGCCTTTAAGGGCCCTTCCTAGGCTGAAATGTAATGTTGTGAATCAAGCTGTCTTATGAGGTTGGAGCTGAGTTGTGAAGACTGTCTCCCCTCCTTCACGGGCAGGCAAGGACCATCCTTTCTGGACCATCCACTCTACCCGGCCTGTATAGTGGTTCCCCCCTTATCCACGGTTTCACTTTCTTTGGTTTCAATTACCACGGTCAACTGCAGTCTGAAGATATTAAATGGAAAATTCCAGAAATAAACAATTCATACGTTTTAAATTGCGTGCCGTTCTGAGTAGCGTGATGAGATCTCATGCTGTCGTGCTCTGTCTCACCCTGAATGTGAATCATCCCTTTGTCCAGCACATCAGTTAGCCGCTTGGTAGCCGTCTCGGTTATCAGATGGACTGTCAAGGTATTACAGTGCTGGCATTCAAGTAACCTTTATTTTACTTAATAAAGGCCCCAAAGTGCCAGAGGCATGATGCTGGCAATCCAATACACCAAAGAAAAGCTGTAAAGTACTTCCTTTAAATGGAAAGGTAAAAGTTCTCAACGTAATAAGGAAGGAAAAACTCGAATGCTGAGATTACTAAGATCTATGGTAAGAATGAATCTTCTGTCCATGAAATTATGAAGAAGGAAAAGAAATTCATGCTAGTTTTACTGTCACACCTCGAACTGCAAAAGTTAGGACCACAGTGCATGATAAGTGCTTATTTAAGATAGAAAAGGCATTAAATTTGTACAGGATATTTGAGAGAGAGCCACAACATTCACATAACTTTTAATGCAGTATACTGCTGTAATTGTTCTATTTTATTATTAGCTGTTGTTCATCTCTTACTGTGCCTAATTTATAAATTAAAATGTATCATAGGTATATATGTATGGGAAAAAACATAGTCTATATAGGGTTTGGTACTATCTGAAGTCCCAGGCATCCACTGGGGGTCTTGGAATGCATCCCCCAGGATAAGGGGAGACTATTGTATAAAGGGCTGGAGGGGCACTTGGGGATGGGGGTGGGAGATAGATAGGAGACCACAAGAAAGGCAAGGCAGAAAGAAGCAGTTCTGAGCCCCCAGACAATTTGAAATTTGCAGATCTTTACATTATAAGCAATGAATATTAGGTAAATCAGTATGTTCTCCATTGAAGTGATAAATAATCAATCAGCTATAATAGCACAAAATATGTCTGAATTCTAATGTGGCCGTAAAATAAAATGTCAAATCTGAGGCAGACTTTTTTTTCGAGAGACCTGATATGAACTTCCTGAATTCCTCTCTCATCCTCACTCGAGGGCAGGCAATGGCTGTCTCCATCCTCCAGTACCTATGGGGATGACCTCAACACCTCTGTCCCCCTCATTTGGAAACCTTGAGGAATGACTTAAGATACAAGAGATAGTCACAGCCCCTGGTGAGAATTTAGACTCTGCACACACACACACACACACACACACACACACACACACACGCACGCGCGCACACACACACACGTATACACCTGACAGACCTGCATCTTGTCGTACACCATTCAGCAGATTGTGCTGTGAAACCCAGCCTCAGCAAAGAAAGAAAGGGGGAAAGAAAAGATCTAAATCAGGATAACATAAATAAGCCTGTGGCAGGCAGAGAAAAACCCAAACAAGTAATAACACCAGGGAAAAGTCACTGCTGAATTTATATGAAAACAGGATGTCACAAAAGCTGTTTGAGAGACCTCTGAGAGGCAGAAATCACAAAAATTCTTTCCTGCCAGCCTGTGGTTTGAAAGTGTAAGAATTACTCTTTTGTGAAACATTGGTGACCAATTTGATTATTTTCTGTCAGCAATCAGACTTTTTGTCTTATCATACTTAGTGGATTTGTGACTATTTCTCGCTCTCTCTCTGAAGTGTGTGTGTGTGTGTGTGTGTGTGTGTGTGTATTTAACTCACATTTGCATCTTTGCTCTTTTCTAAGGCTCTTCTCTTTGAACTATCAATGTGTTCAAGTTATAAACAAATAAACAAAACTCTATTTGTTCTTAAACCCTCATTGTTTCTCTAGCCCCTATCTTTTTCCAACCTTTTCCAGGACAAATATATATAGGATAAATGCGTACATAGTGGTCCAAGCTCATTTTGAGCCTCAGGCCCACGACTGGCCTTTTCTCAAAGCATAGTTTCAGTTCTTCTTTCCTCTTTCCTTTTGTCAATGGCTTCTTTCCTCAAGGTGAGTTCACTGCTGCAGATTTCAGTGGAGTAGAAAGGATGGCCGGCAAGCATTCAGCCGATTCTGTCTCGCTGCGGGATTGATGGGACCAGTCCCTTTGCGGTTCCTTCCATCACTCAGAGGTTTGGTTTGCCTTCTGGTTGCTTTGTTTCCAATGTCTCATATGCCAACCTAATGATGGGGACAGCTGCCTTCACACCTCAGATGCTGTCAGCCCTTCCATGATGAGGAAGAGGTAGGATGTGTTCCTCACTGAGAATTTGACCTCAAATCCTAGTCCCCTGACACAACAAAATCTTCTTGTTCAGGATTGTCTACTACTCTCTGAGCCACTCCTAAGTAGAAGACACCCATCCACCAGTAGCAGACACCTCATAACTTCCTCCTTGTGCCAACACTCATGCTGGTCAGTAAGGCATTATTGAGCATTTACTGTGTGTTCTGCAGTGAGCCAGATGCTATGGGCAATAAATTGGAAATTGTAAGACATGGTTTCTGCCCCTCTGAAGCTTATGTTCTAATTAGAGAGAAAATCCAAAAGTATGAGTGTCCATTATCAAATGCTCAAAGCGTTTCTGTTGATGCACGCGCCTCTCTTTTTAACCTCAGGTCTCTGGATTATTAGGCTTTTTCTGTTACTTCCATCTTGTCTTAAAGCAAAAGGTACATGTGGTTCTTCTCTCCCATGGTTATTCTCAGAACGTGTGCTTTATTTACCTCTTATGGCAAATAGATGATGGCTCCCAAAGATGTCCATGCCTAATCCTGAAGGCTGTGAATATGTTACCTTTCATATCAAAAGCGACTCTACAGATGAGATTTGGTAAAGGATTTTAAAATGGGGAGATTATCCTGGATTATGTGGTTGGACCCAATGTAATCACAAGAGTCATTATATAGAGAGGCAAGAGGGACAGAGTCAGAGAAGGGGATGTGACAACAGAAGTAGAGGTAGGAGTGATGCAGGATCAGGAGCAAAGGATGCAGGCAGCCTCTAGAAGCTGGAAAAGTCAAGGAAATAGATTCTCCCCCAGAGCTTCCAGAAGGAACCCGGCCCTGCCAACCCATCTTCGACTTCTGACCTCCAGAACTGTAAGACAATAAATTGGTGTTGTTTTCAGCTACTGAATTTGTGGTCCTTTGTTATAGCACCAATAGGAAACTAATACGCAATCATACCATCCCTGGTTACCTGACCTGCATTTGCATCTTTGATCTCCTTTTCTACAGGTCATGTATTGTCAACACATTTAGGTCACAAACAAATAAACAAAACTCCATTTGTTTTTAAACCCTCAGTGCTTCTCTATCTCCTATATATTTTTCAACCTTTTATAGCCAAATTACTTTAAACATGGTCTAAGGCAGTGATTCTCAAATCTATCACCAAAATCACCCATGGAGTCTTTAAATAATACATCTTCCCAGGCTTCCCCACAGACCTGCCTAGCTGGGGCTCCCCATCCATCACTGATCTTTGGCACCTACCACACTAGTGAGAAGATTCTCAAGGAAGTTTACCACATTGCTCCTCCTCCCCCATTTGCATAATCACTGAACCCACTGGCTTTTCCTTAGTCTGCTTGCTTTGAAACTCTGCTGCATTTAACCATACTTCAACATCTTCCTGAAGATTCTTTCTTGGCTTCTAAGTCCCTTTACTGGTTCAGCTCTCCTAATTTCTCCTTAACTACTCATTTGTTTCTTTCCTAACCTTTAAGATGAGTCATCAGATCTATCTGTTTATGTCTATCTATTATCTATCTATCTATCTATCATCTATCTATCTATCTATCTATCTATCTATCTATCTATCATCTATCTATCTATCTATTGGTCTATCTATTGGTCTATCTGTTGGTCTGTCTATCTATCTATCTATCTATCTATCTATCTATCTATCTATCTATCCATCCATCCATCTGTCGATCTATCTATCTGTCGATCTATCTGTCGATCTACCTATCTATCTATTATCTATCTGTCTATTATCTATCTCTCTAACTGTTGGTCTATCTATCTATCGTTCTATCTATCTATCTATCGCTGGTATTTTCATTGTTCATCTCCTTCCTCTCTCGCACGGAGCTCAGCTCTTCTCATGGCACCACAGAGTCCCTCCATCTTCTGTGTGGACAACTAACTGCTAAACTTGTAGCTTCTGCTCTGACCACTCTTCTAACTGCAGCATCACTTTAACAACTGGATGCTATAGCTACCCTTTGTTAAATGCTTTTAGTCTTCACCACAACCCTACAAGATCTTAGCCCTGTTGTCACAGATAAGGACACTTAGGCTCCTGGAGGTTATGCCCAGCCAGAGGTCATATCTCCCTGTGAACCAGATTCAGAATGTGCCCTCAACATTCTGTTGGTCACCAGAATTCTCGATTCTTCTTCTGACAAGTTTTCAGAATCAAACTATATAGGGAGCTGACCTCCTTCTTTGGGGGGTTCTGAAGACCTAAGTCCATGATCATGCCTATGTTTCTTACTAAAGCCAAGAGTGAATCTATCTGTGTGTACATCTAAAAGATGATCTGTCCAAGAGAAGACACCAGCTTTTCTCAAAGTGAGGAACTCCCTATTTTTCCATTTATTTAAAACTTACCCTTCCTTCAGTGCTCAACTGGATGTCTCTGTGCACAGAGCTCTTCCAGACCAAGCCCATAGGGAAGAAATCACTCTTTTACTGAACTAAGGGTGTTCAAGATGTTCAGAATAGGGACGATATAGTAAACACTCCCGTCCACACCCATCCCAAACCCAAGTATCTGGGAACATGATTCTAGGGTGTTGCCAAAGGTTATTCAAATGATGACATATTGTATTAAACTTGGGAATACTTTTCTCTGATATCTAGTAACTGGTTTTTCTGAACAGGACACCTAGCTTAGAACTGTTTCCCATCTCTGAGTAACTTCTCTGCTCTCATGGGACAGGAATCCTCTCTCTAAACTGAGCTGGTCTTGGAAACTCCCCTTTATTTGTGAAGGTCGATCTTTGTTCCCCAAGAGGTCATTCAGCCCAGATCTGCTTCATCACTTTTCTACCAAGGCGTTTAGGTGCTCTGTGCAAATGTAACCAGTCCTAGCTTCCCGGAATTCCTAAGATAAGTATGCAGATGGATGGTTCCCCACCCCTACCCTCAACTGTGCAATGCGAGATGGGAGAGGAGAGGGACCAGCCCAGATCAGCACCAGGCAAAGGCATTCATTACCAGCTTGACCTTAGAGAAGGATGTATATTCCTACATGGAGGAGGAAAGTGTGAGCTTCTTTTTAATGCACCAAGCCTGAGTAGAGACCTGAAGGTAGAAATAAGAATGAATGATGGACAAAGTTGGCCGTAATGAGGAAACTAGTCTGGTTGAGCTGGAGCATTTATGAGACGTGAAATTAGTTAAGTGTGCAGGGTCAGATCCTGAAGGCTCTTAACCACCAGCCATTAGCCTTGGTGTTAGGGCATTGAGCATCCTTGTATATTTTAAAGCTGGAAAGTGATCTAATGCTTAGGTTTCCATAAATAACAAACCAAAAGGAAGAAGAAAAAAGTAGCCAAATATCTTAAATTCCTCTTGGGCCTATTGCCTGAATTATCTTGTACCCCAAACACACATACTTGTGCAGATTTTCTTGGATTATTTATTTTGGTTTGAATGTACACAGTGGAAAACTCGATGTGAGCTTGGCTGGATGCTTCAGGGAAAAGGACTGTGTTGTGTATGCATCTGTTGATGCAACTTGTACCCAGACCATCTGTGGGTGGTTCCTGCCATTCTTAGCAGCCCTCCTCTCTTGCAGAAAGAAGGCTTCTACACTGAGTCATTTGGTGGCCACTGAATTTTATTTTAGAGATGTGTCCTAAATACTGTGAGCTTCCCACTCACTATGCAGAAGAGAATGCCCTTTGAGAAGAGGATTCCTATTTGTCTAACAACAGCACGCTGCCCGGGCAATCTCTCTCTTTTGTCACAGGCTGAATGAGGACACATTCAGCCTTTGAGCTCCAAGGGTGAGTGTATCCAGGGAGAACGCGTAGCAGCCTGTTAGGGTTTGAGTCTGAACTATACCTTTATGTCACCCTACATGTGAAGATGCATGTACATCACCATTTCAGTGTTCCAGAAGAATCAGAATCTTAAAATTTAAGAACTAGAAGGGACGTGGGAGTCCAACTGCCTACAAATCACTAAACTCCCTTTATAGCAGATCCAATTAAGAGTCATTCTGGAATGAAATAATGCCATTTGCAGCAACATGGATGGACCTAGAGATTATCATACGAAGTGAAGTAAGTTAGAAAGAGAAAGACCAATACCATATGATATGACTTATATGTGGAATCTAAAATGGGGCACAAATGAACCTATCTATGAAACAGAAACAGACTCACAGACATAGAGAACAGACTTGTGGTTGCCAAGGGGGAGGGGTGGGGGTGGGTTGGATTGGGAGTTTGGGATTAGCAGACGCAAACTATTATATATAGGATGGATAAACAACAAGGTCCTACTGTATAGCACAGGGAACTATATTCAATATCCTGTGATAAACCACAATGGAAAAGAATATGAAAAAGAATGTGTGTGTGTATATATATATACACACATACATTCTTTATATATATATATGTAAAACTGAATTACTTTGCTTACAACAGAAATTAACACAACATTGTAAATCAACTATACTTCGATTTTTTTTAAAAAAGAGTCATTCTGCTTCTTCTTGCTAGCTTCTTCTGACAGAAGACTTACCACCTTACAAAGATATCTAATCCACGGTACCCAGTAAGCTCATACACTGCTTCCATACAGCACTTCCAGAGAGACTGAGTTATATGTCTGAAGCTCACCAAAAATCATACCTGCAGAGCCAGCAAATTCATATCTAGGCATTTATCTAAGGAAAGAAATGAATCAAACAATCAATTAATCAAGGTATTATATTCCTCTCAATAGTAGTAAGGAAATTAAGTGAATTACAAATCTTGCTGTAGAATAATAAATATTAATGGAGAAAACCAGTAATAGCTAATATTTTCAGCACTTGCTCTGTGCCTTTGCTGAGAGCTTTATATGTATTAGTTCATTCATTATTCACTCAGCTCTGCGATGTTTACGGAATGTGTGTCTATGCGAGTGGGTTTTGGAGGCTGGAAGGGTTGGGGATTCTGTGAACACGTTAGGGTTTGTGAGGACCAGCTAGCAGTGTCTCCTCCCTCACACCCCCTACTCTCACTTCTGAGTTGCTCTCCCGCCCCCAGGCCTCTGCCTCCCTGGAGTTGAACAAAACATTTCCGCAGTTTGGTTACACCATGAATGGGGTCAGTTACCTTTTCCTTCCATCCTGAAAAGGCAGGCACCCCCAGGAGGTAGGATTTCTAGGAGTGCTTTGAAGAAAGAGGGAAACAGCATTGGGCAAAGTTCTGAAGAAGGAAAATTGAATCCCATGGGTCTTTTACATGCATGTTAATACTTAATTGTTTTCGTTGTTCTTTGGGGAAGCCAAAAATGCCTCCTAGCTTTCTGGACCTCACAACCCTGGGGAAGAGCTGTGCTATCTGTCAGACACTGGACTGTAAACCCGGGTTTCTGCTAGCTGTGAGCGTAGCCTTTGAGAGACCTGGACCTTAGCTAACATCACAATGATCCGAACTGTATCCAGGTCCCCCTGAGCTCTCAGTTGCACTGAAATCCTTCTATAAAGGGGGACAGGTTCATGCCAGAGAGTCTTTCTTATGCCGTTCTTAAAAACTTGACCATTTTTTTTTTATGATCAAGTATGATTTCAGTAATAGAGAATTGGTTTCTCATTAAATCAAAGGAGAAAGATATCAAGCATGGTAGGTATTATACTTTAAGTTGATTACAAAAAGCATTTATTGAGGGTTAACCACTAGGCACTGGATAGAAAATCAATTACACGGTAGTTAAACATCCAATAATATGTGTTTTAATGAACGATTCATATTTAACACCTCTTATGAAATCATGGGCTCTATTGGAGTTTGGGGGAGCTAAGCTGCAGTTGGGATGTCTGAGTTAACTCTTGAAGAACCTGGCGCCATTTAAAAAAAAGAAATTGACATGTAGTTGATTTACAAATATATTAGTTGCAGGAATATCACTCATAGGTGGAACCTGATGCCACGTTTTGTCAAACAGCATTTCACAGCCTCATGAGGGCTGGTTCACTTCGGTTCTAGGATCGTGACTCCTGACCCACACAGCTTCGAAGAGTCACCATCTAGACTAGGCTCAAAGACGACACTGACATCACATTGGCCTGAAAGAGCAAGTCGTTATTTTGAAGAACCCACTAGGATGATGCCGTGCATTATGAAATGACATTTCCAGATTTCTTTAGGTAACTTGAAGAGCCACATGTCCCAGTCCCTAGAGACCCCTCTCTCCATCATCTGCCGTATCACCTCTTACGTGGTACGTGATCACTGACCCAGAGATCTTTATCTTGAAAAGTTGTTTGTATGTACTGTGTGCGTGTTTAAGTCAACTCAGTTGCTATTTATGCTTTCCCTTTTCACTACACTGTCCAATCAAATGTGGTTTCAGGATAGAAAGAGGCCATCCAGTTTCGAAACATGCCAAGACACCCACACTCCCAGCTTCATTGAACGTCGTTCTAGAATTCCCTAGCTCTGCTGCTGCTCTGGGTTCTATAATGTGTGGCTACTCTTTTCAGAGGAGTTCACAGTCTGTGCCTTTAGAATCAGACCATGGGAGAGTCCTTCAGTTTAGCCGATTCACAGCTATTTTACAGAGTTATAGGAGAGGTGAAGGAAAGAGCAAAGAGTGGAAGACAAGAAGAAAATAGCTGTGTGCAGGTGGCAATTGAAAATGAGAACCAATGAAACAGGGAGAATATAAAGTAGGTATTTCATAGGTAGAGGACGGCGGTGGGGAAGGTTAGCTCCCATGTGCGAGACGCTGAGTGGGCAAAGGACCATGGGAGTGAGTAAGCTATTGACTCAGAAAACACCGGCTTTGGCTGACAGTATGGAGATCACCAAACAAAGCTGAGGAAGGTAGGATGGTTAGCACTTAGGAGCTTGGGCTGTGGAGCCTGGCCGACGAGATTCTTTCTGCCACTTACTAGCTTTGTGGTTGGTAAGTCAACCCCTCTACACCTGGAGACATGATACCAAGTACCTAGTACAAGGTCTGCCACATCCTAATCACACAATAAACCTTGGTTGAACAATGTGTACACAATGATATCTACCTTATATGGTTGTTTTGTCCAGATGAATTGCAAAACCCACATGGAACATTTAGTGTATTGCCTGATGCATCATAACTGTAACATTAATGATAACAATTATTATTATTACACATATTAGTAGGATATCCAAGTGTTTGATTTTCTGTAGCCACTTAATCTTATTATCTAAGTGATGTCCTTCCTGTTATGATTACTGGGACATATTTTGTGAGCCCTTATGATTGTGAGTGACATAAAACACATTTTCAAGGTACATTAAATAAATGAATCAATTAATCTGTAGGACTTCAGAGTGGAAAGTCACCTTACTGAACGTCTAGTCTAGCCTGTAGATTTTATAGGCATAGCCTATAGATCCTTTTCTGACAATATATAAATATCATAACTAAAGCAGAATAGCATTTTATTAACGAGGAAGCTGAGGCCCAGAAAGGTTAGATGGTTTGGGCTGGGTGACCCAGTACATGAGGACCAAATCAGAACTACAGCCCAGGTCTTGCAGCTCCCAATGTGGTAGCATGTCATGTCAACCAGATCTTCCCTTCTGGGGGACAAGGGTGGCTGGCCAGTTGCAGAGCCTGGAGGCTACTGCCTGAGATGTGACTTCATTTTGCAGTTTCAGGGGCTTTACCATCATTTCAGGGGAAGAAATGCAACTCGAGTCTATGCTCCAGGTTCTTGACCTCACAGGGGGTGTTTGAGCCCCAGTTGGAGGGCTCTGGGTTCCTTCGTTCCGGTTCAGAATTCTTGGCAGTTCTGGTTAGGCTTCCTGACTTGATCTGAATGTCTAAAGCACCCAGCTCAGGATCTGAGGTTTGGAGAGGCACCACCTAGCAGCTGTCACCATAGGTTGTGGGAAGGGCACATGAAGAGTGCCAGGAGTCAGATGAAAGAGGTCAGTGCCGCTTGGGGAGGGAAGTGGCAATTCTCCTTAGACAACCTATCCCTACTTTTTATGGCTGATGTGCTGGGTGGATCAAAGGGAATTTGCACAGAAAAAGTAACCAGGAAAGAGAAGATATGGTGACTATGAGGGGACAAGAAGTGAGAAGAGTGTGTGGGTACCTGCATCCAGGAAGCATGTGGTCTCACTTCCCTTCCAGCCTGGTTGACTCCAGCCCGTTCCCTCGGAACTTCAATCCAGGGAACCCTAGGCCAAAGGACACATGACAAGTACTCAATAGGTATTTGATGAATGAATGAATGAACCCATGAATGAATAGAACTTTAAGGAAGTTCTAATAGCTGAAAGCTATTAGAGGTCCTTAATGGACCTCAAGTGATGAATATAATCAATATGGTTGCAATGATTAATTCCAATAAAGCAACTCTAAAATAAAACACTAACAGAAGCTTGAAACTGCAGAATTTATAGTCATCAACATGCTTATTGTTGTCACCATCTTGATGGTGACCTGCCTGGAATTGTCCCCCCTCTTTCCAGCTGCCCTAACGAGGTGGGAAGGCTTAAGTCTAGGAACCCAGCAGAGGAGGGGTACATCTGTTGTGTGTCTAATGAGGCTATTAGTGTGGAGGAAGGTGAGCAGCTTTCCCCAAAGGCACCAGCGTAATCCTGAGATCTGTTTCCGCACAGCTTGGGGGAACGTATCTGAAGATTTGCTCAATTGCAAGTACACATTAAAATGATACTGAAAGGACCCAGGCCACATTCTTCCAGGAACCTTGTGGAGACTGGGGAAAAATGACTTTTTTCAACAGGACGGCAGTGCTGGCTGGAAGGAAGGTGAAGAAAGAAGGTGTAGGACTCCTTCCTCGGTCCCTCCAGGAAATAAGCGGAGGTGTCCTCATGCCGCGGACACAGCCAGCCGTGTCAGATCCACACTTGCGGCTGAAGGTTGCTGACACATCGCTGAAGAGCTCTAGATGCTGGGATGCCCGAGAAGGATGGCGATGGCTTTGTCGTGACAAAAATCACACTGGACAGCGGCCAGGCGGGGGCGGGGACTGCAGAGAGCGGGGCCCTGAGAATCTGCGCACGTGTCAAAGCAGTTTTGTCATCGGGAAAGCAAACCTAAAGCGAAGCATAATGGAGAACTCGGGGCAGACAGGGTGTGTCAGTGAGATTTAATTTGTTTCAGAGCAGAGGGAGTCGCGAGGGCCCCCGTCCTTGATTGAAGTGGACGCGCGAGGTGGGCACAGATGGAGGGCTGGAGCTCTTCATCCCAGACGGGACGTGGGTCCACCCGTCCCATCAACCTCTTCATCAGCGTCTTGAATAAAAGGCAAGTGGAAAGAGGGCAGAACATAGCCTGCAGATTAAATCTGGTCAGAGCCAATATCTGACAATCCCCCATGCTGTTAGCCAAATGAAAGTTAATGCAACTATGAATTAGCAGCTCCAGGAGCCGGGGAGGAGGGAAGTGGGTTCTCCTCCAACTCATCTCCAGCCCAGATGGAGACAGAGACAGGAGCCCCGGGAGGCCAATGTGTGCCCCCCAAGCATGCAGGTGTTGGAGGGGTGGCGGGTGTGGGCGCCCCCCCTTGGGCTGCCCCGCTCTCGTCTCAGAGTCGTGCCTTGTCTCCCATGGAGCCCACATGAGCGCTGCCTCTTCTGGAAGGTTTCAATGGCAAAGGCGCCCTGTCCCCTCCGAGAAAAATTGGTTCATGCTCTCATCTTCCTCCTGCCCACCTGGAGCGCGACTCTTTCCTCACAGTGAGCCCTGGAAGGTTCCCTGGCCTGGCCCTCGATACCCAAATGAAGTCCCCACCAGCCTGAATTCAGTGACAGCGTATCCCCCAAACCTTGAGACTTGGCCGTTTCCCCACTTGGATTTCACTCACCCCAACAGGATGTTAATGAAACAAAGAGGACAAAGGGGAACGCGGACGCCTTCCTTTCACTTATGGAGACGGCTCTTTAATGCTCCCCTTAGAGGACATGCCTGCCCTTGACCCCTTACATCAGTCATTCTGGTCCCCCTGACCCTGCGGTTGTGCCCACCTCCCAACCTTCCACTTCACATGGCACTCACGCTCAGAAATGTATTCAATATTAATGCCTGAGGTTCATTTAGCTTTCGGTCCGTGATTTAATCTCGTCCTGGGCTTGTCCTCACCCGTACTCCATGGCACTGTGTCAGTGTGCTCGCAAGCTCCTAAGAGGCAGAGTCGGCCATGTCTAGGCAATTCTGTGTGTACAATGCGGTCTGTAAAGGGGCTTCTTTTGATGATGATGGTGATAATGATATCAGATTGTGCCAAGAAGGGCAGAGAAAAGCTGTGATTAGTTCCAGGAGTGAGGCTTTCTGTGGCAGAGGTGGAATCTCCATCCCTCACTGAGACACAGCTTTCACTGGAAGTGAGAGGAGGGAAAGGAGGAAGATGATTGTCTTACCATGAGGGCTGCTCAAGGCCCAAAGCCATCTCAACAGCCAACCCCCGAGACCCCCAAGAGAAAGGCCCAGTGAAGCAGCACCAAGGGTCCATGACACTGATGGGGACATTTATCAGAAATCTGCAAATGAGAGTGCCGGAGCAGAGGCTTGTCCCAAGAGACTTTGTCTGCAGTAGGTGGGAGGTTGGAGGGAATATCTTAGAATAAAATCTTTTAATGTTCCTCGCCACAGCATTAGAGCCTCCTGAATATGACAGATCGGCGCTCCTGCCTACTTTACTGCCTGCATGTTAATGAGTGGAGCCCAGGTAACAGCGCCATTGGGTGGGGACAGTTTACAAACAGCTTGGCTTTGAGACGCTCAGGGACAGAGAAGGAAGATGAGGTTGCATGAGAGCAGCAAGCCTGGAGTAGGAGGCTGCCTCCCTGCAAGCCCTGGGGTCTCAAGGAGAGCCCCCCCGGGGAGTGTCCTTGCTCCAGGAGGGGCCACACAGAGAGAGCCAGTGGGGACCTGAGACTCCCTTCTGCTGAACGACCCCATTCATTAAAACAGTATACAAAACACCCTCCAATGCAGGCCACGTGGCTCCCAGGATGAATGCAGGTCATTGTCCCCGACTGGCTGCCACTTCATGGTACTTGAGTGACCCTCTCCAGCTGGGAGAGCAGGGGAGGGAGTGGGCCCTGGGCTTTTACAGAATGTGTACGCCCCTGTTTTCTGAATCCAAGGTAACTGATTCTTTGTTACCAGGTTCTTGAGGTCACTTTGCTACCTTGACAGGGGGATACAGTGGCCAGTGTTAATCAGGCCCTTGGGAACACTGGAGATCGTGTGGTGATGGTGAGGATGATGATGATGATGATGGTGATGATGACGTCATGTAACCGGTACCCAGTGCTCACCATGGGCCAGACATGGCAGTAGGTGTTCTGGATGCCGGTATTATTTAATCCTTACTCAACTATTTGCTTGATAATGTTATTACTCCATTTTTATTAAGGAGTAAACTAAGTCTCAAAGAGATTAATAACTTGATTACAGTTATAAAGCTCTTAAGTGATGGAAAATGCAAAAGTATTAATCACTGGAGGAATGTATACAGAGCTCCCTTGGACTGTGTTATATTACAGAGTACTTGAACCAGAAGGGAATTTAGATATTATCTGGCCCAACACTTTTTATTACTTGGGTGAAAATAACTGAAGCCAGGAAAGCTGAAGAGACTCCTGTAAGGCTAAAGCCCTGGAAATGGGCAAAGCTGGCGTGAAAGGCTAGTTTCTGTCGAATTCTAGCCCTTTGTTCTTTTCACTTTGGCAGACTCCTTGTCTCATTGTCTTCCCGTTTGGAGTGCTGCAGGATTTTCATTTTTAAGTAACTTGTCGATGGCTTGTGGTGAATTAAGTGCATGATGGAACTAGAATGTCTACAAATTGGAAAATAACCAGGGGGAAGCTTGTGTCCGTTGAGCAATTATAGGTGTGCTGAGACAGACGCCTGGGAAGCCCACCGTCTCCCCCAGGGAGGCAGCCATCTCCACCCAGCCTGCCTGGGGAAGGCTGCAGAGTTGGAGGTGTTTGGTTCTGGTCCTGGTCCTGGGACACTTGTTCATCCAGGCTGGTACCCGAAGACTGAAAAAGGATGCAGAGGAGAGAGTGGGAAAATGAGCAGAGATGAGACCTTCCCTCTTATCTACCTGAGTGTGCCCAGCACATGCTCCAGACTGGAGTGATATAAATGTCAGTTTAGGTACCACACTGGGCTGGCTGCCAGGAAACACCTGCAGAGTAAATTAAAGGCAGATTCCCAAGGCCTTCTTCCAGAACTTCTGATTCAGGAAGTCTAGGTTATGATTCATCTATATTTTAAAAAATTGCTTCCCAGGTGATTCTGATTATCGGCCCAACTTGGAGTCACTACTGAAGGCTCTAATGTCACCAGGCAAAACACAGGGGAGGCTGGAGAGATAAGCGACAGTGTGCCCAGTTAAATAAAAGAAGGTGGTAGAGGGTTTGGAGGGATGTTTTTGGTTTTGTTTTAACTGTAACTCCTGGGCTATTGCTAAGAGAGACACTGAGGGTGATTCCAGCATTGAGAAACAAGAAAAAAAGGTTTTATGGGTATGGTCCATTATTTGAATGCAAATGAAATCTTCCATAATTACAATTTCTTGTCCAACATGAAGGCTCAATTGAAATAAAATCATGAATGGTGTCTGAATTATCTAGATCAGTTCTCCTGTACGCATTGTCCCTGGTAGTCAACAGATAAAGCTTTCATCACACTAGGTAATTATCTGGATAAGTGAGGCAACTAATAACTCCACAGTAAACCAGCCATAAGTGAATTTGCTGGGACAACTTAGACTGATGGAGCCAGAGGAGAGGAGGGAACCAGAGCGTGGTCCAAAGGGCTACATACATGGCAATCATGACCTCATCCAGTGCTGTCGGCATTTAAGGGCTGAATTACTGCCTATAGGAGCAAAGGTGGGGTACAAGCATAAATTAGAAGTCTAAGGTCATCCCTCAGTTTCCCAGCAGGCAGGCTCCCATAGTGAAGTATTATGAGCCATGTGACTGGAAGAATACAGCAACTTCAATACCGAGAACATGGTCTTAGCACGTAAGATGAATGTCTGGACACTCTGTGGTAGCAGAGGGGGGTGAACACACACACACACACACACACACACACACACACATGCAGCATAGATATGGGAAAAAATTTACTTCTCTCCATTGTAAATTTAAATGAAGTCCGGAGTAGTGAAGGCCATTTGTAAGGTCTGCTGAGCTAATGGATTCATAATGACTTTTAAAGCTTCACTCGGGTAAGAAATACTGTTCATTTTTTAATTGCATATAATTATATTTTTTCATAATCTAGGGTGGCATAGCAAAAGTAAATCTGCTGGCTTAGTTATCAATCTTTTTATTATCTGGAACCCTGCTGAAATAAAAAGAAAAAGAAACAACTATTGTTTTTCTAATCTAGGAAAAAGGATTTTTAAGAATACTCTCAACGTTAAATGAGTTATGACGCTTTTGATGGGAAAGCACTGGTTAGCTGCAACGATTGATACTCCTTTGGGGGAATGCTGTTTGTAGAAGTGCCGGGTGTTCTGACCTACCTGTGGTCCACACTCCTGCTTGTCCTGGAGGACTGGCATTTGATGGTCTGTTCAATAAGCTGAAAGAGTCCATTTTTATCCTTAGAGGTGGACTCTGTGAAAATCTTCAAGCTTGAAGGGGCAGGAGGTAGGGGGAAGGGACAGTGAAGAGGGTGGTAAGAAGGCAAGGGGGTGAAGTTCCTGGGAGCGTACTCAGATTTATCTTTCTGCTGGGTTTCTCCTAATGATTTTCCCAAGGCCCTCGTAGGACCCTGTGGTTCACTCAGAGTGACCCTGGGGAAGAAGATGTATCTCTGAAGGACACGGCATGATAACTTGGCCAGGAAGATTCAGTGCTTTCATGGGGATAAGATTTGCTGTATTCTCAGTTTCTTGCAAAGTGGAAATGCTGAATCGACCGTATGTAGGGAAGCAGCCTCATCTGGGAGGAATGAGGGCGAGTTCTGGTCTACAGGACTGTGCCAAGGGAAGGAGGGACGTTTTGCTCACCAAGGTACAGCGTTGTTCTCCACATCCAACTCTCCTTGTGTCTCATGTCACTAATCCGAGAGATGCCCTCAGCCTGCGAGAGGCACCGTCTCTAGGAGACAGCAGTTGGGTGGCCAGTGGAGGCCTGTTAAGTGAGGCAGCCTCTCGACAGCACCGTCCCAGCCCTCGCTGAGCTGCCACGTGGGCCTGTCTTCTCCCTGGCCCAGCATTCCGTGATCCCTCGAAAAGGCATCAATTCCGGTCGCCCCGTGTTTGAGTGAATCAATTATTCAGTCATTGTTGGGGAGGCAGTAACCCAGAAAGAAAAACTAATTAAGCTCTTAAAGGTTGAGCAACCCATATGGGTCTGATGGAGATGAATGATGTTGCAGTGCATCTCAGAAGGGGGAGATGACTTCCTGTGAAGAGACAGCAGTTAGCAATGAACATCTCTGAATCCCTTCAAACTATTTTTTACCATCCTCCCCTAGTCCCAAACCAACATGCACATCAAGCCCATTGACAGCTCAAGGATGCTACAGATTACACATGTTACACCTAGAATAGCAATAATGACCATCACGGTGGTGCCTGTGGTATGTGCCTGGTGCTGGCTAAGAGCTTCTCTCACTGAAGCCTTTGTTTTGCCCAGGCAGGTGCTAGGTCTGGCCTTCACCCTCCACAACGACTCCTTTCTCCTTTTTGCCTATTCTAGGCTCCAGGAGCTGTCCTCATGCCTGGTGCTGCCGAAAAGTGGTGTTTTAATCTTTACTCCTGTCTCTAGAAAGAAACAGAACCTCACATCTCCCATGGAGAACTCCTTTACTCTCCTCTACATCCTGTAATCAGTGTGGGTTTCCTGAAGAAGGTGGAGTTTAAGGTACAGAAGTGGTTGTAGACAGTGAAAAGACAATTGCGTCCAGAAAGTGTCTTTATTTTACAGTTTAAAGTATGAACATTGCAATACACATGGAAACATGGTGAGTTTTGCTAGCTAACCTGAATCCCACTAGGGATCATCCAGACCCATTTGCAAGTAGATGATGTTTTTAATCAGTGGTGACCTAGAACAGCTGGTCCCTTTATCCTAGGGCGTGTGCTTTATTCCTTTAATTTCCCTCATAGTGGGCAAGACACATGCCAGCTGAGGATCCTGGCGCTGCCACTTGCTAGCTACTTGACCTTGAGCAATTTACTTAACCTTTCTTAGCCTCAATGTGCTCAATCCCAAAATGGGTATAATGATACCTAGTTTTCAGAGTTGTAAGAATTACAGAAAAGATAAAAGTCAAGTACCTGGAGTCAGAGACCTGGTACCTAATCAGTGCTCAGTAGGTGGGTTTTGTCCTTGTCACTGTTATTACTATTATATCACTAGATTCAGAAAACTGGGTACAAGTCACTCTTCTTCCACGTGCTGGCACTTTGACCTTGGATGAATTGCATAGCTGTTCAAAACTTTGATTTTGGCATCTGTGAAGTGTGACTAGTAATTTCTACTTTACCAGATAGCAGTAGGTTTAGCAACAACAAACAGAAAAGCCAACCACAATGGTTTAAACACGTAGGGAGCCATTGATCTCACTTAACAAGCCTGCCAGGGACACGATGCTAGAGTTGGTTCAGCAGCTTGACCTCAGCAGGACCAGCACCTGGGTGACTCTCCGGGGTTCTCTTGGCCTTTTTCACCGGCTCTGCCCTTCGTGGTCCCAGTATGACTGCTGTCCGTTTAAGGCATCATCTTTGTCCTAGGCATGGAGAAGGGGGAAGAGGAAGGCACAGAAGATATGCCTCTTCTTGCCAG
Source organism: Eschrichtius robustus (assembly GCF_028021215.1). Classification (NCBI taxonomy): domain Eukaryota; kingdom Metazoa; phylum Chordata; class Mammalia; order Artiodactyla; family Eschrichtiidae; genus Eschrichtius; species Eschrichtius robustus. The sequence goes on from NC_090834.1 coordinate 7,098,147, forward strand.
AAAAGCAAAAGCTTTCCCTACAGCCCACCCAGCAAACTGACGCTCACATGTCACCGACCACAATGGGGATGAGGGTCAGACCAGCCAGCTAACAGTGTTTGCCACGTCTTGTAATAGGGTTGCTGGGAGAATAGGTGAGCTGGTGTATGTGAAAGCATTTTGTACGTGCTTTTCCCAAAGAAGGTGATTATCCTCGCCCCAGCCCTTGCACAAAGCAGAGGCCAGTCAACTGGTTAAGTGATAACTGTATCGTTCAGGCCTTTTAACCCACACAGAGATAAACGGAAGGTGATGGTTGTTTTAGGACTAGCCGACAGGTCATACCCTCTTTCTGACCAAGCTGGGAGATATCCTGTTTGATTCTGTCAGCGAGGTGATGTTCGAATTGGGCTTGGTGGCTTCAGTTGTCTCTGCTTGATCTAACTGTGAGGCCACGTCCTAGATAAATACAGCAAATTTCTAGTACCAGCAGGAGGTATTCCTGAAAGACCCGTTCACCGGTAATGGGGTGATGTGAAATTAATCACAGGTAGTCTTCTTAATGTGTGCCCTCCCATTCATGTACCCTCATGACATCCTTAATCAGCATCCGCTATTTTTTAACAGCTTCATGGAGGTTTAATTTACATACCGTAAAATTCACTAAATGTACAATGGAATGATGTTTAGTAAATTTACACAGTTATGCAACTATTGATACCATCCATTTTAGAATAATTCTATCTCCCTGAAAAGGTCCCTCATGCCCATTTACAGACAATCCCCAGAATTGTCCCCCACCCTACACTCACGCCCACCTTGCGCTGGGCAATTGCTAAGCTACCTTCTGTCTCTAGGTTTGCCTTTTCTGGGCATTTCATGTCAATAGAATTTTAAAATATGTGGTCTTGTGCTTCTGGCTTCTTTCACTTAGCATGTTGTTGAAGTTCATCCATGTTGTAGCATGTATCAGAAGTTAGTTCATTTTTATTTTTAAATAGTATTTCATTGTATGGCTATACAGTTGATGATAAACTTTTAAATGCCTTCCACTTTTTGCTTATTATGAATATACTGCTATGAACATTTATGGACACGTCTTTTGTGGCCATATATATTTATTTCTCTTCAACAGATATCTAGGAGTGGATTTGTTGGGTCATGCAATTAATTTACGTTTAACATTCTAAGAAGCTGCCAAACTGTTTTCCACATTTTACCAGAGTGGAACATTTGTTACAATCCATGAACCTACATGGACCCATCATCACCCAAAGTCCATAGTTTAAATCAGGGCTCACTCTTGGCGTTGTACATTGTATGGGTTTTGACAAATGTATAATGGCATATATCCACCATTACACTATCACACAGAATAGTTTCACTGCCCAAAAAATCCTCTTTGTTCCACCTATTCACCCCTCCCTCCCAACCCTTGGCAACCACTGATCTTTTTACTGTCTTCATAGTTCTGCCTTTTCCAGATGTCATATAATTAATCATAAAGTTTGTAGCCTTTTCAGATTGGCTTCTTTTACTCAGTAATACGCATTTAAGTTTGCTTCATGTCTTTTCATGGCTTGGTAGCTCATTTCTTTTTAGCCATTGTCTGGATGTACCATGCTTTCTTTATCCATTCACCTGCTGAAGGACATCTTGGTTGCTTCCAAGTATTGCCAGTTATGAATGAAGTTGCTCCTATAAATATATGTGTGCAGGGTTTTATGTGGACATAAGTTTTCAACTCAGGTAAATACCAAGGAGTGTGATTGCTGGATTGTATTGTAAGAGTATGTTTACTTTGTAAGAAGCTGCCAAATTGTCTTCCAAAGTGGTTGTACCATTTCATATTCCCACCAGCAATGAATGAGAGTTCCTGTTGCTCCTCAACCTCACCATCATTCAGTGTTGTTAGTGTTTTGGATTTTGGCCATTTGAATAGGTGTGTGGTGGTATCTCATGTTGTTTTTATTGGAAATTTTCTAATGACATATGACATTGAGCATCTTTTCACATGCTTGTTCTCCAGGTATGCATCCTCTTAGGTGAGGTGTCTGATCAGCTCTTTTGCCCATTTTTTTAAACCAGGTTATTCATTTTCTTATTGTTGAGTTTTAAAAATTCTGCGTATATTTTGGATATTACTCCTGTATCAAATGTGTCTTTTGCAAATATTTTCTCCCAGTTTCTGACTTGTCTGCTTTTGCCCATTTTTAAATTGGGTTGTCTGCTTTCTTATTATTGAGTTTTCAAAAGAATTCTTAATATGTTCTGGATATAAGTTTTTTATTATTCATCTGATTCAGAAAATTTTCTCCCAGTGTGTGACTTACCTTTTAATTTTCTTAATGGTGTTTTTTAAAGTACAAAAGTTTTAAATTTTGATGCAGTCCTATTTCTTAATGTCTTTCTTTATGGATCATTCTTTTGTTGTGTATTGAAAAGCTCTGCTTAAACCAAGGCCACAATGGTTTTCAACTATGTTTCCTTCTAAAAGTTTTATAGATTTACCTCTTACATTTAAGTCTATATGAATTTGGGGTAAATTTGTGTGATGTGAGGCAAGGATCTCAATTCACATTTTTGCATGGGACTATCCAACCGTTCCAGCACCATTTGTTGAAAAGGTTATTCTCCCATTGAATTGCTTTGGCATCTTTTTAAAAAATCAATTGGCCATAAACGTAAGGCTTTAGTTCTGGACTCTCAATTCTATTCCATTGATCTATATGCCTATCCTTATATCAGCACGACACTGTAGGGGTTACTGTAGCTTTAAATCATGTTTTAAAATCAGAAAATGTAAGTAATCCAACTTCGTTCCTTTCAGAATTCTTTGGGCTATTCTGAGTTCTTCCATTTCTATGTAAATCTTGGCATTGTGTTGTCAATTTTATCAAAAAAATAAAATCCTGCTGAGATTTTGATAGGAATTGTGTAAAATCTAAACATAATTTGGGAAGAATTACCATCTAACATTTTTGAGTCTTTCTATCCATGAACATGGAATGTTACTCCATCTATCTGAAACTAATTTCTCTCAACAATTTTTTTTTTGTCTGAAACATTTATATTAACATATTTCCATACATATTTCCATACAAATACAAATATAAGATTTTTAGAAATTTCATATAATGTCTGAAACATTTATATTAACATATTCCATACAAATAACCCAATGAAAGTTTAGTATTAGTTGTTTTGTTTGTTTGTTTGTTTTATACTGCAGGTTCTTATTAGGCATCAATTTTATACACATCAGTGTATACATGTCAATCCCAATCGCCCAATTCAGCACACCACCATCCCCACCCCACCGCAGTTTTCCCCCCTTGGTGTCCATATGTCCATTCTCTACATCTGTGTCTCAACTTCTGCCCTGCAAACCGGCTCATCTGTACCATTTTTCTAGGTTCCACATACATGCATTAATATACGATATTTGTTTTTCTCTTTCTGACTTACTTCACTCTGTATGACAGTCTCTAGATCCATCCACGTCTCAACAAATGACTCAATTTCGTTCCTTTTTATGGCTGAGTAATATTCCATTGTATATATGTACCACAACTTCTTTATCCATTCGTCTGTTGATGGGCATTTAGGTTGCTTCCATGACCTGGCTATTGTAAATAGTGCTGCAATGAACATTCGGGTGCATATGTCTTTTTGAATTACGGTTTTCTCTGGGTATATGCCCAGTAGTGGGATTGCTGAGTCATATGGTAATTCTATTTTTAGTTTTTTTAAGGAACCTCCATATTGTTCTCCACAGTGGCTGTATCAATTTACATTCCCACCAACAGTGCAAGAGGGTTCCCTTTTCTCCACACCCTCTCCAGCATTTGTTGTTTGTAGATTTTCTAATGATGCCCATTCTAACAGGAGTGAGGTGATACCTCATTGTAGTTTTGATTTGCATTTCTCTAATAATTAGCAATGTTGAGCATCTTTTCATGTGCTTCTTGGCCATCTGTATGTCTTCTTTGGAGAAATGTCTATTTAGGTCTTCTGCCCATTTTTGGATTGGGGTGTTTGTTTCTTTAATATTGAGCTGCATGAGCTGTTTATATATTTTGGAGATTAATCCTTTGTCCGTTGATTCGTTTGCAAATATTTTCTCCCATTCTGAGGGTTGTCTTTTCATCTTATTTATGGTTTCCTTTGCTGTGCAAAAGCTTTGAAGTTTCATTAGGTCCCATTTGTTTATTTTTGTTTTTATTTCCATTACTCTAGGAGGTGGATCAAAAAAGATCTTGCTGTGATTTATGTCAAAGAGTGTTCTTCCTATGTTTTCCTCTAAGAGTTTTATAGTGTCCAGTCTTATATTTAGGTCTCGAATCCATTTTGAGTTTATTTTTGTGTATGGTGTTAGGGAGTATTCTAATTTCATTCTTTTACATGTAGCTGTCCAGTTTTCCCAGCACCACTTATTGAAGAGACTGTCTTTTCTCCATTGTATATCTTTGCCTCCTTTGTCATAGATTAGTTGACCATAGGTGCGTGGGTTAATCTCTGGGCTTTCTATCTTGTTCCATTGATCTATGTTTCTGTTTTTGTGCCAGTACCATATTGTCTTGATTACTGTAGCTTTGTAGTATAGTCTGAAGTCAGGGAGTCTGATTCCTCCAGCTCCATTTTTTTGCCTCAAGACTGCTTTGGCTATTCGGGGTCTTTTGTGTCTCCATACAAATTTTAAGATGATTTGTTCTAGCTCCGTAAAAAATGCCATTGGTAATTTGATAGGGATTGCATTGAATCTGTAGATTGCTTTGGGTAGTATACTCATTTTCACAATGTTGATTCTTCCAATCCAAGAACATGGTATATCTCTCCATCTGTTGGTATCATCTTTAATTTCTTTCATCAGTGTCTTATAGTTTTCTGCATACAGGTCTTTTGTCTCCGTAGGTAGGTTTATTCCTAAGTATTTAATTCTTTTTGTTGCAATGGTAAATGGGAGTGTTTCCATAATTTCTCTTTCAGATTTTTCATCATTAGTGTATAGGAATGCAAGAGATTTCTGTGCATTAATTTTGTATCCTGCAACTTTACCATATTCATTAATTAGCTCTAGCAGTTTTCTGGTGGCAGTTTTAGGATTCTCTATGTATAGTATCATGTCATCCGCAAACAGTGACAATTTTACTTCTTCTTTTCCAATTTGTATTCCTTTTATTTCTTTTTCTTCTCTGATTGCCGTGGCTAGGACTTCCAGAACTATGTTGAATAATAGTGGTGAGAGTGGACATCCTTGTCTCGTTCCTGATCTTAGAGGAAATGCTTTCAGTTTTTCACCATTGAGAATGGTGTTTGCTGTGGGTTTGTCATATATGGCCTTTATTATGTTGAGGTAGGTTCCCTCTATGCCCACTTTCTGGAGAGTTTTTATCAGAAATGGGTGTTGAATTTTGTCAAAAGCTTTTTCTGCATCTATTGAGATGATCATATGGTTTTTCTTCTTCAATTTGTTAATATGGTGTATCACATTGATTGATTTGCGTATATTGAAGAATCCTTGCATCCCTGGGATAAATCCCACTTGATCGTGGTGTATGATCCTTTTAATGTGTTGTTGGATTCTGTTTGCTAGTATTTTGTTGAGGATTTTTGCATCTATATTCATCAGTGATATTGGGCTGTAATTTTCTTTTTTTGTAGTGTCTTTGTCTGGTTTTGGTATCAGGGTGATGGTGGCCTCATAGAATGAGTTTGGGAGTGTTCCTTCCTCTGCAATTTTTGGGAAGAGTTTGAGAAGGATAGGTGTTAGCTCTTCTCTAAATGTTTGATAGAATTCACCTGTGAAGCCATCTGGTCCTGGACTTTTGTTTGTTGGAAGATTTTTAATCACAGTTTCAATTTCATTACTTGTGATTGGTCTGTTCATATTTTCTGTTTCTTCCTGGTTCAGTCTTGGAAGGTTATACCTTTCTAAAAATTTGTCCATTTCTTCCAGGTTGTCCATTTTATTGGCATAAAGTTGCTTGTAGTAGTCTCTTAGGATGCTTTGTATTTCTGCGGTGTCTGTTGTAACTTCTCCTTTTTCATTTCTGATTTTATTGATTTGATTCCTCTCCCTCTTTTTCTTGATGAGTCTGGCTAATGGCTTATCAATTTTGTTTATCTTCTCAAAGAACCAACTTTTAGTTTTATTGAGCTTTGCTATTGTTTTCTTTGTTTCTATTTCATTTATTTCTGCTCTGATCTTTATGATTTCTTTCCTTCTGCTAACTTTGGGTTTTGTTTGTTCTTCTTTCTCTAGTTTCTTTAGGTGTAAGGTTAGATTGTTTACTTGAGATTTTTCTTGTTTCTTTAGGTAGGCTTGTATAGCTGTAAACTTCCCTCTTAGAACTGCTTTCGCTGCATCCCATAGGTTTTGGGTCGTCGTGTTTTCATTGCCATTTGTCTCTAGGTATTTTTTTATTTACTCTTTGATTTCTTCAGTGATCTCTTGGTTATTTAGTAACGTATTGTTTAGCCTCCATGTGTTTGTCTTTTTTATGTTTTTTTCCCTGTAATTCATGTCTAATCTCATAGCATTGTGGTCAGAAAAGATGCTTGATATGATTTCAATTTTCTTAAATTTACTGAGGCTTGATTTGTGACCCAAGATGTGATCTATCCTGGAGAATGTTCCGTGCGCACTTGAGAAGAACGTGTAATCTGCTGTTTTTGGATGGAATGTCCTATATATATCAATTAACTCTATCTGGTGTATTGTGTCATTTAAAGCTTCTGTTTCCTTATTTATTTTCATTTTGGATGATCTGTCCATTGGTGTAAGTGAGTTGTTAAAGTCCCCCACTATTATTGTGTTACTGTCAATTTCCTCTTTTATAGCTGTTAGCAGTTGCCTTATGTATTGAGGTGCTCCTATGTTGGGTGCATATATATTTATAATTGTTATATCTTCTTCTTGGATTGATCCCTTGATCATTATGTAGTGTCCTTCCTTGTCTCTTGTAACATTCTTTATTTTAAAGTCTATTTTATCTGATATGAGTACAGCTACTCCAGCTTTCTTTTGATTTCCATTTGCATGGAATATCTTTTTCCATCCCCTCACTTTCAGTCTGTATGTGTCCCTAGGTCTAAAGTGGGTCTCTTGTAGACAGCATATATATGGGTCTTGTTTTTGTATCCATTCAGCCAGTCTATGTCTTTTGGTTGGGGCATTTAATCCATTCACGTTTAAGGTAATTATCGATATGTATGTGCCTATGACCATTTTCTTAATTGTATTGGGTTTGTTTTTGTAGGCCCTTTTCTTCTCTTGTGTTTCCCACTTAGAGAAGTTCCTTTAGCATTTGTTGTAGAGCTGGTTTGGTGGTGCTGAATTCTCTTAGCTTTTGCTTGTCTCTAAAGCTTTTGATTTCTCCATCAAATCTAAATGAGATCCTTGCCGGGTAGAGTAATCTTGGTTGTAGGTTCTTCCCTTTCATCACTTTAAGTATATCATGCCACTCCCTTCTGGCTTGTAGAGTTTCTGCTGAGAAATCAGCTGTTAACCTTATGGGAGTTCCCTTGTATGTTATTTGTCGTTTTTCCCTTGCTGCTTTCAATAATTTTTCTTTGTCTTTCATTTTTGCCACTTTGATTACTATGTGTCTCGGCGTGTTTCTCCTTGGGTTTATCCTGTATGGGACTCTCTGCGCTTCCTTGACTTGGGTGGCTATTTCCTTTCCCATGTTAGGGAAGTTTTCGACTATAATCTCTTCAAATATTTTCTCTGGTCCTTTCTCTCTCTCTTCACCTTCTGGGACCCCTATAATGCGAATGTTGTTGCGTTTAATGTTGTCCCAGAGGTCTGTTAGGCTGTCTTCATTTTTTTTCATTCTTTTTTCTTTAGTCTGTTCCGCAGCAGTGAATTCCACCATTCTGTCTTCCAGGTCACTTATCCGTTCTTCTGCCTCAGTTATTCTGCTATTGATTCCTTCTAGTGTAGTTTTCATTTCAGTTATTGTATTGGTCATCTCTGTTTGTTTGTTCTTTAATTCTTCTAGGTCTTTGTTAATCATTTCTTGCATCTTCTCAATCTTTGCCTCCATTCTTATTCCGAGGTCCTGGATCATCTTCACTATCATTATTCTGAATTCTTTTTCTGGAAGGTTGCCTATCTCCACTTCATTTAGTTGTTTTTCTGGGGTTTTTTCTTGTTCCTTCATCTGGTACATAGCCCTCTGCCTTTTCATCTTGTCTATCTTTCTGTAACTGTGGTTTTTGGTCCACAGGCTGCAGGATTGTAGTTTTTCTTGCTTCTGCTGTCTGCCCTCTGGTGGTTGAGGTTATCTAAGAGGCTTGATGGGAGGCTCTGGTGGTGGGTAGAGCTGACTGTTGCTGTGGCGGTCAGAGCTCAGTAAAACTTTAATCCACTTGACTGTTGATGGGTGGGGCCGGGTTCCCTCCCTGTTGCTGTGGCGGTCAGAGCTCAGTAAAACCTTAATCCACTTGACTGTTGATGGGTGGGGCTGGGTTCCCTCCCTGTTGGTTGTTTTGCCTGAGGCAACCCAACACTGGAGCCTACCTGTGCTCTTTGGTGGGGTTAATGGCAGACTCTGGGAGGGCTCACGCCAAGGAGCACTTCCCAGAACCTCCGCTGCCAGAGTCTTTGTCCCCACGGTGAAACAGAGCCACCCCCCGCCTCTGCAGGAGACCCCCCAACAGCAGCAGGTAGGTCTGGTTCAGTCTCCCCCAGGGTCACTGATCCTTCCCCTGGGTCCCGATGTGCACACTACTTTGTGTGTGCCCTCCAAGAGTGGGGTCTCTGTTTCCCCCAGTCCTGTCGAAGTCCTGCAATCAATTCCCACTAGGCTTCAAAGTCTGATTCTCTAGGAATTCCTCCTCCCATTGCAGGACCCCCAGGTTGGGAAGCCTGACGTGGGGCTCAGAACCTTCACTCCAGTGGGTGGACTTCTGTGGTATAAGTGTTCGCCAGTCTGTGAGTCACCCACCCAGCAGTTATGGGATTAGATTTTACTCTGATTGCGCCCCTCCTACCGTCTCACTGTGGCTTCTCCTCTGTCCTTGGACGTGGGGTATCCTCCTTGGTGAAGTCCAGGGTCTTCCTCTCAATGATTGCCCAGCAGCCAGTTGTGATTCTGGTGCTCTCGCTAGAGGGAGTGAGAGCACGTCCTTCTACTCCGCCATAGTTCTGGAGGTCCGAATTCCAAAATGGATCGCACTGGGACAAAACCAACGTGAGCAGCAGGTCTGCGGTCTTTCCCAGAGGTCCTAGGGAAAAATCTGTTCTCTTGCTTTTTCCAGTTTCTAGATGCTGCCCCTTTCCCCCAGCTTCAAAGCAAGCAATGGCCAGAAAGTCCTTCTCACAGCGCACCATCGTAACACTCAACAATGTTTTTTTAGTTGGCCGTGTACGAGTTTTTCACTTTTGTTAAATTTATTCCTAAGTGTTTAGTATTTTTAGGCTACTGTAAATGGGATTGTTTTCTTAGTTTTGTATTTGGATTATTGCCAGTATATAGAAAGAAAATTAATTTTTGTATATTGATTTTATATCCTGTGACCTTGCTGAATTCATTTATTAGTTCTAGTAATTTTTGTTATAGATTCCTTAGGATTTTTAATATGTAGGGTCTTCTACAAATAAAGACAGCTTTCCTTTCATCTTCCTTCTAGTCTGGTTGCCAAGTATCTGTTAATGAATTTGAAATTTTACAGAACACTCAAAAACAGTAAAGAGGAGGTCCCCAGGGAAGATAGTGTGATGACTCCCGAGTCTGCAAATTGGGGCTGGGGTGGCAGAAGGGACCAGGGAGTCCCTCATTAGACTGTGATGAGTTTGGACTCACTTATTCACCTTGCAGAGCGCTAGGATGAAGGAACTGCTATAAGAAATGCATGTCCAGGTTTGATGGTGGGGACTTTGATAGTGAGACAGAAGATGCATTATTGTTGAGCCCCTTTCAGAGAAATTGAATTACATACTCCAGTATTTTTTATTTTGTTCCATGAAGAAATGGTTTGTTCCCTTCCCGTTATTTTGGAGATCCTTTTCTGCTCAGCAGGGAATGGCTGGTACGCTACCCCTTCCAAATGAAGGCGGGGAAACAGTGACACGAAGGTAGCCAGGTGAACAGTCAAGAGTTCTTGAGAACATGAGTTTATCTGCCATCATAGCAGTAATTCCAAACCATAACAACCATGCTTCCTCTTCTCCAGTGAAGAGCCTTTTAAATAATCCCTCATTATTTATTTTTTTAATAAATTTATTTATTTATTTATTTATTTTTGACTGTGTTGGGTCTTCGTTGCCGTGCACGGGCTTTCTCTAGTTGTGGCGAGCGAGGGCTACTCTTCGTTGCAGTGCGTGGGCTTCTCATTGTGGTGGCTTCTCTTGTTGTGGAGCATGGGCTCTAGGCACGTGGGCTTCAGTAGTTGTGGCGTGTGGGCTCAGTAGTTGTGGCTCACGGGCTCTAGAGTGCAGGCTCAGTAGTTGTGGCGCAGGGGCATGTGGGATCTTCCTGGACCGGGGCTCGAACCCACGTCCCCTGCTTTGGCAGGCGGATTCTTAACCACTGCGCCACCAGGGAAATCCTCCCTCATTATCTAACATGCAATGGCTATATGGTTATGTGAGCTGTTATCTATTTATGTTGACTATTAATAAATGATTAGACCATATTGTGTGGGTTTTAATAACTCCATAGGGAGGGAAGTGTGGCCAGGAAGTGAAATCTCAAGCAATTACACATTCGTAGGGTGAGTTATTTTTTTTCTAACACGCAGAAGCTGTTCACTTACAAGTAAATTGAACATGTAGGCCTGCAGCCCTTACTTAGGATTCTGTCCATGCAAAAAGAAGGCACTCACAGCAGATGCACAGTTCCTGGTGGGAAGAACCTGTGGGGAGCAGGAGTGGCAGGGACTGCCCAAGGCAAGAGCTGATGCTTGTTAGGTTGGATGCATTGCCCTGCGCCTTGGCTTTTCAGGTGGGCTGAAAACCTCCATGGGGACAGGAATGTTGATGGTCATGGTCATATCTGTGTGACGCCAACCAGGGCTTTTAAAATGTATTCTTCCAAATCAGATAGGTCCCCACCCCCCAAATTCACCTGCTTGACTGCTTTCCAGATAAGACCCAGGAAGCCACACTGCACCCCTTACACACATGCCCTTCCCCATTCTAGACAAACAGGTGAGAGACTATTGGAAAATCAGGATTAGAGTGTCAGCCAGGGAGATTGGACAGAGGCAGAGAAAGCACCAGGCTTCAGCCACAAAATGGAAATGGACTCAAATCATTTTCTTGTCAGCGAGGATTTTCAAATCAATACCAAGCCTCCTTGCTACATACTTATTCTTTTTCTTCTTTTCTTGCTGTCTGCTGAGGGTGATGATGAATTCCTTTCTCCAGGTAGCTGTAGAAATAAGATGCTTATACTCGCCTAGGTACCAGGGTGCCATGTCCATGCCCACCCAGGTGAAAACACAGCACTCCTGGGTGTCAGCCTACCCCAGGGCTCTGCAGCATTTGTCACCATCTTTTCTCTTTGCTGTAACGGGAATTGAATCCACTTTTCCAGCCTCACTGCTCCCATCCGGAAACTGGTGAATTTTCCTAGACTGCTCTAAGGAAGAATGAGTACAGGCACATGACTGTCCCCATTCCGCCTTTGACTTGTTTGGACAGCCAGTGCTACTCAGGGTCCTCGCTGTTCCAGTTGCTACTAGAAGGCAGATTTGGACATCAAACAAATTCATTCTCTAGGATGGCCATCCTAGAGGGTTCACTAAGGACTCCCTTCAAAAGAAAAGTATCGTAAGATTGTCCCAAGCATGGATCCCATAGCACTTGGGCTCCTGGAAGACAGGGAGGTTCTCCTCTGTAAACTCCTTCTCTTTCCATAACCAACAGTGAAGGCTTGTGGAGTGATTGACGGCAAAGGATGGAGATGGAAGGGAGGGATGGGAGAGAGATCATAGATTCCAGTGTGTCCATTTGTAAACAGGGAAGGACGTTTTATATTCTATTACAAGTTAATCGCTAAAGGGATGTTGCCTATAAGCTAAAATTATACATAATGGTCCATCCCTGGGAACCCTGCTTCCCAGGTAATGAGCGTTAAGCTAAAATACCTTTGTTTAGCTCACAGGAGACCTCCTGACCAGGCCCACCCGTGAATGACTGCAGGGAGGAAGAAATTAACCCATGCCCTCCAGAGGCTGATGGGAACCAGGAAGTGTTTGACTTTATTCCCTCGCCTTTTAATATAAAAGGAGCCTGAATTCTAACTCAGGCAAGATGGTTCTTTGGGGGCGTGAGCCCACCATCTTCTCAGTTTGCCGGCTTTCCGAATAAAATCGTTATTCCTGGCCCCAGCAACTCATCTCTCCATTATTGGCCTGTCGTGCTGTGAGCAATGTGAGCTTTGACTCGGAAGCACGTTCATCCAATCTTGATTTCAGCACAGATGACGTGCCAAGCACTGCAGTGGGTGCTGGTGATAGAGCGGTGCCCAAGAAACAGGCCCTTGCCTCAAGGAGCTTAACGATGGGCTGGGGAGGCAGACACACGTGGGTGAGGCACATAAGGTCTGTGCTGGGCTGAGCACAGAGGGCTGTGGGAGCTCAGAGGTAGGGTGTTCAACTCCCCGAAGGTTTCTGAGAGAAGGTGAGTTGTACACTTCTTCTATGTGGGAAGGAGGATGGCGGGGGGACATAGGGCAGAGCGAACAGAATGTAAAAGCCTGGAGACAAATGTCTGCATAGGCTGGGAATTCCGAGTGTTCAGGGCAGCTGGGAAGAGTGGGTGTAGAAGAGGGTGGTCAGCTATGACGCTAGTGTGATACCCAGTCTGTAGATGATGAAGGGCCTGAGAAGAGGCTGTGTGAAGGATTTGGGACACAATCCTGAGAGCACGGAGGGCGGGGGGTGGAGCATGGGAGCAGCGTGACCCGATAGGCAGTTCAGTAAGCCCCCCGCACTGTGTTGCATATGGGATGGGTTGGGGGAGCAGAGCTGAATGCAGGGAGGTGATACAGGAAGATGGCAGGCCCCGTGGTGGCATGGGAATGCAGAGCATCCCGTGCCCACCCCTCATCCTCAGCAGCCTTCCTCAGCATCGGTTCCAGGCAGTCACTGCAGGAAAGGGCAGAAGACTGAAACCAAGAAAGTGGATGCATCACAGAGACAGCTTTTAAGCTTGGAGAAACTTTGAGGGACAAGGGGAAAACGCCTGCCGTGGAGCTCTAGAGTGCTTAGAAATAGTAGGGAAAGGCCTGCCCCCATCACTAGAGTAGGGTAGCAAGGCGATGGGCATCAAGCATGGGTTTGGAGGCATTGAGGAGTAACCCAGTTCCAGGGCATTGCACACAGGGCTCCAGAGGCACGGGTGAGATCCAAACGTTGCAAAGAATGGGGGAAGAAAAGGCTTTGGCGCGCACAATGGGGTTCATTCACGAACTTACTGAGTGGCTCCTGTTACCACAGTAACATGTCAAGGGTTTTGCAGATCTGGGAGGAAAAAAAAGAAAAAAACAAACCCTAAGTTACAGTAATCAAAGCAAATTAGGTCACTGTTACGAGTTATTAATTTTAATGCATTAAGAAAAGTGTGCAGGGGGGAGTGAAGGGTTTATGTGTGTGTGTTTTTTAAACATGGCAAATGGGAAACAGCAAAAAGTACAACAATAATTATGCTGAAAGCAAAGTGAAGTGTTCCATAAAATGTAAGAAATGAACAAATGACATGCCCCTCCTTCCTCCTCCCTCCAGTGTAGTTAGGGGTGGGTGAGGTGAGGAGGGGGCCCGCAGCCTCTCATGCAATAACGAGCTCTCGGTTCACATCTCCCTGCATGTTGAGGGGTGTTACTTAAGCCAAGCTGAAATTCAGCACTGAAAAGAAAGCACAGAGGGGCATTTTTCTGGGCTGAGTTATGTTTAGTGCGGAATCGCTCTTAGGCAAATGTGCCATATGATGAGGGGAAATTGGAAGCCGTGAATAGATTCTCCAGGAACATTCATACCCAAGGGGACTCCGGGCAGGCTGGCTTTTTTTGGATGCTGGGCCTGGCTGACTCACTCCACAGCCTACTTCCCTGATGGGGCTCTGGGTCCCCCAGCTGCAAATCTGGGTCATGTGCCACTCCAGCCTGAACAGGCTTGGTATGCTTTTGTTCTGTCTTATTTGACTTCCCTTTCGTTGTTGTTGTTGTATTTGTTTGCTTTTTGTCGTGTTCGGTTTTGCTCTGTATCTTTGAGGCAGGGACAGAAAATTCTGCGTTCCAGATGATGTCATGTGTGGAACTGACCTCCTTTTTTCTATACACACAGTCTCCCTCTCCCCCCGACCCTCTGACCTCTTCCTGAACACACCCTCATTGCCCACATGCCCACACATTCCCCCTTTCAATCCCTGTCTAGGTGGCATTTGGGTCATTAGATGCTTTGCAGATTTGGGAGGAGAAGCTAGGACTCAGCTCTGTGGCTGCATCACCTCCCTTGACTCTTAGGATCCAACCACACTGTCCTCCTGGAAACTCTCCTCTCCTTTGCCTGTAAGATCACTTCCTCTCGCGTGCCTTTTCTCCTTCCGACCACACTCAGTCACAACTGGCTGTGCACCTTCCCCACTCTCTGAACCCAGCTGGCCGCCCACATTCTTAAAAGCTCCTAAGGAATCTGTGCATCTGAACTTGATAACTCCCTCTCTCTCTCTCTCTTTTCTCAGGGTGACTTCATCCTTCCTTTCTCATAGTTTTACCAATTGGGAATCAGCTCCTAACTCCCAAGCCCAGAATCTGGCCTTCATCTTTTACCTAAGCTCAGAGGAACCCCCTGGAGATCTCCATCCGTGTAGCTCATAAGCACCACAAAATCATTTTTTTTAAAAACGAACAACTTCCCCCTCTCCTCGGTAACCTCTTCTACTTTTATCCTCCCCAAGCAAACAAATCAAACAAAGCAATATTATATAAAACAACAGCAAAAACTCTACTTGTCTTTTATTTCTTGTTGACATTAAAACATAGCATCTGCCAGCCAGCCGTGCAGGTGAGGGGCACTTGAGTTAACCAGGATCTCACCCTCTCAGTCCCTGCACGTGGATAATACCGCTGCAGTAGCCCACAACCCTCCCTCTCCTCCTGCTGCCACTGTCACTGCTGTGGTTCCAGCCATCACCCTCTCCAGCTCATGGACGGCTCTCTCAGAAGCAGTGTCAGTCTACAGGGTCTCCCTTCTCCAGTCCATCCTCTACACTGATTTCAGAGCTGTCTTTCCAAAACCTGGACCTGATCAAGGCATTCCTACCTAAGGTCCTAGAATAGCTTCTCATTGTGTAAAGGATGATGTAAGAAGCATTTCAAGGTCCAGTGAAATCTGGCCCCAGTCAACTTCGCTGCCCTCAATTCTGGCCACTCTTCCCTACCCCATGACTAGCCCCATATCCTCTAGCTCCTAAATGCTCCGTGCACATCCGTCTGTCTGAGCCTTTGCTCCTGATCTTCTCGCTGATGGCATCCACGCCATCTCTTCTCTACCTAGAAAACTCCTACTCATCTTCAAGACCCCTGAAGCCCCCCTAAAGAGTGAATCTCCCTTCCCTGGACTCTTCGGAAAATCGCCTTTACCGTAGCACTTCTCACAATCTCCTGTGTTTAATTGTACACATTCCTGGTTCCCCCGTCAGTTTCTGAACCCCTTGAGAGATACCATCTTTGAATCCTCATCGAACATGGGGAAGTTTATGCTTTTTTTAAAATTCTTTATTCATGTTTTATTCTTTTCCTCAACGAAATTCTCACTTACAAATGGAAAAGTTCTGAGACGTCATCATAACCTATTCAAGACTGTAGATCCCAAGGTGGCAAAGTGTAAGTGAATTGAGAGGTAGAAGTACTAGAAATACTGATCAGACAGTCTCCTCTGGAGGATGGTCTCTCTCCAAGGTCACGCATTCTAGGGATGGATACTCTGAGATTTGAGAACACGTGAAGGCACCAGGGGGACGACAGAGCAAGCTCCTGTGCCTGGTTCTTATGTGAATGTTTCTGAAGGTTCAGGAGTCAGAGGGCAGGGGGTGGGAGGGTGGACAACACTTGAAATTCTGGTTTCTTTTCTACTCTATTGTTAGGTGATTTGAGTAAAAGTCATCTCCACATTTCCCAGTAAAATAGTCCAAAGGGAGAGTGGTCAAAGGAGAACTTTCATTTTTCATTTATTAAAATACTGTTTATTTTTATGATAAAGAGAGAAAGAAAAATGTAAGCCTGGTGGAATCCCACAGAAGTCTGACCAATCTTATGCCTAGCATTGCTAAGTAAGAACAGGTATAGAATGGTGGGTATAACTGAATAGTACATATCAATATATGAGTGTGTGTACATGTAGTCATAAATCCACCTAATATTTGTTGAGTAGCCACTGTGTCCCAAGTAAGCAGTGTGTGTGTGTGTGTGTGTGTGTGTGTGTTTGTGTGTGTTCCACATGCTATGTTGGGAAGCTTTCCTTTCAGTAATTTGTATGACCCTCATCTCTTCTGTCTTCAGTACTTTCTGGACACTGGGAGAGAAAGCACATTTTTTTTCCCAGAAGCTAATTTACCTTGTGAGTGGAAAGCTCCATTTTAATTGATTCTATATTTCAAGATCCAAGTAACCTATAATCTCAGCTCAGTTGTCAATATTTTGCCTGCCCGCTCCCTTAGCCTTGAACATGCAGATGGCGCAGGCAGAGAGCCGCTGTCACGGCTCAGGAGGAAAAGGAAGAGCAGCTCAGGGTGATAATCTCCTTTTGATTTTTTTCCCCTTACTTTTCCTACACCCTCTCTCAAATCCACTAAAACGGGGGAAAATCCATAGCGATTAGAAAAACTTCTGACCGAGACCTCTTTCTCCTTTGGCTTCCATTTTTTTCCCGCACCCTCTTTAGTATTCAGAAGGCACTCAAGCATCAGAGGTTTCCATGATGCTTGGCTGTGCTCAGTATCCCAGCCACAGAGTGGGAAGGAATTCTTACTGGAGATTTCAGCGTTCCTTTCAGGCCGAGGCCAGGGGGCTTCTGTCACACTCCCAGGCATAATTCTGCCAGCGAGCCACTGGAGCAGTGATGGCGACAGTTCTGCAGAGGCAAAGAGAGCATTAGAGATGTGAGTTAAGTGGGGAGTAGCCTCTGACTGGACAAGGTACCCAGGGAGTCTCTCAGCTGTCCCGTAGAGCTGTGGGTCTACCTGGCAGAACCTGGGAAGGTGGGCACACACAGCACTTCAGGTTGACCCTACAGAGAGCTGCACGGGTCACCAAATGACAAGAAAATACTCAAATTAGCCCAGTTAGGTTCAATGATGATCCTGGGCTCTATGTTAGGAATATTGACTTTCATTGTACAACCCACTAGCTAGATACTTGTCCTCCCATCTTACAGAAGACAAAAGTGAATTGCTTAGCTCAAGGGGCACAACTAGCAGGCAGTTGATCCAGATTTCAACCCCAGATGTGCCAGGATCCTGCCCTTCGTTACTGATGGGCAGGATGGACCTCCAACACTGCTTTCCGGTTTCTCCTCCGCTCCTCTCCCCGGCCCTGATGTGATGCGTGGACAAGGCGTGGGAACACGGGGGAGTGCTGTGCAAGGTTGGGGGTCATAGAAAGGACGTCAGGAAAGAGAAGCAGAGCGCCTCAGCTCTCTGCCTGCCACGCACAGGACAGATGACTCTTCTGGACATGGATGCCCCAGGTCCTGGCGTGTCTGATTCCTGGCGGCCAGAGCCCTGTTCTCTGTCCGCTGTAGGTACAAGGAGGGTCATTGCCTGGGAACGTACAGGGCAGAAGGGGGAGGAGAAGGCAGGTGCCCGCACAGTGGGGAAGTGGCGGAGATGGGCAGGTGGGAAGGGCTGCCAGGCATTTTTAATGCTGATTCCCCGGGGGTGACTCCGGGATGCTGGTGTTCTTGGGCCCTGCGGAGGGTGAAGCTGGGAATCTGGCGGTCACTGACAGCAGGAAGACATAATGCCAAGGAGGAGAGGGCAGGTGGGCAAGGTCCCAGGCGCTGGCATCTGCTCTCCAGCTCAGCCCTCATGCTGCCTTCAGCGCAGGCCTGACAGCCTCCTCCATCTAATCTGAAAATTCCCCCATCTGCCTCAGGCGGTCCTGTGACTCCATGCCTGTGTCATGGGGCAGCCGCTGACTTTTCTTGCTCTCCACTCCATCCCTTCCTCATTCCCAGGCTCCCGTCACTGGAAAGAAGCAGCGACCTGCTGCTGCCTGGCAACCTCATCGCAGGGGCTGGGCCCCCTCTCAATGGTCAGGACACACGCACGTGTGAGCGGGATCCCAGGGCATTGACAGCCCAGGGAAAGGGCAGGAGAGCCTTCCAGTTACCAGTGGAGTGTGATGGTGGGTGGCAGGTGGAGACGTAACAGAGGGGCATCGGCCAAACCTTTGCAAGGGCTTCCGCGATCCTGTAAACCCTCACCCTTTTCCCTCGTGGAAGGAGAGAGCTGGGAAAGTGAGCAGAGATCTTTCTAGAATAGTCCCTTTTAAGTTCACACACACCCTTTCCCTTTGCCCTAAGAGCACAGCTCCCAGGCATAGTTATTATTCTTTCCCTGTCTCCTCTGCCACACCACACACACACACACACACACACACACACACACACACACCAGACACACACAGTCACGCTGAATATCCATGCTGTTGGGAAGTGAATCAGGCTACTAACAACTTCTATCCTCAACCTCCAGGGAACCTAACCAGGAGGAGTGGGGAAGCCAGGTGAGGTGTCAGTGGGCTGGGGGACGGTGCATCCAGTGTCACCACTGTAGTCAAACAGTGGCGGGGCTGCAGGTGAGCATGGGAGTAGCCACGTTTGCTTGGAGAGGCAGGGGTTTTAATGGAGCCAAGCTGCTCCTTTTTCTTTTCCTTCTTCCAAATACCCAAATGGCCCTACCTTTAAATAAATGCCGTGCTGAGGCCAGTTTCTGGGAGGAAGAGACCAGAAGCTGAAGAGCAGTCTGCGGGTCTGGTGTGTAAAGCCACATATGTTCCTTATTGCAAATGGGCAAATATAAGAATGACATAAAATTAATGGGCATTAGACTTCCCGTGTGCCTGGAAATCCTCTCTATTTTAGATCCCGATCATTTTTTTCATTGAGCAAATATTTTGGAGCGCTTGCTAAGTGCCTGGTACTATGATAGGTGCTGGCAGAGAGCTCTCTGCAGGTTGTAAACAGGACAGTGAGACCGAATTTGTGTTTTGAAAGATCACTGTCTCTGCAGTGAGGAGAAGGGATGAGCCACAAGAGGACACGAGGGTCAGGAAAACCAGTTGGGTGGATTCATCCAGGTGAGGATGATGGTGACCTCAACTAGGAACATGGGGAAGGAGCAGGGGGCATAGAGTCAAGAGATGTCTAGTCTCCCAGACGTAAAGCCACTGTTTATTGAGTACCTACTATGGACAAGGCACTGTGGCAAGTGCTGGGAGTAGAGGGATGAGCAATACTGAGGAGTAAGATGAAAAGAGCTCAGTGTTGCGCTGGTCCTGGGGGCTGAGGGTCAGGGAGAAGCCGTGACGACTGATGCTCTAGTTTTGTGTTTGAACACACGGGTAGATGGACAAGCCCTCACAGCAACTGGGACCATGTGAGGAGGAGAAGGTTTGGAGGCAAAGCCAGTGACTTCCATTTTGGACATATCGAGCTGAAATTGGTTCTGGTGCCTTTAAGTAGAGACGCCCAGTAAATAGTTGGTTATGTGGGGCTGGAGCTCAGGAGACAAATCTGCTCCAGGATTATGAAAAGAATCTGGGCAGAACTCCCAAGCAATACTAACATTTAAGAAAGGAGCAAGATGTAGCTGTCCAGTTTTCCCAGCACCACTTATTGAAGAGGCTGTCTTTTCTCCATTGTATATTCTTGCCTCCTTTATCAAAAATAAGGTGACCATAGGTGCGTGGGTTTATCTCTGGGCTTTCCATTCTGTTCCATTGATCTATATTTCTGTTTTTGTGCCAGTACCATACTGTCTTGATTACCGTAGCTTTGTAGTATAGTCTGAAGTCTGGGAGCCTGATTCCTCCAGCTCTTTTTTTCTTTCTCAAGACTGCTTTGGCTATTCGAGGTGTTTTGTGTTTCCATACAAATTGTGAAATTTTTTGTTCTAGTTCTGTGAAAAATGCCATTGGTAGTTTGATAGGGATTGCATTGAATCTGTAGATTGCTTTGGGTAGTATAGTCATTTTCACAATATTGATTCTTGCAATCCAAGAACATGGTATATCTCTCCATCTGTTTGTATCATCTTTAATTTCTTTCATCAAGTGTCTTATAGTTTTCTGCGTACAGGTCTTTTGTCTCCTTAGGTAGATTTATTCCTAGATATTTTATTCTTTTTGTTGCAATGGTAAATGGGAGTGTTTCCTTAATTTCTCTTGGAAGGTGTGGAAACCTAAGTTGATGTTATAAAATTTTATTTCCTTGGGTCTATAGCAATACACCCCTTCCCCACCTCTGGTGTCATAGGAATGTCTTGTGTCCAACTGCCCACTCTCTCTAATATGCATCAATCAGGATTGCACACACATACTGAAATCCATTGGTAGTGGCTGCCTGGCCTTCAGTGTAGGAAAAGACGCTGAAAAAGAACACTATACATGACTAGTAATGTCTGCCATGGGCACAGGCATGAAGAATGAAATTAGAACACTCCCTAACACCATACACAAAAATAAACTCAAAATGGATTAAAGACCTAAATGGAAGGCCAGACACTATAAAACTCTTGGAGGAAAACATAGGCAGAACACTCTATGACATAAATCACAGCAAGATGCTTTTTGACCCACCTCCTAGAGAAAGGGAAATAAAAACAAAAATAAACAAATGGGACCTAATGAAACTTAAAAGCTTTTGCACAGCAAAGGAAACCATAAACAAGGCAAAAAGACAACCCTCAGAATGGGAGAAAATATTTGCAAATGAAGCAACTGACAAAGGTTTAATCTCCAAAATTTATAAGCAGCTCATGCAGCTCAATATCAAAAAAACAAACAACCCAATCCAAAAATGGGCAGAAGACCTAAATAGACATTTCTCCAAAGAAAATATACAGATTGCCAACAAACATATGAAAGGATGCTCAACATCACTAATCATTAGAGAAATGCAAACCAAAACTACAATGAGGTATCACCTCACACCAGTCAGAATGGTCATCATCAAAAAATCTACAAACAGTAAATGCTGGAGAGGATGTGGACAAAAGGGAACCCTCTTGCACTGTTGGTGGGAATGTAAATTGATACAGCCACTATGGAGAACAGCATGGAGGTTCCTTAAAAAACTAAAAATAGAACTACCATACAACCCAGCAATCCCACTACTGGGCATATACCCTGAGAAAACCATAATTCAAAAAAACCATAATTCAAAACCATAATTCATGTACCACAATGTTCATTGCAGCTCTATTTACAATAGCCAGGACATGGAAGCAACCTAAGTGTCCATCGACAGAGGAATGGATAAAGAAGATGTGGCACATACATACAATGGAATATTACTCAGCCATAAAAAAGAAACGAAATTGAGTTATTTGTAGTGAGGTGGATGG
Source organism: Eschrichtius robustus (assembly GCF_028021215.1). Taxonomy (NCBI): domain Eukaryota; kingdom Metazoa; phylum Chordata; class Mammalia; order Artiodactyla; family Eschrichtiidae; genus Eschrichtius; species Eschrichtius robustus. The sequence continues at coordinate 7,119,703 of NC_090834.1, forward strand.
ACCTAGAGTCTGTCATACAGAGTCAAGTAAGTCAGAAAGAGAAAAACAAATACCGTATGCTAACACGTATATATGGAATCTAAAAAAAAAAAAAAATTGTTCTGAAGAACCTAGGGGCAGGACAGGAATAAAGATGCAGACGTAGAGAATGGACTTGAGGACACAGGGAGTGGGAAGGGTAAGCTGGAACGAAGTGAGAGAGTGGCATGGACATATATACACTACCAAATGTAAAATAGATAGCTAGTGGGAAGCAGCCGCATAGCACAGGGAGATCAGCTCGGTGCTTTGTGACCACCTAGAGGGGTGGGATAGGGAGGGTGGGATGGAGATGCAAAAGGGAGGAGATATGGGGATATATGTATATGTAAAGATGTTAAAATAAATAAATAAAATTTAAAAAGAAAGAAGCAAGAGAGAGGGGTCCACAAGGCAAACTGGGAAGAAACATCCAGAAAAGTAGGAGGGAAAACCAGGAGAGTGTGCTGTCATGGAAGCCAAGGCAAGAACATTTCAAGGAGAGAAAACTGACTCTGGTGACATAAATACTGACCAGTGGCCATTGAAATTCAGAGCAATGAGGTTACGAAACCTCAGAGAAAGACATTCAAGAGGAAGGTAGAAATGGGCACCAGAACAGTGTGGGCTGAGGAAGAAACGGGGGTTAAGAACCAGGTAGAGTGAATGCACACACCCCTTTCCAGGAGTTTGGTGGTAAACAGAGCGGAGAAAGTGGGGAAGTAGCTGCAGAGAAGTCTGGGGTAGAGAGAGTTCTGTTGCTACTGCTTTTTGCTTCCATTTTAAGATGGAAGAGACTTGCACACATCTTAATCCTGTTGGGAAGAAGGGGAGAGGGTAAAACTGACAGGACAAGGCCCCCGGAAGTGGGAGGGAAAGGGATCCACAGCACAGATGGGGGGGTCAGCCATGTATAGGTGGTGGTCCACTTTTCTCGTGTCCTAAGAGGAAAGGTGGAGAGGATGAGCACAAAGTCAAGATGACAGGTTGGAGACAGGACATTGAGAAAACACTTCTCTGTTGGCTTTTATTTTCTCTGCTACAAGTGGGAGCCAGGGAAGGCAGCAGTAAAGTTTAGGAAGCGTGGAGGAGGCATCATTCAGCCTTTGTGGAGGATGGCAGACAGCTCTGACCACAGCAGCACAGAGGTGTTGCAGCTGGCGTGGACGGGCCAGTGGAGGTTGGAGGTCACGCATACACATGGGGCCAGTCGAGTGCTGGGGTGATTTGGTCCAGCAACTCTCAGCATCCCAGAATTGGGCACAGGGAAGGCAGATCATGAAGTGAGCTGGGGTTGGGATTTTCACGGAAGGTAGGATTACAGACAAGGGGGTAAGTGCGATGGGTGACTTAGGGAAGAGAGTGAAGATGCAGGGTCTGTAGGATAAGGAGAAAGAAAGAGGCCAAAGAGGGGAGGTTTCAATAATATCTAAGAACGTATCTGTCTTAGAACACATTCTGAGCTATAGCCAAGAAAGATCAGGAAAATTAGGAAGCTGTGAACAGGAAATAAAGCATCTAAATTTATTCTTTCAGGAAAAAAGACTATGGCACGGCCCCACAAGAACAAAATGAACACCAATAGAACCTCTTCACAGGAAGACTTCTTTAACTGGAAATCCCAAATCCAGATCAAATGGATTAAATTCCACAGTGAAGTGAGGATCTTTGCATTTAGAGAGATTTCACTCTACCTTTTGTTCCTCAGAGCAGTGGTTTGATAGCATTATTATAATGCTGTGTACTTGTCTCTGTCTAATCGATAGGTCTCTTGAGATCTACAGATGCATCTTATAGTGATAAAGAAAGACATTTTATAGGTAGAGTCGGCAGTGGGAGAGCATATCAGACCGTGTAAAGGCAATCAAGCATGAGTGTTAGGAGCATGAGTTTTGGGGGTCAAATTTCTAACCTCGCCAGTCACTGTCTGTTTGACATTAGGAAAGTGATTTAACCTTTCAGAGCTTTCATCTATACGATAGAGAGAATGATGAGTGCTTCATGGGACTGATATGAAGGGTAAATGATAGAATTAAATGATGAAATAAATGATAGACTTATGAACACAGCATCGCGCCAGGCATGTAGTAATGGTTCAGTAAATGACAATTCGTGATAGTAGTAGTACTGTTACTGATTAAGGCAGAAGAACAAGCTAGGCTCTATGACTCATCCCTAGGTAGCAACACCTATGGCCCGCATTTGCTGATGCCAACCGAGCTAGTCCCACACGTCCCCCCCCAGCCTGCACCGGCAGCTCCTGCATGTCCTCCTTGGAACCTTACAGCCTAAAACTTCTCCGCATCTACTCTGAAAGTCATGTACCCTTATCTAGCCCCTCTCAGGAAGTGCTTCTCTTCCAGAGCACGGCTGACTGTGGGAGCTCAAAAGGCTTCTGCACAACAGGCCTCACTAACACGAAGCATGTCTCGGCCACTGAGGCTCAAGCACCCAGAACAGCCGGATCGCAGCTCTGGTATCTCCCGCAGCCAGAGAATCAGGCTCGCCACCCACGTGTTGAGGCCCTGGATGGTGGCTCAACATCAAGGACCTAGTTGTCAATTATTCTAATTGTCATACCTCACCGCGGCCAGAACTGCTGAGGTTTAAAGTAGTTTCCATCCTCCAGATCCATAAACTTGCCCTTGGCTTATTGAGCCCAACCACACTAGTTTAACAGAAGTGATTTTAGTTACTCAACTGGAACTACAGAAGGAAGGAAGTGAGGAGGGTGTGGGGCTGTGATCGGTGTTTAAGCAAAGGGCTGGCGTTCTCCTATCTTAGGGGCAAAGCCACTCCTGATGGCTGTACCTCCCACGAGCTCTCTCCCACCCACATCACAAGAGCATCCACGCTGTGGGATCAGACATATTGAAACCCACGAAGTTTCTATGCCTTCATTCTAAAAATTACATGTTTATTTAGAACTTGGAAGGTATGGAAACCCAAGTTGATGTTATAAAGTTTTATTTCCTTGGGTCTGTAGCAATACACCGCTTCCCAGCATCTGGTGTCATAGGAATGTCTTGCTGGTCCAGCTGCCCACTCTCTCCAATATACATGGATCAGGATTGCACCCCCATACTGCAATCCATTGGTAGTGGCTGCCTGGCCTTCAATGTAAGAAAAGACGCTGAAAAATAACACTCTACTTGACTAGTAATGTCTGCCATGGGCACAGGCATGAAGATTGGAAGTACCCTCTCTATGTATTTGCAAACCCGATCTTAGATTACAAACTTCTGGGAGGCAGAGAATGTATCATTTTCGTTCTCTGTGTAAATGTACCTGACATATGTCATGAGTTGATGATGATGGCGACAAATATTTATCCCAAAATACAGTATTTTAACTAGTTGTAGCCAGCTAAAATCTGATGATTGCCCTTTACCCCTTAAGCTTGCTCATCACCTTGTCAGAGAATAAGCAACACAGATTACAAAGTCTTCACTCCTTATCCGAAAACTGCTTGGCTCGTCTAAAGCACTGTCGTAAATATTAGACACCAAATTGTCAAAATCAATAAAGAGGGAAATTTTGTGGTGTGGCAAATTCTTCTCTTCTCCTACTAAATCATGTGCATTTGCTTACTTGAGATTCACTAGATGTCCCCGGAATCCAGCAATGCTTTTGAGGCTCAGCTGGACACATGCATGGGAGAGGGAACAACCTTATAAGCAAATGAATGACAGACATTTTTTTTGCTTCAACATCATTTATCTCACTCGAGTCGTGTGTCCTTCAACTGCTACGTCATGGGTCCCTGTCTTCCCTCTGAGAGGCATGTATATCATCATATGCTAACCTCATAACACACATGCCAGAGATCAGCGTGGACTCTTGTGGAAGCCCAGCTTGAGGAGAAGACTCACGAGATCCAAATTCTGCCTCACCCCTGTAAGCCGTGTAATCACACACCCAGTGAAGTAGGATTTAGCAACTACCAGAGGCACGGCTGGATTGGAGGGAAAAGCAGATCCCCTCAGTGCTTCTATCCTCCCATTCCAGAAACCTCACCCCAACTCTGCCATCCATCCCTAAGCTTAGGAAATTAGTGGGGGCAGAAAATCTGCTGCCACCAGAAATCATGGCGGCCACCAGAAATCTCATACTGGGAACTAGATTGCTCCAGTTCATCATTACTCATTACCCACACAGTGTGTGTCTGTAAGGTGACCAAGTGCCCCTGCAGGAGAACCGGGCTGGGGGAAGCCACGCCTACCTCTGAATTGGCCTGCAGCTGAAGCATCAGGCATAAGGAGAACCCAGGAGGCTGGGCCAGGCATACTCATCTGCCTAAACCTTCATGTTCTTTTTATAGGTGTAAAAATGAGAAGGTTGGACCAGGTGATCGTTAATGTTCTTTCCAGCTCCCAAATTTCTATTCAAGACCTAAACTCATCCTCAGTAAAATTTCCACTAACCTTCTTTCTAAGTTGGACTATTCCTAAGTTGGTATCCCCTACCCCATGGTCTATATCAGTAAGTTTGTTGTTTTGCTTTCTAATGAAGGAGGAAATAGGCTTCTGCAATGAAGCCTCACAGGCTGGCTTTCTACACTGATCAGCTGAATTTGATAATCTAGTCGTAGGCCCAGAGGATGTTCAGAAGAGTCTGTCTCTCTCGTGCGCCTTTGTCTTGCTCTTTATTAGCTGTGATGTTAATGAACGGTTCTCAAAGTGTGGTCCCAGAACCAGCAGGATCAACATCACCTGGGAACTTATTGGAAATGCAGATTTGGGTGGTCCTCCTAGACCTGCTGAATTGACAATGTGCAAGTGGGACTCAGAAATTTGTGTTTTAATAAATTCTCCAGGTGCTTTGAGGCATGCTAAACCTTCAGAAACACTATCTCCCTGAAAAAATAGCACATGCTGAGAATCAGGGGGCCTGAAATCTACTCCGGTTTTCCCACTGACCAACTGTAAGATCTTAAATTACTCACACACTATCTGGACCTCAGCTGCTTTATAAGGAAACTAAGGATGACTTTACCTCTGTTACCCATTCGGAGTATCAGTAGGCTACAGTTCATCAGTAGGTGTGGAAATGCTGTGAGCAGTTTGAATATATTTTTCATATGACTAGACTTTTATTCATTCATTCGTTTAACAAATATTTTTCATCACCTATGTGCTCTGGGTCTGGAGGATGCTACAGGAAGAAGACAGATGAGGCCTTTGCTGTCACGGAGTCTACACTCCACACTGGATCCTTTGTGATACTGTTTAATATTTGCAAACAGTTATACAATCCATTTTGAGATTAGGTTCAGATCTCTCACGGGAATGGGAAAATGTGAATTGCTTTTACCTAAGAGTAAGAATCAGGTTATGTCAAGCATAACAAAGAAGGAGTTGACTACAATGCAGCTAAAGCAATATCAGCTACCAGGAGAGAACATAGGAAGAGACTTAAAAACTGTCAAACTGGGCCTTGCCTCTCTACGCCGGAGGCTTGGATGAATGGTACTCTAGGCCTCATCCAGCTTATGATATTCCAGTTCTGCTCTCTCCATTTGAACCAACTATTGTGGCTTCGCTTGGACGAAACTGTATACTATTCAATACAAAGAGTAAAGCAAAGCATATATTTCCTGAGCTTTTTTCCAGAATCATAATTGGTCAAATCTCTACCATCTGAGATATGGGCCTGGTGAGAATAAACGAATGTTCATCAGATGGATGGACCCCAGGACAAATTTTTAGAAGTAAGATTTTAATCCTTAGCCGCTATCATTGACAATCAGCTGCTTTTTCTTTTCTCTTCAATCCAGAGCTAAAATTCAGTTTCCTAAATTTTATGAAAAGAAATGAAGAATATGCTGGGGGGAAAACAGTGGCTCAGGAGAGTTTTTGGACTTCAAAACCCTCAAAAATCTTTTAATGATTTAAGTGTAAAGGAATCAGAAACATACTGATGAAATTCCCCTTGATATCCACATGGTGCTTACAAACTCTGGAGGGAAGTTTCCAGCAATGAAATCTGCTATTTTTTATCAAACCCAAACCGTTTGAGATGACTGGTGAACTCCAGTATGGTGCAGTCATATCTTTTTCATAATAATCCCTTCTCCCCAAAGGCAGAAGGGGAAGGAAAGGCCTAATTAAGGAACATTGGTATTTAAGGACAGAGTCTTAGAGGGGGTGTCAGGTTATATCGTACGCTGAGTGGCTTGTGATGTTTACACTGACCCACAGGTGTGCTGTGAATATACAAAATTCACATGGTAATTGTCTAGTCTTCTGCTACTTTCCAACATGCATTTGGCAAGACTTGTTGCATCTTAAGTTTGAAAACAGTAGATTTCCAAGCTGTCATAATATTGAGGTCTCATGTGTATTGCTTGCTCTGCATAATTAATTGTAAAGTGATAATTGTACACTAAGATATTTTCATTCAAACATGAAAGTGAAAGTCTCAGCATCTTTGCCTCCAGCGGACAGAAGAAAAAGTGAAGCGGTGTGTGCTTTCCAAGCGTTGACAGTGCCTCTCCTTTCACTGAGGCCAGCTGATAAGGGGCTTGGAGGATCTTCAGCTGGTCAGGCTTTGGCACCTACCTGTTGTGAACCCCGTGCACTACCTTCTGTAGGTCTCACCCAGTCTTGAAGGTTGTCCCAACAAGCGTCGTCCGACTCTGGTCTTCTTCCCTCTGAATTCTGGTGGCCCGCACAATCTCTGTGTATAATGTATCCCTGAATTTTGTACTCCCTGTAATTCTTTCTGGCCTTACTGTCTTTGTAAACTCTCTGAGAACAGAAACGATGCCTCATAATTCTGTGTCTTCCAAATCACCCTGCAGAGTTCTAAGAATATAGTGGCACTTGATATATACTTGCATTTAGCTTGACTGCCATAACAAATAACTCCAGAATCTCGTCGGCCTACAACAAGAAATGCTGACCTCTGATTAATGTCACAAGGGGGGGCTGTGGGTCAGATGTGGCTGTGGGTCAGATGTGTCTCTGCTCCACGTGACTGCATTTAGGGCCCCGGGTGAAGCAGTACGCCTCTCTGAGACATTTCTTTCTCATGACAGAAGGCAGAAATTGGTCAAGCCAGATCAGACACCTGCGGTCAGAGCATCTACTCACATGAGGCATCCCTCATCTTTACTCATCTTCTATCAGCCAAAGCAAGTTGTAAAGCAAAGGCCAGTGCAAACCTGACGAAGGGGTGAGGAAAGAAACTCTGCCTACAGGGAACACTACAAGTCACACGGCAATGGGGGAGGGAGTCGAGCTGTGGGGAGCAAATATAGCCTACCCTAATGCTGCCGGTGGATCGTACTCGAGGTGGGGAGAGCTGAGCTGCTCTTCATGAGCGTGATAGATGTGCTGCCTGGTAACAAGCCCCCTCTGAAGCAAGCATGTAGGCGTCAATCACAGAGACCCCTCCCTGGCTTTGCAGACCTTACGATCCGTGTACCTCTGCTCTGCCCAGCCACTTCCTGTGTTCTTCCGTCAGCACTTAGGTGATGGTCTCTTCCCAAGCAGACTTGGAAGGAGGTACTTTTTCAAGTATTCTTTGGGTTTCAAGTAACAGAAACTGACTCCACGTGCCTAAAGCCATAAAAATTTTTGCTAACATAAAGAGAAATCCAGAGTTAGGTGCTATTGAATAAAGGCCCTGGGTCTATTTTTCCATCTTTGTCTTAACTCCTTCTTTCATGGATTGCCTTTTGCCCCCAAGCAAGCCTCCTTCCTGGCCATAAGATGGCTGCCAACAGCAATCTTGGCAACATGATTCTGGGTTTACATCCAGGGAGAGAGAGAGTGTGTGTGTGTGGCTTTCCATCACTCTCTTAAGAGTGAGATGAGTTTCCAAACACCCCTCAGCAATCCTCCCTTGCATCTCGTTGGTCTAAAGAGGGCCACTTCTGAACTGATGACTTGTCAGGGGATTGCATAGCCCTTAGACCCATCAGGCTCATCCAGGGAGCTGGTCGTTTCCCTAAAGAGTATTGCTGCTCTTCAACGCAGGGGAAATTGAATGGATCTTGGGAGAGTGAACTGCATTCCCCAACTACATTTGGAAAATCTGGTATCACCTGCAGTCACTATTGATCCCAGATAGCTCATGGAGAAAGAATATTGGAAGATGGGCGAGATGAGCCCAGCCTCCCTGGCCCCTGCTCCTCGTGTTGGATCCACATTCGGATCAAATTGGGTAGTTCAGGCCAGAGGTGCATTCTAAATTTCACCTGCCTGTCAGCCACTCTTGTTAACTATGTTTGCTTGGCTGAGAGCCTTTCCAAGGGAGCTGGTGGTTCCCTAGGGATTGCCTCTCGTGCCTGCTTTGACTGACTGGCACACCCCAGATGTCAGGACTCAGCACCCCCTAACATGTCACCATGATGACATGGCACTGGTAGTCATGATAATGAAAGAAGTTCATCACTAGTTTCCATTATCACGTCAAGTCCTTCTTGGCTACGCTTCACCTGCCACACCCGTGGGAACGAAGAGAGAGGCTGGTAGTTAGGTGATAAAGCGGGATGCTCTGTGGTGCCTCAGATTCGAAACAGAGACCCTGGACACATAATGAATGGCAGGTGCAGAAGCCCCGTAGCTACACAGCATGACCTCCAGGAGGAAGGCGAAGTGCCGTGCCCTTCCTCTGCTTATCAGGATCTTATTCCAAACTAGTAGACAGGATGGGTTCTTTCTTTTTTTTTTTTTTTTTAAACAAGTTTATTTTCTTTTTTTTTAAAATTTTATTTATTTATTTATTTATTTATTTTTGGCTGTGATGGGTCTTTGTTTCTGTGTGAGGACTTTCTCCAGTTGCGGCAATCGGGGGCCACTCTTCATCGCGGTGCGCGGGCCTCTCACTGTCGCGGCCTCTCTTGTTGCGGAGCACAGGCTCCAGACGCGCAGGCTCAGTAGTTGTGGCTCACGGGCCTAGTTGCTCCGCGGCATGTGGGATCTTCCCAAACCAGGGCTCGAACGCGTGTCCCCTGCATTGGCAGGCAGATTCTCAACCACTGCGCCACCAGGGAAGCCCAGGCTGGGTTATTTCTATCTAGCAGCTCATGGTGGGCTGACTGTTCTGTATGTGGTGTGAGGTCCTCCTGGCTGATGCCTAGTGTGGCAGGTGCTCAGGCCTGGGGCCAGTGAAAGTGCTGAATCTTCATACACACTTGCTGGAGGAGTGTGAGATGGGCAGGGGTGATTGGTGTGGACAGAAGTGAAGAAATACCTCAGACGGTGGCAGACAGGGTCCAGAGAGGCAAGGAGAGGGAAGACTGGCTCGAGGTACCTGTGGGCTTCACCTTTACGTCCTGAATGCCACGTAGCTTGCTTGAGGTGGGGCTGGTCCGCATATCTCTGGGGAAAGTGGCCGTGCTACTGATGGCTGTGCTTTGGTACTATCTTGTCTTTCTGAAAGGAGAGCTGGTCTCCAGACTGGCTTTCTGGAGGCCTGACTCACTTCATCTGGGCTTCTGAACCCCACCCCAATCCTGCCGGGACTCTGAATGATTTGGGCTCCTCCATGGGTGCCTGGGCCTGGAAGCAGCCCTCCAGGACTTCTTTCCTGGTCTCTACTGAGTCCTCCCACTATCCACTGGGGCCAGAAGAGGAGATTCCTTCATAATAATCCCTCTGCCGCCACCCCCATCTCCCACCCCTACCACATCCTGGGGGTTTGTCCACACGTAAAGTCATTCCTCTTGGAGCGGGGAAGAGCGAGGCCAACAGAAATCTGGGCTGAGCCTTCCCTTCTCTGGCTGCCAGTGGCCAGCAGGGCGCAGAGGTAATTTAATGGTTGGGCAGCCTTAATGCTAGAATGCCCTGCTCAGTGTCTGCAACAGAATCCACATCGGATTGGACCATATGGAGACTTCACCAGCAGATGCATTGGTTGCGTCCCTCTGTTGCAAAATCTCCATTAGGTTTTTTTAATTAGACAAATATCAGTGTTTCATTCGGGATGAGAAACTGTTTTCTGAGTGCAAGAACAATGCCACTTTCAGAAAAGCAGCTCAGCATAGGGACTGCCTTTGCTCTGGGTGCCTCCTTCCCCCTTTGGAGCTCCTACGCGGAGAGGAAGGGTAGACCTGGGAATACGTGATCATCGTTGTCATCCGCAGTATCCCGAGCTCCGTCATACCTTGGAGCTTCCCGCTTCTCGTTGCTTCCCCTGTCTCCCCTCCCCTCCCCCCCACCTCCGTCTGACCACAGTGACTCCTCCCACCCCCCCAACAGAGGATGAAATACAGGAGGAGTGAGAGTGGCCCAGGGCACTTGCAGAGGGGCTTGTAAAGCCCAGCCTTCCTTCTTCTTGGCTGTTGGAACACATATCTTTCTGTCACTGCTAAGCCCAAGGGTCCGGGGCAGAGCCACTGCTGGGCTCCTCCTGCTTCTGATATCACCTGATAGCAAGGACACTCCACCAGAGGTGTTCCCTCCACCAGCTAAGTGGAGCCCGAAGTGTTGAACACTTACTGAATTCCATCAGAGCACATACACTGTTTCCTGGGAAGCAGGGCAGGAAACAGTGGCTGACGTGTTAACATAGATTGCTTCTTTGGGGCTTGGGGCCCGACCCACCTGCCTTATTAACCATGTGATTGTGAGGGTTGTGGGTCTTGGAGAGGTTGACAAACTTGCCCAATGTCATCAGCCACAAAATGGGGATACTATTATTTACCCCATGGGCTTGTGCTAAGAATTGAATGGGTTAGTTTATGAAAATCCCTCAACAGGGGTCTGGGCCTTCGTAAGCTGTCCGTAAGTAGTAGCAAGGTGTATCATGAAAACGCCCCACTGACCACAAGTCTGCCCATAGGCTCCTCAAAACCTTGCTATGCCCCTTGTCATCCAGATGGACGACTACAAAGTCCCGATCGAGGACTTCAAGACTTTTCTACTTGTTAGAGACCAACTCCAAAAAGGCCTTCAAATCCCCCCAGATGATCCCTTCTTTGCAAAGTACTCCTTGGTTGACCGCTTCCTCTTCTTTTACATGAGGACCTTTATACCAAGGGCTGTGCCTCCATCAAATAGCTGCCCCCTTTCCCTTCCTGAGCATGAAAAGCCCACCTCCATGGAGGTCTTTTCAAAGTTTGGATGCTTCTGGGAGTGAAAGATGAACCCGTATATCAGTTCCAAGGCACAGACACATGGTAAAGGAAAGGATATCCGGTGGTAGACTCCGGGCTGAGTTAGTTTGTTGCTTTGAGTTCAGGTAGACAATTTAGGGTGATTTTAATGACTCTGAAATGTCTTATCTTTTACAACCCCCAGAACTGCTGCTCTGCCACCTTAACAAATTGCCGGCTTCCCATCCCTTGCTCCCTGCCATCTTCAGTTAACGCAGGGTCCATTAGGACTTGAGAAACTTATTATTGCAATAAAAAAATATGTCCTATCCATATCACAGACCATATATCTGAATCTTGCCTAACACCCTCTGGGGATTAATACATATTTTAACCCAGTGCTTTACAATGCCGATGCTTCGACCCCCTACACAGCCCTTCCCACCGATGCTGAGACAATAGAGGCAAAAGGTCATCCCTGAGGTCAGGATGCCGCCTCTCCTGGGTTTTTGGAGAACAAAGCGCATCTCCCCTCCTCTGGCAGGCCTCCCAGGAGACACCGCGCCTCCTGAAAGAGTGGAAGACACCACGGAGAAGGGGACCATCGTGACCCCAGTCAACAGAGCCTGTTCTCAGTTGTAAATTACCCGTGGTGGGGGGGTGCATTGCGTGGGGTGTGTGTCTAAACTGAGATCACCGTCTCATCACCAGAACCACCCCTTGGGACCTGGTGCTCAGCTGGTGCTGAAGGAGCGGGTTCTGCCTTCATCCTGCGGACACCTTGGGTGCACTACGCAGCGTGCCTGGTGTTTTCTCCAACTACAAAGAGTGCTTGCTCTTTTGCTTTGAGGAAATATCTGGCTAGCGAAGAAGTCCACACTCAAGCCCATGGCCATTTATCCATGATCAAAAAAGCCCACAGCTGGGACCTAGGCTTTAGCTCCACAACCCCCTCTAACCCCTTCCTCTCCATCCCCACCGCGGCTAATTTCTACTCAGCCTTCAGAGCTCCACATGCTGGCCATTTCTCTAAGGATTCCCCCCATTCCCCCTCAGCCCCTGGAGGATGCAGATTACGTCTCCTACCCTTCAGGGTCACCCTGTACCTTCATAGTGCTCATCTAATTTGTAATTACATGTTTATGTGACTTTTTCCAACATTCATCTCTCTACTTAGATTACAGGTTCCATAAAAGAAGGAACTATTCTAGTTGATCTGTTGCAGAATCCCCAATTTCTAGTAGTAGGACACACTTAAATGTGTTGAGTGGATGAAAGATTTTGAGCAAATTACTTAACTCTCTTAGCCTTCATTTTTCTTAATAATAGTGACAATAGCCAATGCTTCTAAAGTGCTTACCTTATGCCATGCCTATTCTAAGTATTTTATATAATAATGATAATTAATCTTCCTAACAACCCCATGAAAGGGTCACTGTTATCTTCCCCATATTACATATGAGAAAACTGAGGCACAGAGGGGTTACATGACTTGCCCAAGGTCACACAGCTAGTAAGTGATGGAGCTCCGGTTTGAACCCAGGGAGTCTGACTCCAGAGCCCCTGCCTTGGTTGGACAAAGTGATCACAAAAATCTCTTTAGCTCTTGGTGTCTATGAATTTAGAAGCTACCCATTGGCATATCCAGCTAGATTCATTTATTTAATAACTATTTATCAAATGCATGTTATGTGTCTGGGAACTGGAGCTACCACTGTAAACAAAACAAAGATTCCTGTCTTTGTGGAACTTACGTTCTGATGAGGAGAGTCAGCATAGTAAACAAACTGCACGGCAGATTTGGCCAGTTAGATAAGAAGTGCTACAGAGGAAGATAACACAGGGGAGAGGTTTGGGGGTCTTGTGGGTGGTGGTGTAATTTCATGTCAGGTGGTCAAGGTAGGTTCTGTTGAAAAGGCAACACATGAGTAGCGACCTGAAGACAGTGTTGGGGGCGGGGGGTGGGCGAGCCATGCAGAGACCCCCGCAAGGGAAGGGCCTGGACGGGATGGAGAACGTGCAGAAAATGAGTGGGAGAGAGAGCGGGAGAGGCGAGGCTGGAAGGTAGCAGAAGCCAAGTCCTGCTGGCTCTGTGTTCATCTCCGTCACTTTACACTCATTTTCTGTTTACAGGTTCGGGCCACCATTCCATTAGACTAAGGGAAAGACACATTCATCTTTGTAGCTCCCGAAGTCAGCTCTGAGCCTTGCCACAGCTGGTACTCAGAACACTTTTTGAATTAATGCTAGAAGTGCTAGAAGAGCTCCAATCCTAGACTTCTTTTCTTTTCTTAATTTTGTTGCTGATGTTCTCTTAAGCTTTATAACCTGTCCTTTCAACGAAAGTTTCCTTGCCTGGCCTGGAATCTGCCAGGTGTCAGATGTCTTTTTCTGCTATTTCACTGCGTTATGTGCCATTGGCAGTGACCTTCCATTTCAACTTCCTCTGTATTGCAGCCATCCCAAAGTGTGGAGGAGACTGTGATGGTCTTTGGTGAATACAGTGATAGCTATATTTGTCACAGATAATGATTTGATCAAATGCAGACCTCTCCCTCTCAGGAGATGGCACAGTCTTCAGTGCAGGTGTGGGAGTACGTGGAGCTTAAGATCAGTCACTGTGTCCAAATAATGGAGGGTCTGGGGATAGAGGTCAAGGGCATTTCCAACTGGAAGAGATGTAACATTGCACTTTGACCAAATCTCAAGTCGAAATTCAAGTCCAACAGCAACTGTAATAGTGGCACCCTCTACTGGTAGATTCACTGACTGTGTGCCGGGCCCCATGTGGGTGACTGGACACGCATCAGAGAGGTGCCCTCGTTTGAAAAAATAAGGAAGCTGTGGGTTCCTTCGTAGACTTGCTTCCCTCTTCTGAACCTTTCATCATGCTTTTCCTATGTGGAGCAGAATAACTCAGAAGCAGAAAACTGGGGTTCAGCCAAACCACTCTGATTTCCCTGCATGGCCCCCAGAAAGGCAGAATAAGTCATGACAAGGCAGATGTCCCAGAAGATTTCCATCATGTCCCTGAGGCTAGATGCAGCCTCATACGTACATGGGGCTACAGAGGCGAGCTCTAGGGTCTAAAAGGACGGTAAACTTTCAGGATTTAATTTGTTTTATAATGTGTACAATTCACATCATCTGCTTTTAATACTATTCCTGATTATTAGTGAATATAATGTTCCCATACATGCTAAAAACAATGAAAGGAAATGAGATCTGTAGCAAAAACACTGTTTCCTGCAGCAGGAGAATCCCCATCTGCTTATCTGCTGGAAGGAGAGTCAGGTTATGGGCAGAGACAGCGAGGAAATCATTTGTAAGGTCCTCACCATCTGGGAGGCTCTGTGACTTGCCTCTTTGGTAGTCATCTTGCTGTTAATACCTCCCTTTTCTGAGCCTCAGTTTCCCTCTGTTGATAAAAGACTAAGGATCCCAGCTCTTTCCCGGCCTCCCTACCTTTGAATGCTTCCCTTTAGCAAAATCCACGCCACCAACAAAAAGACCTCGGCAACCATGCAAAGCAGAATAACTTTGATTTCAGAGACTGGGAGCCACGTCTTTGAACCTCCTGCCTCTTGAGTGGTCATCGGGCAGAAAGAGGCCCATCAAAAAGTCTTCAAAGGAAACGGAGGGCATGGGGAGAAAGAGGACCGGTGTCTTCAGTGACAGGACCTGGAGAGGGGCAGGTCGGGGCTGGTACCCACTGCCGTGTGATTGCAGCCTGGGGCTCTGCACACCGCCCAGCCTTGAAGCCCGCCTGGCATTTTGTTCTACAAAGATCCTGGTTTAGCAGATAAAATGATTTTTGACCCGGAGACCTGAACTGACAACTTTGTGTACAAACCCCAAACAGAATTGCCCTGTCAGCTCTTTCGTCCCCACCACGCTTCCCCACGCTGCTGCACCAGGGTTTTTGCACTGCTGGGTGTGGACGAGGGAACCCTGGGGTCCTTCGGGGAGTTACATCCCCCCTGAAGCCGCTCCCCAGCCTTCCAGCATGGAGTGACAGCCGGTTGATACGGCTCTGTGTTGTCAGGCCGTGCAGATGGGCCATAGCTCCATTTCACACACGTCTCCAGTGTTTTGTTAAAGGTTCACAGTCAGAAAGGTTAGACAGTGGTGGTGCCTTTCAGCAACCGAATCTCAAACCCATCCAGCGTGTGGGCTGAGGCTGGCCATGTGCTTGCAGGTCACAAGCACGACGGTCCAGTAAGGGCTAAAAAGAAAGACCCTCCCTCCGCACTCTCTGACCCCTGGGCAGGGAATGGTAAATGCCACACGTGGGCTCCTCAGCTTGGGATCCCAATGAGAAAGGGCATCTAGGGCGTATAGGAAGTGCCTCTCTAGTGTGTTGATGAATTGCAATTCTTTAGGGCTGTTTACGTCTTCGATACCATTTTGCAAATGAGAAAATAAGGCAGGTGAAGGTTAGAGGATTTCCATTCATCTCACAGGAAGCCTGTGTACCTGGTTGAGACCCGCAGCTAGCAGCCCCCTCTATGAGCCCCTCCTTCATTAAAAAACCTTAACCATCCTCGCCCCACCCCCCAGCTGTGCATGGCAAGTCCTGCCCTCCAGGATGGAACCCTCTGAATCAAACCTAGCTCGGCCTCTACAAATTGAGCTCTGTGGCCCCAGAGCCATCCATCCAGCAGTGATACAGAGTGGCACCGGCGTAACACTGCCCTTTTTGCCCACCCAGGGAATGACCCAGACTCCCCCAGCTTCTCCTTGGCAACATTGCCACAAATACCTATCTGAAGATGGGTTTGTACATGACCTCCTATTTGTGCATCATCATCTTCATCATCATCATCATGTCAATTATATTTTATCTACTTAACAATACCTGGAGCTGTCCTAGATACCTTCAAAGAACATTTTCACAGTTTCTATTCTCTGGGTGGGGTCTTAACGTCTCAGAGGGATAGCATCCATGCTTACAGATGCAAAGAGAACGTTACAAACATTGAGTGAACGTGGACTGAAAATAGATAAGGCAAGATTAAATATGTACATATGCAAACCTCCCCCTCTTGACCACCTCCCCCCACCAAGCTATAGATGTGCTAAACGATAGCAGGGGGCAGATTTTCTTGGCCCAAGTAAGAACAGTCTTATAAAACAGATGATTTTTTCCCCTGCTTGTCAAAAACATATATATAGAGTCATCAGTGGAAAGCCATCAGCAGCTGAGCTAAGAAGCGTGGCTGAGAAATTTTAAGGAAATATTATTAGGAATGACCTCTTATTCACAAAAGATTCTGTGACCGAAAGTCTGTTCTGTTGATGTTGCTTCAGACCAGGTCTCTTTTATCAACTGTAATATCCCTACGAGTAATCAGTCTGATTGGCGTCAGAGACGCAGTAAATATCAAGGCACAATTTAACCGGCAACAGCAAAATAGCAAGTAATCATAAATGTGTGGGCCTTTGGCCATAAAAATGCAGATGTTTACCTTGAATGTTGATTTAAACCACCTAGATTTTGCGCCAAATGAAGCTTGAAATGTATCATCTGAAGTACAGTGTCCAACAGATAAAAATAGTCCTAAAAGCTTTGCCTTTGTATGAAAAAGACGTTTCCAAGGGGATGGTCCTCTTAGAGCCAGGCAATTTGCTCTATGCCATTTTCATGAAATCATAGTATTTTCAAGTTGCAAAGGACCGTCGGGGTCTTATAATCCAGCCGCGTCCCAATGCAGAAATCCCTGCTCAAGAATTGCCTCCAGGCCGGGCTTGAAATGTGCTATCTACCCAGGGCAGGTCTATTATAGGGTCACCTTGGGGAGGGTCGATTCTGTTCCAGGGTGAACCAAGGGACTACGTTCATTGTTGGGCACCTGAAGCTGATGTGAGCCTCCAAATCAAGGTGCCCAAATAATCCAGTCTCCCTAGAGGAGGTGGCAGGGGGACTGGTGATATTTGGAAATTTCTTTGATAAGACCATCTTCCTATTTTTCCAGCTGGCAGCATCCATTGTCATGCTGACCTATTAAGGTGATTACAGAAAGTGTTGGTGGCCCAATATATCTCATTTCCATCATTGCCAGCCTCCTGCAATCACAACCCCTGGACATGTCGTAAATCCAATAGACTGAATGGCTCCAGGAGCTCAGCAAAGAGGCTGCAGCTTTTTTGTTTCCACTTAGGCCAGGGTTATGAGTAGTAATAAACTCAGCAGTCAGGTCCAGAAGTGTGAAAATAGGGGGAAATGAAAAAGGGTTCGAGAAAGAAAAGCAAAGCCAGAAAAATGCTCAGCGTTCCTTGCTTTGCTGAGTTCTCAAATTCATTAGCAACCCCAATTATTCAATTCCTCAATTTTAATCTCTAATTAAACACTGCCACAGACACTATATCTACGGAGGGTGGAACTTAAGTGGCCTCTTCTTAATAATTGTGCAACTATGATCCCTGCATTGTTAACCCAGAAGAAAAGAGGAAAAAAAACTTTATTAAATAAAAAGAAAGAAAAGAAAACCATGAATGCCTAAAGCTCATACCAAAGGGTAACTGCAGAGAGACATTATTTCCCTCTAAATATAGCAAAGATGACGACAAGGCTTCCAGCATTTTCCTACAACAATTTCTTAAATCAAAAGCATATTTGCCGATTTGAGGATGTACCCCATAGCTATTCTTTCTGGAATAATTAGACAAGCTAGAAAACAACAGGCAGAGGTACAATATGTTGCTGGCTGAATGATGAGACTATTTTTTGCTTGTTTCACAAGGTCGAAGAATCCTGGGCTTCCGTTTAAAAATATTATTATTCGGATGAAGTAATGAAATAAATATAGACAGAGATGTTGGATGATAGCATTTTGGTAACCAGATTTCTGTTTATTTAAAGAAAAACTCCCTGAGAGAGGGAAGGCACATCTACATAGCCTCAGAAGGAAATGTGATTAAAATACAGGTAGGAGGAAAATAGAACACAGAAGTGCATCTCTTCCACAATGATAGGCATGTAAGAACTAGATTGTTCCATACAGGATATCGGAAGGGAGCCGCCTCCTAGTGTTTGCCCAGAATCTGTCCACTTCCTAACACGCTGCATTGTAGTTGTCGGTTTTCTCACTCATCTGCCCCATTGATTGTGGACTCTTGAGGGAAAGGAGTGAGCCTTTCACTTTTGTACCTACAGGAATTAGCACCTTGCCTGACACGCAGCAAGTACCAAGTACATTAAACAAATCTGCTGCATTAAGGCAGTTATTGTTAGGAGTACATTCTTTTGAATGCCCTTTTGTAAAGTCTTAAACTAATTTTATGAAATACACACTTCAAAGTCATGAGAGAATGTATATTACATACATACATGTACATGTGTGTATATACATATTTCAAATAGGTTAATTTGACCCAAAGAATCAAACTAAGAGTAAGCCAGGAATTTTAAGCAATGGGAAGGAAACTCTTCCTCTATAGGAGAGACACAAAAGTATGCTCCTTCTGGCCGGAACTGGGTCTCTTTTGTCAGTTATGTAGACCCCTCCACCCAGTGGGTGTTTCCTTGCCAGGGTCAACCATAGCGCCTTTAGGTGGCCCCAAAGCTCTGTGCACGCTCCACGAAGGTAACACCATCGGACCAAGGCTCTGTGGGTGTTTCTGACTGGAGGGTGACACCCAGGAGCCAAGATGTGCTTTGTGGACCCCAGAGTGCTGGATATTGGAGGTGTTACTCATCGTCCTGTGGGGGAAAAGAATGGGGCTGCAGAGGTTCTGCTCCAAGGCTCTTGAAATGTTTCCCACTGCAGTAAGGGTGTCCCGAGAGCCACCTGGCAACCAGCTGGGGTCACTGAAGCTGTGAATTATAAGATGGCATCAGTGCCAGGCAAACTCATTGGTTGTTTCTTTGCTTCGAGGAGGACAACCAATTATTGAAAGAGTTTGCACTGGGCACCCTCAAGATGCATATATTTTCTTGAGACCATCAAGTGAGAAAAGGACTTTTTTAGTCTCTACCCTCAAGAAGTTTATAGTCATGTAGGGGAGATGAGTTAGAATTACAAATCCATGCTTGGGGCTGGTCAGCAATTTGTCAGCATCATATGATGGCATTAGACACCCAGTAGGGTCATAATTCAGATGATCTTATGGGGTATCAAGGGCTTTTAGCCCCAAAAGAGGTTCCCTGCAAGTTTATGACTGTCCCAAGCCATCGCCCATTCTTTCTCCAGTCAACATCCTGTTTCTTTGCCGATCGAATTGACCCTGAGTGCCCTCTGACTCTCCGCATATCCTTCCCGAGAAAATGGGGCTTGATTTGCTGTGACTGTGCAGATTTTTCAGACTAACAACTAGCTGTCTCCTCTTCGAGAAGCCCCCTGCTCCCCAAGGGAAAATGGACAGCTTCTTGCCGCAAGGGTGAAGATGAATCCTTTGTCAGCTTTTCCCACAGAAAAGAAAAATGATGAGAACTGAACACTAAAACAGAATCTGTAACTTGAAGCAGGTACCGTGTACTGGTTTGAGCCAATATCCCAGCAACTGTCTGTTGGTTCCATATTTTGGTCTTTGCCATTGATTTCTACCTTGAGTCTCCTCCAGGTCCCTTTCTTCTCTCCCCTCCTCTCCTAACTTGCCCTCTTTTCCTATAGTTTCCAAGAAAAAGCAGCTACTTGACTTAACTTGCAGTTATTTTGAAAGTGTCTTTAAATAAGTGCAATGCATCCCTTCCAACGGAATACTCTGGAAGAGCTCAACAGCCCTGAAGATATACAATCAATACATTGCCTGAACCATTGATACCCTTGCCCATCACTTAAATATCATTACAGGAAAGATTTCAACAAGATCACGGCACATTATACTTTAAAGTTTGACTTTAAAGGATGCCTGGGCCTTGCTGAAAGGCAGTAGTAATGGAATTCTTTATCTCTGAGCTTAATTTATTCTGAGGAGAATAGGGCCATTATCTTAAATCTATTTTTTTTTTCCAACAGAGAAAACAGGCCTCAGAAGTCCAGCACTTATAAAGAAATCATTGTTTAATTACTTTTTTGTTTAACCCTTTGCAGAAGGAAAGGGAGTGGGAATGCATTATTGGCAAATGAATATGCATTCCTGTTGGGTTGCCATCAATAGGCTTCCAGTATTTCTTTTCTTGTCATTTCTATTCCTATGCTTCTCTGCATTTCTCACATACAAGAACTCTGCAGTCAAGGAAACCTCTGAGTTGTACTGAACCCCAACTGAATCCACTTTCTTTTTGAGCATGGGTGATGAAGTGGTCTTTGGTTTGAAGAATGTAAGCGATCGGTAACTGAGGGATTAGTGTTCTGGTGTTAGGCTCCATAGTTGGTGTAAATTAGACACGCGAGAGCTGTGTGTTGACACACCTGGGAACAGACACACTTGCCTGTAGCTCCTTGACTCTGGCAGGGTATCTCCACTGTGCAAAACACCTGGTTTGAAGAGTAGAGAAAATGATCTATCAACGGACTTCTCCTTTTACAAAACACCAACCACCAAGCAATTAATAGGCACATTGTTGCTTCCTTCCCTCCCAGCAAATTTGCTTAACTGAAGGGCAGTTTGGGATTTGTAGAAGGAGACTTGAGCTCCAGGAAAGACTCTAAGAGGATGCCATATGTCTAGGACCTCTTCCAGGGCCTCTACTTGCTTCTTTCTTTTTCATTCTAATATGTAAAACTCAACCACTAGACCCCCATGACACATTTGGGGCCAGGTTTGGTGATCACTTGTGAACTAAATAGAACCAAATATTATAGAACTTCAGGAATAGCTGCTTTGCTAGCCTTAGGCTTCATCAGCCACCCTAATCAGCCCTTTTGCTTGATGGCATCTTTCCCTCATCCCTAGGATTCATCTGGTCAGACATGCCAGTTGGTGAGAATGGCATGGCTTTCCAGAGGTTGAGGGGTGCTCCAACTTTGAGGAAGGTTTGTCTTCCACTACATTCTTGCAGATTGATTAGATGGAAGGAGAAAAGTAGGCACCATTATAATTCCAGGATCAGAGAGTTTATCAGCATTTCACATCTGATTTTCAGCTCCGCTCCTTCCCTTCTCTTCCCTTTCCTTTCCTTTCCTTTCCTTTCCTTTCCTTTCCTTTCCTTTCCTTTCCTTTCCTTTCCTTTCCTTTCCTTTCCTTTCCTTTCCTTCCCTTCCCTTCCCTTTCCTTTCCTGTCCTGTCCTGTCCTGTCAGTTAGGGTGCGTGACACTTTTTTCTTTTTTTACTGCTATTATCAGAGATTTTGTGTTTACTGGTTGCTGGGTCACATTTTACAAGTGCAAATGACTTGGATGATCTCCATCCACTTCTTAGCTCTCTTCACATCTACAGAGTGAAAGGCTATAAAGAATTCAGACCAGCTTTTTTTTCATCAACCTCTCTGGATGATCATTATCCCCAAGTCAAAAAGTCAATGCACTTCCCAAATTGGAGTCATATATGTAGGAAATCTCCATTTTACAAGAATGTAGAACATCCTTTGGGTTTCTTTCCATCCTGGTGGGTCAGTTAGTTTGTAATTGAGTCTAACTGACCTTCTACCTTCTGTTAGCCTTTACTACGTAGAGTCACAGGGAACTGAGAAGTGGGAGAGATTTTCCACGTGCTTTTGAATCCCTGGCCCACGACCCGTCTTACAGCATCCCTACTGATTGTACAAGATAAGTAGGTTCAGAGGACCATTGGAAAAGGGAGCCTGGATTGTAATCATCAGAATCACCGTTTATGTTGGAATTTACATACTCCATGTTCTACGTTAATGTGCTATTTTTTTAATTGAATATAAGCTATGAAGACTTTGGCTAATCGTACTTCTCACCTAATGGACATTGTCACCCATTTAAAAAGAACTCTCTTTTATGTATTTTTTTACCTTTATTTCTGGTCCTCACTCCTATTTCCCTTTCTCTACCCCTAGGTAACTATTCTATGTTTAATATGTGTCTTTGAATATATATGTAAATATGTAGCATTTCCTATGTGAATGACTTTAATTTACCTAAATGACATGGTACCACATACATAATTCTGTTTTCTTCTTCCACCCAACTCTACGTTTAAAAATTGCTCATATTGTTAACGTTTACCTAGTTATTATCTCTAATTGACGCAATTTTTATCCATTCCCTTTTGATGGATCTTTAGGTTGCTTCTATTTCCACTCCCCACTACCATGAACCTGTTTGGGAATTCTGGCATTCATACACCCAGACAAGATTTCTGGGTCTTAGGATAAATAATTTTATTAAGTACTGCCAAATGTATTCTAAAATAATTGACCAGTTTACATTCTCACCACTAGTTCACAGGGGTTCCGTTTTCCCTCCATGTTCACTAACTTTTGGTATTCTCCACTTTTCTAGTTCTTGCTAACCTAATTGGTACAAGTAGTATTTCATTGTTACTTTCACTTATTCTCATTACTGATAACTTTGATGTTAAATCTTTACTCTCAACTGTCCACAAGATAGGAAGGATAGCATCAAAGAACAGAACCAGGGCAAACAACCTGAGGTTGCCTGAAATGGAACACTTGGGTTTACAGGGCAGCTGTTCAAACTCCCCAACCTTTCTGAGCTTCGGGCTGCATAATGACTGCTCTAATGCTGCAGGAATTCAGTGACTCGATAGTGCTTGATGGGCTTGGACAACCCAAGCATCTACTCCCCCCTTCCTCAGCAGAGGCAAAGTTACATGCCCTCCCTGGACCCAGCTGCAACTTGAGGTGTCATACATCAGTGGATATGTGCAGACTCACTTAGTTTAATGTTTCTGTCAAAGTAGCCCACAAGTGCCATCTTATCAGAGGATCAATTTTATATCAAAGGATCGTTAACTTCTTTTTTCATGAGAATAAAATGGGCTTTTGCTGCTGCCTGTTGTACTGTTGCTCATCTGAAACTGGAGATGAAATCAAAGTGGAAGAGATTTAACCAAATTTTCCATCTTCAGAAAATAAGCTCCACTGTAAATGTATCTTTGATGTGGCATTGTGCAACACGGAGAGAGGAGAAATAAAAATATCCTAATGGTTCTGTTATACACAAACAGGGGGAGGCTGTAAATTTAACCCTCTGTGGAAGCAGCGTTTCACTCTCCTTCCCACTGGCAGTGAGGTAGGGAGTGGGGTTGGTTAGGAGTTCGATAGGTGAGTGACAGAGGTCTAACCCCCACGATAAGCCGTGCTGGGGTCCAGTTGAATTGCACGTTCATTTGTTATTTTTTCCCAAATAAGAGGACACTTGGGGAAGGCTTCTGATTTTCTATGAGGGTTGGAGCACCTTCAAGGGAAGCCTCCCTAAGCTGTGTGATCCAGGGCTGGCCTCATTCCAAGACTGACCTCTTCATCTTGGAGTTTCCCATCAGCCTGGGAGGAGGGCTCCACCCCCAACCTGGTGGGCCTGGGGCCAAATTTCTGCTTTTCCCAGTGGGGGCACCTGTGCTCCTCTGGTCCAGCGGCCAGAAGGGATTGTTTTAGTTATGAAGTTGTTTGCAGTCCATATTTGTGAGGCACTTTTCTTAGGCTGATAACTTGGATTGTTGCAAAAACAGGGAATAAAGAGGTCAAGGCACAGCATGCTGGGAGGAGATCAGCACAAGAAAGGCACTTGGGGCCCATTACTCACTGCTGCTCCTTCCCTGACCTTTTCCTAGGGCCCTGCGATTGCAAAGTCCTAGGAGAACAAATGAACAGAGCCAGAAGCATCAAACAGAAGCCATGGTGATGCTTATGAAAGTAGCCCTGGGAGGAGCACAGCACTAAATGCGGTTGGGGGTAAGGTGTGTAAACAATAGCAAAGGAGAAAATGTGCTTGGATAAGAAATAAGGAGGCAAACAGACACAGAGATGAAACCTATGGCGAGAGTGAATTCTCAAGTGCTAGAGATTACCGATCGGGCCACCCCTCCCCCAGGGTCTGAGCAGAGTCAGAACTCTGGGTGGCATTAAAGTCCCGGCCAGTTTCGCACAGTCTCCCATACCCTGGATGGAGGCCACTGAAGCCACCAATGGGACCCACATCCTCCACATATTTTTGTAGGGCATCTGTGCCATTATTCCATCCACTGGGAATACCCCTCGCTCTGCCTGCTTCGTAGATTTTGATGTTTTCTCCATTCCGAGTAAAGACCAGGAGAAGTCTTTAGAAAGCATGCCTGTCAGTGGTTCTGCAAGGGCCACGGTTACCTGGAGGGGGTGTAGAGGAGAGCCGTGAAGCCTGCTCAAAAGCCCAAAGCCCAATGTTGGGAGAACTCAGAGAAGCCTTCTTACTGGCTCAGCTTTGCTCTGAGATGCCGCCCTTTCTCAGGGCTCATTTTCCCCTTTGCAGACTAGCAAAGAGGCAGTTCTGCCTTGGGTGCTGTGGGGTTAGTTGCTTAGCTATCCAACCACCTGGCAGTGGATTAGAGCACTCACGGTATCCTGGAGAATTACGTCTCCGTGATTAATGGAGGCCTTGTCTTTTAAAAGGCCCAGCTACATTTTATATTTGCCATAAGCCATGCGTGTGCTCTTCAGAGAAAACAAGAATAAAGAAAGCCATTTGCAAGATAAGTAAAGAGAAATGTAATCCCTTAGTGGAATGAAGGGTGCTTTGAAATGAATGGGGGATAATCCTTTCGTTGTCTGTTACAAATGCACTGTATTTCTGCATTATCTGGCTATGAGAATGTGCCATTCGCTCTGGTGACAAAGCCACTGCAGTTTCTTCTCTTGATGTCATTTTAAGTGTGTGCTACAAAGTAGTGTTTATCGTCTGGGGTCTGAGGCATCTGCCCGACGGGGGCAGCTGGGTCGTGTGGCCACTGAGGCTCCTGACAGAATGAGTTCTGTTTCTGGCTCAGGACAGCAGTAAATGGGAGGCTTAAGGCAGGGGTGGAACGAATGTCCATCCCCCACCTGCTCCAGAGGCGGAAGGACCTGGCGCTCTATTCACAGGGTCTTTCAGTAACCAGAAGAGTCATAACTCAGACCCTCGCTCCATCTAAGACCTGGGACTCATCTCCCTCTTCCAGGATCTGGCATTTAGTTCTCTTAAAGGGAGAGCAGGAAAATTCCAAGGGCTTCTCAGAAGTTTTGCTTTGAATGTTTCTTCCTTCCTCCCACCTCTTCTCTCAAGCCCGCTCTGCTTTTCGTTTCCTTCCTCCCACAAGAAAGAGGCTCCTTGTTGGGAGAAAGCTATCATGGAAGCACTAGGCATGATCGCAAGCTGCAATATCTGAGAATCTCTGTTCCTGGGAGTTACTTCCTTTGAAGCTCAGATTTTCCCGTGCTAATCTGTTGATTCTCACAGAGAGCTTTGGAGCCCTACACCCTGTAGATTCCCAGAGAAGATGGAGCATGATATGAATGATTTTATATCTCCCGCTCTCAGTGCCTAGAAAGCTCAAGAGCTCATCTGATCACTGGTCAAGAAAATATTGGAGGGACGGGGCTGGTGAATGATTCATGTCACTTCCTGCTTTAAAGGCTCCAGTGGCCTCCAATGGCCAAGGACAAAAATGAAGTTCTGTGGCAGGGTCTGCAGAGAACTCCCTGCTGCAACCCCAGCCTGACCAGACAGCCTCAGCTGGTACCACCCTTCTCTTGTTCTTTTAGCTCTTTGCTACTTTCTGTCCTGGGGCCCTCATGCATGCTACTCTCTCTCCATTTCCCGTTTGTCTAATAACTTCTACTCATCCCTCACAGCCCAGCTGAAGCATCACTTCCTCAAGGAACCCCCCTTGGACCCAATGAGTAGATCGGGCCATCTCTTCTTTCATGGCACCCCATAGCTCTTTATTTTACCTAACGTGATTAAAAATGAAGAATCAGTTGGGGAATTTGCTGCTTGCTGTGGTCTCCTCACACTGGAATACAGGCTCAAGAGGCAGGAAGCATGCCTGTCTTGTTCACCACTATATCCCTACACTGGGATAAATACTTACTGAACGAAGAAATAAATTAAGACAACCCTAGCTTTCTCTAGTTTGCATATATAAACCTCAATTCATCACTTCCTTTCACTCCATTAGAAGGAAGACAGGAAGCTTGATTCCCCATAAAATCACATCATCCTCTGAGGTCGCCCCAGACGTGATGATTTAGGCATGTCAGGCCTGGAAATAGATTTTGTCATGACTTCCTGCAGCTGCACCCTGGGGAGAATTCTGCTGAGGCTCCTTCAAGTTCATCCTTGGCGTTCCTACCACCTCATTCAGCATCCAAAAGCCCACACAGAACACTGAGTCACATGTGGCTCTGGGATAGGCATGTACAGAGACCGTCTCATAGGTTTGCATTCTGCCTCCTGAGAGCTTACAGTCTAAGAAATAGAAACTGATTCTAGAAATAGTAACTGTATCTAGAATATCCCGGCAACATGATCAAAACCTGAAACTATGAATGTTAAGGCATTTATAACATACATGTTTAATAATATAACATTTTTCTTAGCAGGAAGGAGCCAGTTTAAGTGCATTTGGAGGTAGGAGATGGTGAGCTGGCTGAGACAATTAGACAAAGAGGATGTGAGGCTTGGAAGTCCAGGGAAAAACAAATGATTTTCTCATAATAACCCAGATAGCCAGGCCTTCAAGAGGGTCAATTCCTCCAGAGTCTAAAACTTCTAGCCTTTCAGGTGGCTGGTTCACTGGTTCTGTTTAGGGCATGAGCTCAGCAACAAATTAAGTAAAGTGTCCCCAGTAAATGCTAATAAGTCCCAGGAGGAAACAGGGGCGTCCCCGTGCATACCAAATGCACTCATTAACATCCCTGCTCTTATGAAGGACAGCAGAGTGACCTTGCAATCATTAGAAGCTTAAAATGCTACGATTTAAGTTTAGGGGGATACATATTACATTGTAAAACCTAATTAGTGTTACCTTTGCTAATTGCTGCCTAGCACTGAGCTGATAAAATAAATGCATGATGGACATTCCAGGGCAACAGACATAACCCTGTCACCGTTTTTAAAGGAAGTGAAATTATAGGAGAAGCGCCATTTGAAAAGGTGTTTATCTGAATTGTTCTGAGTGGTTTGAAGGAAGTGGGGAAGCGAGGACAGTGAGTGGATTTATCTGTATGAACCCTAAATGCTGGCGTCTCCTCGGGAGAACACGGTTCTTCTCCTATGCTTCTCGAATGTGAACGCAGGGATGCCAAACAAGAGGGGGAAATTACTGTGGTACCAAAATCCCTCCCCGACATGCAAACAGCTGTGCAGGGAGATAGTGAAAGCACGTCTAAACAGGCAGGTAGAATACTCAGCACTGGCCCAGCCCAGACCCGCAGCCGCGATGTCAGGCAGTACGTATGCTGTGTCCAGGGGTGGATTTTGTCCGCTAGACCAGCTGGGCCTGAGTCTCTCTCATTCACCCGGGAGACCCAGCGGGCTCCCTGCACTCACATGGGGTGTGAGGAGATTCACAGCCCCTTTACCATGCCGGGGCTGACGTGCGCGCAGTGCCAGGGGCACAAAACTCAGATCTGACCGCAGTCTCTACCCTGTTACTGCAGATGACACCAAAATAGCAAAAAAGGATTGACCCTCCAGCCACACCCACCCAAACCACACACACACACACACACACACACACACTCACACACACACTCACACAACACACTCACACACACTCACACAACACACACACTCACACACAGTCTCACACACACTCGCACACACTCACACACAGTCTCACACACACTCACACACACACACTCACACACACACACACACACACACACAGCCTTGCCTTGCTTCCAGCTGTGCTCAGCATTCATAATAAAGTTGTGAAAGGGAAATCATTTTCTCAGGGTTGTCATTTTTTTTCCTCCTTAAAGATAAGTGGTAGCTGATTTTTCCAAGAAAAAATTCTGTCACTGTGCCTCCCTCAGAGCCCCTCCTGCGTGTATCCTAAATGGCACAGATTAAAATCAAGTCATAGATATTACAGCCAGAAGCAGTTGTAAAGATAGTTTAGAGCTTTGTTTTCACGGTGGGTTCTGAGGAGGGCTGGGGTGCTCTGAGGTCCCTCAGCCTCTGCTGGGGCAGCAGGGTAGGAGGGGAACCAAGAAAAACAGCAGGCTGCGACCTCCTGCCACCAGACCAACCCCTCTTAGCTATTTTAAATAGTGAGTTTGCGCTTAAAATTTCATTTGGAGAAGAAAACACTTCCACTGCTAAAAAATGGTTTGAAATCACCAAGGCCATTGAAGACCTGGGAGGCTCTGTGACTTCCCTCAGGCTGCACCCCAATGCTGGTCGGGCCGGGACCGGCATCCGGGCCTCATGGTTCAGTGATCTGTCTCCAGGTCGGGGTGAAAGGAAAGTGAAGAGCGTCAGCTGCTCCCAAATCCGTAACAGGTGACTCCCCTAAATAACGTCAAACCCAGCCTTACTTCTGCAGACATTCTTAGGTGGTCTTAGGTAAGATGCCTTCCCCTGAGCTAGATTTCCCAAGGGTCATGCTCCTCTTTCAAGGATAACAGGGACCTCAATGAAGGGGGGAGGGGGGTTGGCTTTTGCCCACTACCACTGCTCCAGCATCACCTCCACCACTGCTATAGCTCTAGGGTCAGCAGGTCCTGGTGGCCTTTCTTCTCTGACTCAGCTGGTCAAGGCTGCATTTCAAAGCTAAATTGCCTCCCTGCGGTTTCCGGCGTCTGTGCATTTGCCTTGATTATTAGCCCACGTGGCTTCTCTGGGATCGGCTCCTGCCATTTGCTGCCTGACAGTGTTAGTGCCAGCAAGACAGACTAGCGGCTGAGAACCTTCTACATCTGCAGCCCAGGAGTCCCTCCATCCAGGGGTGGCGGGACCTGTCACAAGCAGCAGGATTTCATAGCTGCTCTTTCACCTGCTTCCCCCTCCGCACTGTCCTTCCTCCCAGCTCCCCTGTCCTTTGAAAGCACTGAAGATAAAACAAACAAACAAACCAAAACAGAGCTGCTGATAATTAAAATTAAATCTTTGTTCCACCAATGTCTGACACTCTGGGAAGTCATTATCAGAGTCAGACAGTGATATTTTGGTATTCCAGAATCGTTTTGATATGAGGAATAAAGTGCTAAGGCAGGGGAAGATAGAGCACCATGCTATTTCCTAATCAGCCTTTACAGTTTGCAGTATCTTGGAACTCTTCTCAGATGTTTCCACTGTGGCTTATGTACACTTCAAACCCATGTGCCATTAAATGCAGAAGCTGGGCACTGAATTAATGAAGGGAGCTTCAAAAGCGTACCTCTTTGGCAGACTGAAGATCTGAGGGCAGACTCAAAGGGGGTGATGGGGCTTTGAAAATCACTAAGCACAAACAATAAACCTCATTAAATAAAGCCAGTGGAGTGGGCTCAGGAACGGAGTAAGGCAAGTGGGGGACAGAAGGGGCGAGACTCAGACGGAGGACTGGCTCAGTCGAGGGGGGCTGGGGTTGGAGTGGAAAGGATTGTGTTTGGGGAAATCACGTGACCCCAGAAGAAGCCGTGTTAGGGAAAGTAGTCAGGAGGATGCTGGAAGAACCCAGGGTACAGACAGCCACCTACGAGCATGCTGTGACCTAGAGGCACTCTGAGTTTAAGAGTGAGGTTGCCGGCTCCTGTCTTACTCACCCCAGCAGCTTCAGGAACGTCTAAAGAAGGCAGAGCTTTTGAGCAGGGTCTGTAAAGGAAGAGAGGCGCTGAGGGCAACTGCTCAGCCATCCAAATGAAGTCCCCAAAGGTCGGTGAGGTTGTGAGTCACCCTGTCACACAGAAGCTGAGCTGGGACTTCCGAAACCCTCAAGGCATCTCTGTGTGTGCAGTCGGGGAGTAGGAACCTTAAGGAGTTGATCGCTGTTCAATGGGAGAGTTCTTCATGAGATTCCACTGAAAACTGGCCAGCACTTTGGACGATCAGAGTGCCAGACCAGTGGGTAGAGTTTTCAGAAGTATCTTAGTGCCACCGGGTAATACGTGGAGACATTTCATTAGGACACAGCAGGAGCGTGAAGAACTGCTCAGCGTTGGAGCTCGTGCTTCTCCCTCTAGACCCTCCTGCAGGAAAGCCGAGAGCACTGGGCCAATGCAGACCCTTCCTGGACCATCGCTGCTAGTCAGGGCGATCTCTCGTAGGTACCAGGCACTCCCTAAGGGTCCAGGCGGGAGGCCAGTTCTCTCGTGAAACTGCCGAGCACCACAGAGCCTCCCCCTCCGCTCCCAGCCCTCTGCCTCTAATAATTATATCTTCATTTTAATTCAAGAATTTAACTACAGAGATAAATCTAAATACACATACCCTTTCCCCTAGAATGAAAGGACGGAGGATCCTCCACCAGAGAGTTACATGTGGTTGCAGCTGGGGGTTTATTTAAACTAATTTTATTATTCATGACACTGACAGTTTATGCAGTGAATGCAATTATAGGCTATGATTGGCTGCCACCGCTAAGGGCGAAAAGTGTCACTTCCCTGGATATGCAAGAAAGAAAGGCAGAGGATATTAGAAAAATAATCAGTCACAGGGATATATTTTATGAAGTGTTCCCCCCAAACCTTCATTGAAAAAAAAGCTAATTTAATTTCCTAAACACCCTGCAAAAGATATCTAATTATCCACTCCTAAATTGCTCTCATAGTTTCTCCAAAGTTCTCTATTGTTTATGCCTCTGTGCGTTCTCCTCTGCAAGCAAAGAAGCTGTCGCCTCGATGTGCAGGTCCCAGTAAAACCTACTCACGGTGATGCTTTTGCTGCTGGGTTCTGAAGGCCTGTGCAGCCTCCGATACGTTTGTCCATTTAAGCAGGAAATATTTGAGGAACAGACTTGAATTGTTATCATCTACAGTTGGAGGAGGAGTAGAGGGAATTGACTTTTTCTTCCCCTTTTTCCTAAGAGGAGCAGTTAAAAAATATCATTGGACATCAAGTCAAGACTAACCTTGGTGCATCCACACGGTGGAACACACCTTGGCAGTAAAAATCTGTGAGTTACTGATACACGCAACAATGTTAGATGAATCTCAAAATAGTTATGCTAAGTGAAAGGAGCCCGGCAAAAAGGAGTTCCTAGCATGTGATTCCATTTACATAAAGTACTAGAAAAAGCAAACTCATTTTTAGAAACAGCAGATCACGTAGTTGCTTGAATGGGAGGGAGGCAAAAGGGAGAGATTACGAGGGAGAGAGAGAAAACTTTGGAGGGAGTGATGGAAATGTTCATTATCTTGATTGTAGTGATGACTTCACGGGTGAATACATATCAAAACTGATCAAATGGACACTTTAAATACGGGCAGGTTATTGTATGCTGATTATACCTCCATAAACCTCTTACAACAAACACACACCCCTAGTTAGATCTTGGCTCCAGCATTTACTAGGTATGTGACCTTAACCTCTCTGGATGGTGGTTTACTCATCTGTAAAGTGGGGATGATAACATCTTCTCTGCCTACCCCGCAGGGTGTCATGAAACATCAACATGAGAAAACAACAGCCCAGGTATATACGTACTGATAACTTCACAAATGGACTTCCTCAACCTCAATCCCTGGAGAGGTAACAGGGGTCAGTGCTACTGTCCCAGAGCCTAGCACACAGTCAGCACTCAGTCTTTGTTTAATTGAAATGATGGACGTCTGATGTTTAATGCTTAGTAAACCTCCATTGGCACCACAGAGTCTAATTATTATCTATTGATTGAATTTCTGATAGGGACTCATGGAATCCTGAAATAGCACATCTTAGGATGGAAGGACATCAGGAGAGCCCCGGCACCACAGCCTAGTCTCAGAGAGATGAGACGTGAGGACGTCTAGTACCTGATTCGGGGCCCAGACTTTAAAAAGCATGCTTAAGCATCCTTTTTAATGGAGGAGAAAGTGGTGATCAAGACGAAATCCCTAGAACTTTCGATGTGCTCTCCTACGCTATTCACTACTATAGGAATTGATCTGTTGAGAGCCTGGTGTGAATCTGGTAAGAGCCCTTTAAACTCACAGCTCAGCCAAGTGGAACTGCAGTGGGGGAGCTCCCGCACTTCAAAGCCTCTTGCAGGCCTCGGAGAGCTCCAAATTGTAAATTGTCTGATTCCAGCCTTCGTGGCTGCCGTCTACATTAGCATCCCAAACTCTCAGAATTTTCTCCCTAGCTTCCTGGCAATCAATTCAGCCCACTTGATCACACATCTGCCTCACTCCAACCAGTACTAAACATTTGTTTATGTCACCCTTTGCAGATCTCAAAGTACTTTCGTGTAATTATCACATTTAGTCCTCACCTTGGTTCTGTGGCGTGTTTAGGGTAGATCCTGCTAGGATTCCTGTTTGTAGTTAGAGGAATTGATGCCCACGTCAATGAAAGATTTGCCCGAGATCCCTCACTCAACAGAGTAGAGAGAAGAACCAGTTCTCTACCTTCTAACGTCGTTTCCCGTACTCTCTCTACTCACGCCATCCCCAGGGGGATGGGTGACCTCACCTCCACTTAACTGATGCTGAAGGCAACGTTATGCCTATTCCCACTTTTCAGATGTGATGGAGAGAAGTAATGTGACCTACGTAATAAGGTCACCCGGTGGCTGAGTGGGGATTGGGTCCTAGCAAATGCAGCCTCCTTTCCACTGTACCAATTGCATCTCCAACACAGGCAGACCTTGTTTTATTGCACTTTGCAGATATTGCATATTTTACAAATTGAAGGTTTGTGGCTATCCTGTGTTGAGCAACTCTTATCAGCGCCATTTTTCCACCAGCACTTGCTCACTTTGTGTCTCTGTGTCACATTTTGCTAATTCTCACAATAATTCAAACCTTCCACCAGCGAAAAGATTACGACTCACTGAAGACTCAGCTGATAGTTGGCATTTTTTAGCAATAAAGTATTTTTTAATTAAGGTGTGTACATTTTTTAGACATAATGCTATTGCACATTCAGTAGACAACAGTGTAGTGTAAACATAACTTTTATATGCACTGGGAAACCAAAAAATTGGTGTGACTGGCTTTATTGCGATGTTCGCTTTATTGCAGGGGTCTAGAGCCGAACCCGCAGTATCTCCGAGGTATGAAGTTCATTTCAAACTCTTGAAATGTGTGTGTCATTCTGCTGCCTTTACATTCCTGGCCAGGTTTGGGGAACCCTGGGGGTGTCAAGGGATGGGGGGGAAGAGAGGTTGAGAAATGAAAACCAACTCAGTGGACCAGCCCGGATCCCTGCCTCTCCCATCCCCTCCCTGTGGTGATGGATGGGTTGCAGAAAAGCATCCCTCACTCCTTGCTGAGGAAAGAGCGGTAACCCTTTTGACTTCATGAATTTGGAAAAAGAACAGCATGGAAGCTAAATTTGGGCAGATAGGAGAGTCCTCCCTAGAAAGCACGCTGACCGTGAACATAATCAGTAATGCTCCTTTCTTCTTAGCCTCCAATCCCCAAAGCATCACCTGTCGTTCCACCGACAAAAACATGCTTGTCTTTTTGTCTTAGAGTGATGAGTGCATGCTTGTTTTAATATTCATGGGCTACATTCAAAACTGGACCCGGGCAATTATCAAGAGTTTTGGAAAGTCAGACTCAGATGTTTCAGATGACACGATACCTCAATTATTCAGAGGCCACCGTTTCCAAACTGCCTTCTGTAATTTTGTGTCCTGTTCACCTTGCATGGGTCCCTACACATCCCCCCTCCACCATCACTCTCTGCCTTTCCCAAGGTCTTCTGGGAGGCTAGTCAAGGTGAAGCAGTGCAGGGCAGGAAGAATGATCTCTAACTCATGTGTTAACCTTAGATTTTGACTTTCCTGAGCCCACTTGGAACCATTATCCTCTTTTTTGAATGTTGAAGGTTTCTTTTTTCCCCCAGGAGACATTTATGAAACGGATCACCATTGGAATGTGAATTTTCCTGTCAGGGGTGGGACAGAATAAAGAATGTGACCGTTATTCTCGGCTCATAAAAGAGGCCTCCCTCCAGCCTCTTTGTCAGTTATTCAAAAGACAATCTAAGCCCTCCTGGCACTGGGTCACCCTGCAGGCTGGTGCTCCCCAGTCGAGGCCCAGCCCGGCATTCGGTGCATGGGACCAAGCTGTCCACTGATGGCAGAGCTCGGCTCTCCAGCCCGACTGTTCAATAATGCTCTAATTAACTACTGCAAACTTCAGAGGACCCACTAACTGTAATGGAGAGATCAACAGAGCCTGCACAGATTTAGATGTGCATACTAATTACTGAATTAGCCAACACCTGTTTTGGAATGTAGCGCTAAAACATGGCTGCGTTTTCAGGCAGAAGACCTTCAGTTTAAGAAAAAAGTTCATCTTTCGTGAGAAAAGTGAGCCCCACTTCTTCTCTGACGAGCAAGACCCTTTTGTTGTCACCGGTAGGTGACAAAGCGAGGGCTGAGGCAATGCAAATGAAGCGGGTACCTGAAGTCCCCGTGCACCTAGACCTCAGGGGAGACTCTGAAGGGGAAGACGGGGGCTGCTTAGAAGGGATATTAATGAGGACTTTGCTGTCAGGGAGGGAGCCATGCTTGGCATCTGTGTGTTTCACGGCTGTACCCAGACCACGTTTCTGTGTCTTCTACATCTAGCGTGCACCACCATCTTTTTTTTTTTCTTTTTTTAACATCTTTATTGGAGTATAATTGCTTTACAATGTTGTGTTAGTTTCTTTTTTTTTTTTTTTTTTGTTTAATCAGTCATCAATTTGATACACATCATTGTATACATGTCAATCCCAATCTCCCAATTCAGCACACCACCATCCCCAGCCCACCACGGTTTTCCCCCCTTGGTGTCCATACGTTTGTTCTCTATATCTGTGTCTCAACTTCTGCCCTGCAAAGCGGTTCATCTGTACCATTTTTCTAGGTTCCACATACATGCGTTAATATACGATATTTGTTTTTCTCTTTCTGACTTACTTCACTCTGTATGACAGTCTCTAGATCCATCCACGTCTCAACAAATGACCCAATTTTGTTCCTTTTTATGGCTGAGTAATATTCCATTGTATATATGTACCACATCTTCTTTATCCGTTCGTCTGTTGATGGGCATTTAGGTTGCTTCCATGACCTGGCTATTGTAAACAGTGCTGCAATGAACATTGGGGGTGCACCACCACCTTGATGCTGGTAATGGGTCAAAACCACTTAGCAGCTTCATTAGGGCTAGAAGGTGCAGCATGGGGACGAGCTATGTCAAAGGACAGCGAAGAGGAAAGGGTGTAAGAATCAGGAGGAGAGGAGAGCAAGGGCCGAGAGAGAAGACAGAAGACAGAACTCAGGTGAGAAACAGATTTGGACAGGTGAAGAAAAGTAACCATTTCTTAGTCCCCTTCCTCATTTTTACTGATTAGCTTCAATACCCCGTAATCAGTGGATTCAGGCAGTGGGGAAATCATGCTTGCCCTGTGAGCCTCATAATTTTTTAGATAAAATATTTGTTGCCAAATAGAAAAGTGAGACCTATTTTTCAAAGCCCCAAATACCCTAGAATGAGCACAACGGGGCACGCCTGAGGCATCCAACGTGAGAAAGCTCGGGAGCCAGCTGGCTGCCCTCTGCCCTGGGCTCCACCTAACTGATACGGTCTTATTCAGAAAAGAAAGGACTCCCAGTTACCATGAAAGAATGGCCTGCAAGACAATAATAAGGCAGATTCAGTATTTCTGGTTTTTTCTCCGTTGGGAGATGATGCTGACGATGATGGCGTTGGCAGTGACGGTGATAATGACTAACTCTTCGGAGTTCACACGCAATGCAAACAAAACTTAACAAGATCTAAGGGACGCTGGCATTCTAGGATGATCTGTCCTTAAGCTGCCTTTTCTAAGAAATTCAATACATTTGATAAGAACGTGCCTGAAAATTTCTCAGAATATCCATTCGGGGAACACACTGCATTTTCATGCCTCCGTCCTTTCTCTGGGGAGGCTGTGCTATGAATGAGACCGACGTGGCGTTGCAGAAGATGTCACCGCACTGAGATTCTTTATGTTTCCCACTGTCTTCCTACTTGAACGTGAATCTTCTCAGACTTGACACACCTCTGCCTTTGGGATCTTTCTCACTGCTGAAATGTAAAAATGAAGGGACTGTTGTCCAGGACGGAAGAATACAGTGCCCATGGTCATCTCTTGGCATCAGATTCCTCTCCCCTATTCAAAGCTTTCACAGCCTTTGAAAGAACCCTATTCCCTACCACTGCCCAATCTGAAGAAGTGGCGGGGGCGGGGGGGCTTCTATATTAACACTAAATCCACGGAAGGGTTTTCTATTTGAAAACAATATCCTAGCCTCTTAACCTTTGCCCCCTTCACCCAACATCTATTCACAAAAGATTGGGTTAAATTATGAACCCCAGATGCTGTTAAACTTTGCACATGTTGTGTCAGTTGTCTTAATTTGGAGAAACCCCATTGCCAAGCAACCCCTGGTTGTCTCTGTCATATTGACTGACCGCTGCACCTCTGTGCTAAAATATGCTTGTTGTGCTTTTCTAGATGAACTTTTCCACTTCATTAGCCTCTGCGGAGAGGTGACATCATTGCTTTTGAGCTCTCCCACAACCTTTGCAAATCTCCTTGTCTCATTTCTCTAGGAATAGGCCTCAAAATCTGTCATCTGGCTGATCAGTTAATTAGTTTCCTGGGTCATGACTCTTGCTTGCTCGATCGTTTGTTATTCTCCCCCATAGAGCACTGAGCTGTCCTTGGCTGCAGAGATGCGCGACTTGTGTCAGTTTTGTGCGTGTGCCTGTTACCAACCTGCCCAGCCTTCCTCAAGACTCTCCAAGCACATCCTCCCTACATCCTGACAGCCTGGCTTTGGAGACTTACGCATCTCTCT
Organism: Eschrichtius robustus; assembly: GCF_028021215.1. NCBI lineage: Eukaryota > Metazoa > Chordata > Mammalia > Artiodactyla > Eschrichtiidae > Eschrichtius > Eschrichtius robustus. Next base: position 7,156,556 of record NC_090834.1, read on the forward strand.
GTGCTTGGACTTGGAGCCCAAACTGTAAACTTTTCACACTCATGTATTGGGAGATACCTGAAGCTTGGGTCGACTTCATGTCAATATAAAGAGAGATTTGTCAAATAAAGTGGCCTAGGGTCTGTTGATTGGCACCTTCTAAAACAGTGTTTCTCCAGTGATAGTCCCGAGCTACTTCCAACAAAATCATCTGTAGTGATTGTTTAAAATGTAAATTCCCAGTGGCCGCCTCTACATTACTGAACAGGATTTCTGGTAGTGGAGCCCAGGATTTTAACAAGCTTTACAAGTGAGTCTTATACACGCTGAGAACCACGCAGTATTAGAGAACTTTTTTTTTTTTTTACTTTGGAAAAATATTTATTCACTGAAAGGTAAATCAGTTTGTAATAAATCCCTCTCAGTTTGAGGGAAAAAATTGATGAAGAAAAGCATCAAGAGGTCGCTCCAATCTGCCCTGATTGTTCCCCAGTTCTAAGGAGCAGCGATCATCCTAGGACTTCTCTTCACTGCAGTTAGAGAACTTTTTTAAACTAGTAGACACGAACAATTGTTTGTTCATCTATATAGGCCTAATGCTTCATAGAATCTTAAGGTTGACATGTGTCATAAGGGTCACTGGAGTCATTTGTGCCATCTCCCGGGGAGTGCACACATCCTCCAGTTTTATATTTGCAGAGATAAGGAGCTTATGACTTCAAGAGAGCTCCACTGAAGCTGCTCTAATGATCAGAAAGTTCTTTGTACTGATTCAAAGCGTCCATCCTCCCCTCTCAGTTCCAGTTCTGACTCTGAATAAATATGTAATGGCCCTTCTTTTACACAACATGCTTTCTAATACTGGATCATAAATTCAAACCAACAAGCACTTCGGAACATCCTTTATGAATCCATAAGCCAACCTGTGTTCAGCTTTGGAATTCCAAACCTAAGTTTGGTGCCTAATGCTTGCCCATGAGATTTTCATATTGTGATGTGGGGGAAAGAAAACGCTATGTAAGGATGTGAATGCTAAAATAGAGGTGTATGAGCATGCTAAGGAGAGAGCAATGAATTCTTCACTGCAGAAAATGTACGCATCATGTAACTTGAAGAGAGTGTTGGATTTTTTCCAGGTGGAAAAACGAGTAAAGGACATTCCAAGGTGCCAGCATGAGTAGCGTTATGGAAATTGTGATGGTGACCATGCACTTATGAACCAGTCCAAAGTTGTGTGTGCATAGAAAATAGGTAGACAGGACGCAGGGGAGGAAGGTGACGGGAGGCAAGAGTAGAAGCCTTGGGTGGGAACAGGTTGTGAAGGGCTGTAAATGCTGTGTTGTTTGGAGATATCTCTCACCACCCTGGTGACCTGCCTTGCCTTTGCACATTGCCTTGCTTTCCTCTTAATGATCGCTGGCTTCTCCATGACTCTTTACAACATGTGATGATTCTCCTGTCTCCTCAACTGCCAAGACGTTAGGCTCCTGATTCAGTATCTGATTCAGTCCCTGTTTGGAAGAGAACAAAGCAAAGTAACAAACCCTAAGGACTTTCACTTAAACAGGAGGAGGTTTATTACTTATAAGGATATTTGCTCTAATGGGGAGCATGCGTATATGCTGAGTTGGGGTGTTAGCAGATGGGCTCAGCAGGCAGACCTTTGAGGTCTGTCTAAACTCTCACCCCTTGTCTCTCCTGCATAGTCATCGAATGTCCAACAGATCCTATCCAGGGAGGTGAGGGGCTTTGCATCCATGGACCCTGAACCTAGGAACTCCAAAAGTTTCTTTGTTTGGGTGACTTTTAAAGTTTCCGTAGAACTGGAAAGCTGCCACTCAAAATGCATCCATTAGTCAGTCCAAGCATGTGATAGAAAATTTTCCACCAGTCAGGGAGTCACAGAAGGGAAGCAAAATCAGCTCTCCCCTGCACTTCAGACAGCCAAGAATGTCCAGGGTGGCTCTTGCCATTGCAACATTTGTTGGCATCACCAGAAAGCATGAAAAATAATGGAAGTAAGATTGCCGCCAAGCAGAGGGTTTAGGGACATGGTTTCTGCCTGCATTCTGCTTCCTGCTGGGATGCCTCCCTTCCCAGTTCCTCTTTGTGCTGAGAACCAGAGCACTTCCGCTGGTTACAATCTCACACACACAAAGGGCAGGGTGGACAACCCAGCCAAGTGTTTTATAACAGCAAAATGCAAATACACAGGTATGACTTGTGCTCTGAGTTCAGTTAACCAGGGAAGTGAACGCTGTAGCTCTGGGGTTAGATTTACGCCCACCAGCCCACCCTACGGTGCCTTAGCAGGATGAAATTCTAAAATGCCCTGGACTGAACAGGAGGTCTGCAGTTCCTGATCTCAAGAAGAAGGTGAGGTATGCACCTGCTCCTACTTTAACAAGTGGCTGGCAATTTTTAGATACATTTGAAAGGCTCCTTCAGTGAAAAGTGTTCTCAGAGAATGTCAAGAGGGCATGAGTCAGGGTGAGCAGAAAGTTTCCAGAACTAAAGTGCTCATTTCCCAGATGTTCCAGAGCACAAAGAAATGATACGGAAAATGACCTTATCAGGGGCCGATTTAGGACTGGACCCCACCCACTCTCGCACCCCAGGAAAGCTCCAGAGTGGATCATATATTCTCCAAGCGCTGCTTAGCTCATCCTACTTTTAGTTCAAAGTAATAAATACATTTTTCCCCAGACGTTTTGACACTTGTTTTTCAAAGCCAGGCACCCCTTTTTTAAAAGTTGCATTAAGAGCTTTAAGCAAAACCAGCTCAGCCAATTGCTGAGACAGGTCTTAGCCTAGGACCTTCTGTCTCAGTGACCATGACCGAGGAAAGCATAGTAGGGTTTGTTCTGAACCAGGCTCCTTGGCCCAGTCTGAACTGAGTGTTTGTCATGCCAGCCTGTACATGAGTTCTGCAATCTTTGACAAGGGCACGGCTCTGGAGGAGCTCGGAGAAGGGAAATGGGATCAGCTGGCACCTGAGAGAGGCCCCATTAGCAGAGCACGAGGAGAAGGGAGAGGCGGCCGCACACAAAGTTCAGCCCATTTATGCCACTTGGTCCCATTCCGGCTAATCAAAGATACACTCCCATTAAGTACATTACACTGACACTGTGCTTGGTGGAGGGAGCAAAGTACTTGTCAGCTGAGTGGGTATTGGCTGTCACCTCTGTTATCCAGCTGCCTGCTTATTTGCGATTTTATTTTCAGATGTGATTGACAGCTGGATGGCTCTGGCATTCTCGGCGCAAACATACAGCCTGTTATTAAGCTTGCATTAGCATCTTTATAAACACACGGTGCACGTTGGAAAAGTAATTATGTGGCGTCACTTCAGCGCTTCATCAAAGAAAAGTTTACCGTGTAATTGCTCTGTGATTTACCTAGGTAGAATGTGTTACATTCCACAAAGTCTCTCTCTATTTAATAGCTTACATTTACTCTGTAAAATACACAAGATCCCTTCCCAGGGGCTTCCTTGGTCTAAAATAAACTTGGCAATATAATTTAGCTTTCCATAAATATACTTAGATATTACTGTGGAGTACTTTTGCATAATAGTTATTTAATGCCAAGTGTAAATATGCAGTGCATTATGCTGGCTGGGCTATCAAAAAAAAAAAAAAAAAAAAGAACTTTTTGACGACAAGGAAAAATAGGATATTGTTACCTTGGTTTCCACGTTAAGAAAAGGGCCTTTTGCTCTTATATTTATATCCATGCTTTTCACAATGACATCTAATTTTACAATAAAGTGACTTGAGCTGAAGCGCCGAGCAGTAGAATCTAAAATATTGGTTCTTGTTAGCTTTTCAAGAGCTCTTCTGATGTAGCGCTGAAAGAGGTATATTCTGGAAGAAAGCACAAATGATTGCAGGGTACTTGGGAACCGAGGCAAAGGACTGTTTGACTGATGTTCACTCAGTGGGATCTCTCTGAACAGCTGGCTATCTAGGGAGCAAAAGGTAGGGGTGGATGGGTTGAAACAAATAGTTGTTGAAAGCCCCCAACAGAATCTCAAAACATAAATTGCTTTTATGGCTGATATCGGTCAGGCACTTTGATTGTCATGTGCTTTGTAATTACTGAGGAGCAATTCCTTACAGCTACAGCCAAGATCAAATAGGTAAAGCTTTCCTAGGATGCTTTGCACATCTGGATTAGCCTCCATCTGAGGAAGGATAGGCACGGAGAAGGGACAGAGAGGAGAGGGTGGGCCAGATGACTTTCACAATAGCTTGGACCTTTCCTACTCAAGGGGTCTCCTTGGGCACAATGCTTCCCAGTAAATACCACAGCTTCCTCCTTGAACAGCTGAGATGGAGAGTGGGGCAGTGGTCTATCCTGAGATGGGCCAGTCACTCAGGAAGGGACGTGGTGGTGTAGGTCTCTGGAGATAGAAACTTCTGGGTCATGAGACCAATTGAGTCCTTGACATGATCTTTACCATGAATCCAAGTGGTCTCTTTGCCAAAGGATTATTCTCTTGGATGACCCACTCGGTACTGTACCAACGTTAAATGAATGAACCACAAAAATCTAAGTGAAATCCAAAGGATTTTGATTCTCTGGCTACTTCTCCACTCTTTTGGGATAACTTATGCCTGCACGGAAAGTGGTTTAGCAGTGAGACAAGCGGGGAGACATGGTAGAGATTGCAGGCTGATCTTGAAAACGAAGGTGGGAAACTGACATTCAGACACAGGTAAAGAGGAGCAGTGAAAGGACCAGAAGTGGGTGAGGGCCATGGTCTTGACCAGAAGGGCCTATAGTTATCCCAGTAGCATGACGTCGATTCATCTGGGCCTAAAAAGCAATGGCAACTTTATCAGCTGCTTCCCCAGTGCAGCTGGCAGCCACAAAAAAGAAACAGTTAAAACACGCATTTCCAGATGTGTATAATGGTTCAATAATTCCACATCAGTGTATATTAATCCTCTCTGGAAATTGGCATTAACTCGGCTTTAGCACCAGTCTAAATAAACACGTCAGCTCTTAGAGCAGGAGTTTCTTTGCATAACAGCTGCATAGAGCATCTGCATCCTGGTGATAGGTTCCCTCTACATTACCTCTGAAATGAGCTCCGCTCTCCCACTTTACATTTAGCCAGACTCAGGATATTTCCTCCTTTTGCTGTCACTGATGAGAAGAAAGATGCCATTGTAATTGCCAGTTGGCCTGTGGAGTAATGCCCTGTAATTGACAAAGATTGCTTAGCTGCAAGAAAGAAAGATACACTGATTAGGAGAGATCATCTTCAATATTGTATTTAACCCGCACTCTTTTTCCACTTTACTTTTCACCTGAGCCCTGTAAAGGATGTCTCTCATTCTTTGCTGTGCTATTTTACTCTTTGCGGGAGAAAAAAGAAGTGCAGTGAGGTCCACAAGGGAACACTTCGGCCCTTGGGAGTAATTTCACTGAGTTGGGAGACTTAAAAGCTTTAATATGGTTATATGCTGAACTATCCAAAAGCAGAATTTGTTCCCCATCACATTTAACACACCCTTTGACCTGCCAGTCCCAAGGGTGGCCAAGGCTTATGCCATTTTTCATCCGTGCCTCAAATTACTAGGTCAGATCTTCAGATCTTCATTATTCTTGGAGGGTTTTTTTTTTTTTTTCCTTTGCTCCTGAATTCAGGGTTGTGTTACATTTTTCCTTGAGAATCACATTGACTCTTTTTTTTTTTCAGAGAGCTTTAAAAAATTGCACTGTTAGAAAAATATATATACAGGTTAAAATGCATTTTTCATGTCCTTTCATACCTTATTGATTTTTTTTCTCTCATTTTTCTTACAAAAGAAAGTTTTAATGTAGTTTTGGGAAAAAAAAAAAAAAAAAAAAGCAGTCAGCAGTTGCTCCCTGCCCCAGGAGTAAAAATACTGGACACCTTGCTTAAGAAATGCAACAGCCTATATCAGCAGCTGTATATAATGGGAGTGGGAGGTGGTGAAACCCTATTAGTCACCTGTAACTCAACTCTTCCTGCTACACACTATTTTAATAGCTACAGGGGACTTTTAACTCCCCACAGTTTCTAACTGTGCAGTAAAGTTTAAATGTCCTTCGGGGAGTTTTTGATGTACCTACGGGATGTTCAATCTGAAGATGGAATAATTGTGTCTAAAAGCTAACACTACCTAGAGAATATGTATCTATCCATCTGTCTCTCATCCACATACATACCTGTCTCTCTCCCTGTGAATGAAAGGTCGTGTGTGGAGTGGAAAAACACTGAGTTAGAAATCAAGGGTATCCAGGTTTTAATCTCAGCTCTTAAGACTCTGGGCAAGTTATCTCACCTCTTTGAGTCATCTGTGAAATGAGAAGCTTGGATTATATCTCTAAGGAGAAATCCAGCCTTGACACTGCAACTGTTTACCACCTATTACATTAATAATCTGCCTTCCCATGCATTAAGAAAATGTAAATGGTGAGTTCAAGATTGCTGTTATCACATACTGCTGTATGCCACTTCCTTTATGTTATGTAGTTTCCGTCACCCCTGTGTTTTTGTACGCCATCTTGAGCCCAGAGATATTGTAGCAACAATTCAACCACTCTCTCCCTGTTCGAAGTTATACTGGCACATTCACAAGTTATGCTAGACAAATAAAGCTGATAAATTGGGATGATTTTCTAAATAACCCAAGTCAAAAATGCTTTCACCTAAATCAATTGATGCTGAAATTATTTTAGCTCCCAATGTAATTTACTTCATTTTTCCGGGGTAGACCCATGTGCATTAGGTGTGTCTGGGAAATTGAGGAGAGAGATGAGTAAAGGAACAGATACTTTCCACTGCAGGATCACAGATCTTAACTGTAAACTGCTTGGGTTTTATAGGTCAAATAATTTACTTCCCCTGCCCCCTGACCGACCAAACCCTTTCCATTCAGACTTGCATTTGGTTTGAATGTACAGAATCCACAGGAAGATTTGGAAAATACAGTCATCCATTGGTGTCCACAGGGCATTGGTTCCAGAAACCCCCCACAGATACCAAACTTCACAGATGCTCAAGTCCCTTACATAAAATGGTATAGTATTTGCATATAATCTATGCACATCCTCCAATATACTTTAAATCATCTTCAGATTACTTGTAATATCAAATTCAATTTTTGCTTTATGAGACTTTCTAGAAATTTTTTTTAGCATTTTCAATCCATATTTGTTGAATCCATGGATGCAGAACCCGCAGATACGGAGGGCTGACTGTACTTGTATACATGCAATCCAGTTTTCATATACAAGTCCGGTTCCAGGTGTAGCTCAGCTCTTGGCTGGCCATTCCAGAAAAAAACTCTTGCCCCCAGTGGGTCCACACTGCTTGCTATCAGCTAAGAAGCATACAGTGTTCCTTCTCAATTCGTGGTCTCTTAACAGAGCTGGACATCTGCTTGGTCTCCCCCTTCCTGTTCAAACATCTGCCAAGCCTCCTATCTGCCCAGCAAGGGGTCCCCAGCTTTGCCTTGGCCAAGTGCCACAAGCAACTTTTATATTTATGCAGGCTCAAGCAGCCTCCCGCCCCTCCCTTGTCCGTTCTTCCTTTTCCTTGGTCCTCATTAATACAACTCTTTTCATCATTTCAGGGTTAGTCTGTTTTAAAGCTTTCTGTCATCTCCTGTAGGGGCTATCAATTATGAATTATCCGGCTTAACGATAAAGTCATTCTTTTTTTTTCATTCATTAAAAACTATTTACTGAGTATATACTGTGAGCCAAACCCTATGATGGATGCCGTAGGTGCAATAATGAACAGCACAACGTAGTCTGTACAAGCTGACCAGCTATGTGCTTATTTTTCCCTGAGTGTGATAGGAGATTCAACTATCCAGATGGTCACCAAGCTTCTTTATACCACATTGACACCCCTTCTCCACATTTTTCTTTTCTCTAGTCAAGGCCTGTAGTCTGGGAAACTGATTCTGGTAAGCCTACACCCAGCAGGTGCGTTTCTGCAGGCCAGCTGTAGCAAATCTTGGTCAGTAGAGAGAACTAATGCTGATTCTGGAGAGAAAAGACCCAAGCCTGGTCTCAGTGGTCTATTGAGCCAGTGGTATTTACGCCCAGAAAGTTCTGAAGGGTAGATAGAATGATGTACTTTGAAATGACTATTTCCAACGCGAGGTCGCCTGGCACACCCCGCCCCCCATCACCAAAGTCAAGCATGGCCGTGCTGTGCTCACCACCTTCAGGGAATCAGAGATTTAATTTCACTTTCACCTCCAAGGCTTTGCCTGTTTCTAATGTCTTGTGACATAGGGACAAGTCCTCCCGTGAAATGCCATGTTTTCTCTCCAAGTATTCATCTCATTAATGATAGTGCCGTGTTACTCTGTTTTCCCTGTGCTATTCTGTAGATCATTTTTGTTATGTAGATACAAACTCTTTGATATTATAGTTGTGAAGTACATATGAAGACAAATGCATAGGGCATAATGAGAATGGATTGCCAATAAAAGCTGAAAAACAGTGAACCAGTTTTAAAAGTGAACCCTTATCCAGAGGACTGTCACTTTGAATGCTCTGTAGAAGGCCCTTGGATGGAAGAAGCTTATTTTTAGTCTAATGTTGATAAAGGTTTGACTTTGGTAGCATCTTAATTATCTGATAAAAGCCAGAACCCTGTGCCTTGCTTACCTCTAATGTCTAATGCCTTCTACTGGCATTAAAATTATTGCCACGGCTCCAGACAGAGAAACAAGAGATAGCGGCATTGGATTTCCAAGATGTGAATTAGAATTTAAAGAGTCACTTGGTTTTGTTTAAACAAATTACAAAAATAATGGGTTGCCCTTAAAAGGTCTGTTTCATATATTGTTATCCTTCACTTGTGACATCCCTGGCAGTGCTATTCCCAATATTGTATCTCCCATTAGTTGCTAGGGAGAATAGTGATTTCTGGGGGTCTCATCTGTGTTTTTGTCACTTTGCCTCTGATTCTGCAGAGCCGAGAGGGGACGTTCAGCGTCACACCTGGAGGTGCGCAGAATAAGATAGTGGTTGACTGGTTGATGTAAATTCAAAAACTCTTGAATTCACAGAGGGCTGGGAATATATAGATCGGGGCCAGAAATTGAGATGGGGTCCCTTAGAGGCCAATGAGTGTTCCTAGAATATGCAGGAAACAAGAGGAGCAGACACAGACCTCTGCCAGGTCAGGGTCAATCACATAACAGGTGAGCATGATGTAGACTGGCCCGTTAGCTGTGTGACCTTCCCAGGTCACTTGACCTCTCTGGACATTCATGTCTCTGCTACAAAATGAGGAAGCTGGACTGGGTATTCTCTGAGGTTGCTGAGCCTTTAATATCTCATGAGGCTCTGGGGGCTGAAAGTTCACAGCTATGCGTCCAAGCAGAGCCAAGCGGGAGGCTGAATTCTGAAAACGTCCCCTCTCAAAGAGAGAAAGTGCCTGTGGAAAAGTAGTTGAGCAAACATTTTGGAGGGTTGACCCAATTCCCACATTAAGGAAATAATGCCCGGGCCCATATGGCTAATTCCTTCCCAGACTGTTTGTTTGCCATCACGCAGACCTACCCTGAAAATAAAGTGTCTAGTCGAGTTTCAGAACCCAAATGGAGCAGAATGCAAATGAGCAAGATAATGGTGAAAAGTACATTTACTTTGAAAACTCTTTCAAATGCAGTCATCAGCGGCAGAGGCACCGGAGTGTTGATTTTTAAACTATGCCACTCCGTGATTCGAGCATGTAATTTTTACCTTGGATAAGAGATGCCGTTTATTGAACGCCTTTCTCCACTCCTTTTTTTTAACTTTTTTTTTTTTTGCTTTGGCAAGTACCTAGGCTTATTTACAAGCACAGTTGGAGATCTGAGATACAGGATTTTCTGTTGGGTTGCAAAGGAAAGGACCTTTGACCCCACTGTAAACCATGACCTAGGTCCCCAGAGGTTAGGAGAGTTCCTGAAGACCCCGTAGCTACTTCATCTCCGACTCCTATCTGTTTTATGTCAGCTGGGAATAAGAAAACGAGAATGAAGCCAAGGCCAGAGGGTTGCATTTGAGTAACAGTCGGGCGGGTACCTTGGTACCTGAAGTATACACAGCACAGCGAGATGCAAAGCTGTGGACGTTATTGGGTTAATCTTGATGGTGCAGACCCCCAGGCTGGAGAGATGGGATTCCTTAGGGGAATTTTTTGGGAGGAGAGAGAGTGAGAGGTGATCTGGGTGTCCTAATCTGTGGCCTTGCTGATTGGATTAACCTTCTAATTTCCAATCTTGGCATCCTTTAATACTAGGTAAAGAGTTACTGCTTCTTTGCTTGAAAAAGCATCTGTCCAGCACACAGGTAGCGGAGTCAGGCCAGACAGGTGCCTGGATTCCTCCTGTCCGGGAGGTCGCTGGTGCCTGAGTACTTGGAGGTTTCCCAAAGGCCTTTGTTCCAGCTGTGAGTCGCTCCTCTCCTTAGCTTTTAATGCGTTGAAAAATAATTTTCCACAGGCCAGTAACTGTATAAAAATTGCTTTTTCTTTAAACAAGGATTATGCTTGAACCTTTTGAGCCAGAAGAAAAATGTACAGAGGGAATCATTAATTTTGAATAAAAACACTTACCTTCCCGTAGCCAACAAGGGAGTGAAATGTGAAATTGGTGTTTTCTCCAGACAGCCCAGCACCGCTCCCCAATCTGTTTGCTTGATCTATTATCCAGTCACCTGCAAAGTTGAATGTCTTGTTTGGCCTGAATCTGACTTTTATTCTTTTCCCTCTACCTATTTTTTAAGGACTGTGTTATACGCATACCTCAGACTTCGTTTGCATCCCATTAAAGTAAAACATTTTAAAGTTCTTCACAGCAGAAGTAAATCTGACAGACTTTATGAAGCTATTATACCTGCAGGTATTTTATACTTTTAAAATACATTCTTGTCAAGCTATCTTAATTATATTATTATATGTACTTTTGAACTTGTAGCAGCTATTCCATGATATATTACACTTTTGACAGAGCCCTCCAAAAAAGCTACAATTTCTATCAAAGTTCTTTGGCTGAACAAAGACGTATCTTTTGTGGATTCTGGAGGTATTTGTTCATTTACACACTGGAATGTGTAACCATTGATGGAACGGGCTGCTTTAATTTTCCATCCAGGTAATGACGCATGGCCAGTGGCTTTCAGGACCGGTGGCCAGAAAAGTAGCTGATCAACAGCTGCCTAGTAACTCAGCTTCAGAGGTGAACACTGGCCATGCCCTGGATGCCCTCCAGGCCTGCTCTTGGAGTTGGGCTGCCTTTCAAACGACCACAGCTGTCGTTGGGGCACTCTATGGCACACCAAGAACGCAGAGGGTTGATCAGTGTCTCGTTTCTTTCTCACGTCTGTACAGCACCGTGTGGCCACACGGAGCAGGAAAGTGCCCCCACTGACAGAGAAGATGAAAGCAGGGCTGGGCTGGGCTGGAGACAGAGAAAGGAAAGCTAGAGGCTCCGTAGAACTGTTTCAGAGGTAACACAGCCCGTGGTCCCTTCGAGGGGCCGCTGCGTCTTTGATGTAGCCACTCTCTGCACTCAGTGCAAAGTGGGGGGCACTGTGGTCTGTCCCGGGCAGCCTGACCAGACTGGGGGGTATCCGGAATTGGATGGACCATGCCTTCTCTTCCGCTCCTGATGGCAGGGTGTCCTCGCGGTGCAAGCTCTGTGAGAGCAGGCACAGGGATGGATGTTTTGTTGACCTGTGTCCCCAGCATCCTGCACGGGCCCTTGATGAAATGTGCTGAATGAGGGCTGAGATGGTTTCGGGTCCATGTGCACCAGCCTGTCTGTCTCTGCTGGGCTTGGGTTTCCCTTCCTTTTTTCGTTGACCTGCTTTCCGTATCCTCTGAGAGCTCCCCACACACTCTGCTGATCTGAGGGAGACAAGCTCGTCGTCATGGACGTGCTCAAGCAAATCCTGCAGAAGGGATTTCTGCTTCCAGGAAGAGGCTGGTGCAAATGGCAAAAAGGCCCTTTTCCCCTACGTCTAGATTCTCTCATAGCGGGTCTACAGGGTAACTCAGCTCTCCTGACGAGAGGCCAGGAGAATGACAGCAGCTTTATTCAGAAGCCTCATCATTCTCTTGCATAAAAGGTTTTATCCCCTTCTTTTTCATCGTCTGCGGATCCCTGTGAGGTGTATCTGTATCTGGCATTGTTGAAAGTGCAGAGAGGGTAGGTGACTTACCCAAAGTCACACAACATAATGTAGCAGGGAATGCTCTATACAGACCAGCTTGCCTATCACCCATGCCATGAATCTCCCCCTTGATTACCTTTGAGCTCAAGGGTGGCCCTGCATGTTCCCCTCCCACTCAGACCTAGAGGTCCTTTATCAACGGTGGAGGGAATCACCCGTTTGTGCTTCCTCTTCCTTCCCGAGAACACACAGCCATAGTCTGGGCATCAGAGCAGAAGACCGTGTGCTCAGCAGACCCTGGCCAGCAGGGCACAGCTGTTTGAGGGATGGAGATTGCTTCTGAAGAGTCTCTTTGGACTGTTTTAGGCATCATCTGTTGGCTTTACCAAAGGAGGCTCCACGGATGCTCTTGACGTCTGCTCCTGGTTCCAGACCCCAGGCCAGGCCAGCTTCCAGGTCATCGGCAGACCTGCTTGCCTGGAGAAATGTGCTCCGTGCCTCTGTGCTCAAGTAGAATAGTTTGGGTCCAGTCTTTCTGTGAGGCAAGAAAAAAATCCCATTGCCCAGTGCAGAAAACACACACCGCAGCCCTCACCGTGTGTATCCTGTGGCCCATGCAGCACGCTGCTCCAAGCCCTCCTTTGCTCTCTGTACAGAGTCCCAAGGCCTCCACTGAGCACAGACCATGCAGGGTGCACCCCTGCTCCCGCGCTGTCCGCTCTCCTCCCTGGCAGGTGCAGGAGGTGGGCGCGCCCCAGGCCTCCTGGAGTTCATGCTCACGTTATCACTGCTGCCTTTGCAATGAGTGGAATTGCAAGAGAGGTTGAGGGAGCAACTGTTTGTCCAGTTTGGGGCCTGCCAAGCCTGGCATGATGAGGGTGTGGTGAAGCCAGGAGGACCTACCGTTGGAGGGGTTGGCATGGGCCAGACCAGGAAGCTGCGTTCTAGTGAGATGTTTGCCTCTCACAAGGTGGTATTGGATTTCTGGTGAAGGACCCGCCTTCTGGGGGACTTGCATCTTTAGGGGCAGGGACGGAAGCCTCAGGGGGAGGGCTCCAGTTCTGCATTAGCGCTTTAGCTCTGACCCAGCAGTGGTGAGCCATCTCTGAGTGATGATCACTTGGCTGGATGGGACCTCCAGCCGGCCTCGGCCCCCAGAAGCCAGGCTGGTTCCACTGTCACCTTTGATAATTATCTCCTAAGCAGTAGCCAGCCGTCTAATGGACCGACTGCCGAGTATATGGCACAGGCAGTCCTGGCATCTCAAGGAGGGGGTGCAGAGTGGGCCGTGCTGCTGGGGAAAGGAAGAAGATGCACTCTGCTGCCCTGGCAGAGTATGAGGCTGGGCCAGAGAGGACGCGGCCTTGGCCTCGGACTGAGAAGAGCCCTGCCCCGGGACAGGGATCACCTGGGCCACACACTCGCCAGCACTCACCCCTGCGCATTAATCACGGTGTTCTCAGGCCCCAGTTTCAAAGGAGGTGTTCGTCTACACATGGACCAGATGAGCTTTACTGAAGATAACACTGTTTAGAGCATTTGAAGCTGATTGAGGAGAGGGTCCCGGTGATGCCATTTGAAAGGCCACTCAGGGTTGGTACAACAGGATAAATAAAATAATGGACTGATTCCAAGGCACTTGTGAACACTGTGGCTTCGGGAACTGAACTTTTATCACTTTAGAAGCCAGAGAAAGGCATAGGGATTAGGTTGCTTTTGGACAGAGGGGTATTTTTTTCTGTTAACACAATCCAATTTAAAGACCATTCACGGAGCGCCCACTCTGTGAGCGGGATTTACAGTAAAGACTCAACGTGGCACAGCCCCTGCCGTAAGGACTTTACAATCCTAGTTCGGCGTGGAGTAAGGTCGGGGGCTGATAAATCAAACACCCGGATGAGCACACCATGAGAGCGATTCAGCCTCCGGTGAACATGTACGACACTCAGAGCTGAGGGTCGAGGCATTACAAATGGTTGACCTGGTTTATGACACTTGAGCAGAACCCATGTGGACAACTGGGGGAATTGATCTATTAGCAAATGTGCCTATCTCTACAACTAATAAAGACCCCACTGCCCTACTTTGGGTTCTCCCAGAGGTAGACGCTCCGATTCGAGTGCAAGCAGTTCATTTGGGACGTGATCCCTAGAAACACTGTAGGAGAAGGAAGGGGAGGAAGCCAGAGAAGGGAAGGCAGCCAACAAACAGTTCATTATGCAGAAGTCACCGTGGGGCGGCCAGAGCTCAGGCTGCCCAGGCCAGGCCTCCGAATCAGCTGAGCCAAGGAGCAAGGAAGCAGGGCATTTGTCCCCCTGCTCCCATCTGTCACTGGTTGAGAACTGCTTCTGCCTGAAAAAACTCCCTCAGGCGGAGGGTTCCACCACAAACAGCCTCTGCGTGTAGAGTTGAATGCTGCTGAGGAGATAGAGCAGGGCACCAGCCACGTCAAAGACGATAACAAATAATGACCAGATGCTACGTGTATATAGGACCTCCACGTCTGCACTACGCTCCTAGACTTGGTCATATTTTACCCCATGACCAGCCCGCAAGCAAGGCTGAGCAAGCACCATAGCTTAGTAGGCATCATGAAAAAGTCTAAGCGAACCCCAACCCGACCCTCCAGAGATCACTAAAGAGTGAAGGTGAGGGGCTTCCCTGGTGGTGCAGTGGTTGAGAATCCGCCTGCCAATGCAGGGGACACGGGTTCGAGCCCTGGTCTGGGAAGATCCCACATGCCGCGGAGCAACTAGGCCCGTGAACCACAACTACTGAGCCTGCGCGTCTGGAGCCTGTGCTCCGCAACAAGCGAGGCCGCGATAGTGAGAGGCCCGCGCACCGCGATGAAGAGTGGCCCCCGCTTGCCGCAACTAGAGAAAGCCCTCGCACAGAAACGAAGACCCAACACAGCCAAAAATAAATAAATAAATTAATTAATTAAAAAAAAAAGATTTCCCACTGCTCAAATTATTTCTAAAAAAAAAAAGAAAAGAGTGAAGGTGAGGAATCAGGGGCAATCTTTCTCACAAATGTGCCTCTCCCCCTCGCTCCACCTAGGGGCACATTGCGCATCCTCAAACCCCACTGGCCCCCTTTCTCCTGAAGCTCTCTCCAGCCACGATGAGGACCTACATTGATCCTTTAATCCCCCTTTCCCACCATGTACCACACAACCAAGCAAGAACCAAAGGCTGCCTTAGCTCTCTGGTTGCCTCTTTTCAGGCTCAGCTTTGCCTCCTTTGTGGCAGGAAGGGTTTTGATTCCCTCCTGCCCCCCACATGCCTAGCATGTCATAGTGTGTGTTTAATAGACTTCTGCTTGATTACCTTGAACTGGTCCAACATCAACTTCCCTAAATAGAACTAGCTATGCCCTCCTACCTGTGCCCCACGGTCTGTCTTGAGCACTTTTCCATAATGAGAAAAGAGAGAAGTTTCCAAATCTGGAAGCTCTCTGGCCAATCAATAAATGATCAAGTTTATATTGAATGCCTCTTGCTTATCTGGCTCTGAGGTTAGGTACTGTAGGGGATACAGGTATATCAGGCATGAGCGGCCTCCTTAGGGAATCCACAGTTTTATTGCGGAACTAAACTAAAACCTGAAAATCAATTACCTCAGAAGTAATACTGGCCTGAGAGTCAGTAAAGGGAGTGATTAAAGGCTCATTACAAAAAAAAAAAAAGAATAAGAAGAAGGTAGAAAGTCTGGGTTCAGATTCTGGCCAACTTACCTCCTCACAGAATGTAAATTTAAATAATTACCTCACAGAGGCTAAGCCTCCATTTTTGTCACCTGGAAATATTAGCAGCGTATCCCGGTGGGGTTTGTGAGAGTGGAAAGAGGTATTGCGTGGAAACCATGTGGTGCCCAAAAATCACTCAGTGAAATGTATTAGTATTATTATCTATTACCGGTATTATCTATTCTCTAATTCGAGTCACTGCTGACTCAAAGTGCTATGGAAGTTTGGGGAAGTGAATAAGCAGAAAGGCTTAGTCATGGAAAGAGGGATGGATGAAGTGGGTGTTAGATTGGCCCTTGAGAGAGTTTAGAAATGGGAGGGAAGAGAGAGAGTCCTCCAGGCCAGGAGAACAGCTGGACGGGAAGTTGATGGCAAAGGTGTGCAGTGTGCAGGCATCTCGGGGCACCTGGCCCCAAGGGGGTAAATGGGAAGGCAGTCAGGCGTGCAGGTCCTGAAGGCTGGCATGCCTAGAGAGGAGTGATTCGATTTGCTTGGCGGAATGGCGTGATAGTGGTGGAGTTTCAAGACAGTGATTCCTGTGGAGGTCGAGGATGGTTCTAAGTGCAAAAGCCTGGGAACGAGGAGAACACAGGCTGTGGGGAGGGAGTCCCACCCTGCCTAGCCAGGTCAGGTAGAAAGGGAAGCAGAGTTTCCCTGCAAGACACAAACTACTTCCCTCTTATTCTGTTTCTTCCTAAATGTTGGGCAGTCTTTGGCTTCTCCATAGTGTTTAGACAAGAGAGAAATCCCAGGCCACCACCCTCCCCCAATCGCTCTCCCAGGACCCCAGTCCAGATGCACAACCGAAGCATGCATATTTCTCTTTCTTCTATTTCTGTGCTCCAGAGATGGCCTGACATTGGTAAATCACTGCAGCAGGCTTTAAATGATGTATGAAATGAAAAATCCCTTCCCTGTGTATTGGGAGACTCCTGCCCAGCAGTGGGTTGGCTCTGCTGGGCTGGCTACTGTATTATTCAGCTCAGAGGCAGCCAGAAACTCAGTGGAGGTGAGAAACTCAGGATCACAAAGGAAAACAAAGTTAAACAAAAATTTTTAAAGGTAATAAAAATATCTACTGAAACATTTACATGCCTTTCTCCCTGTCTCTCGCCTTTTTATTTTTTTTAATTTTTTTAAATTTCTGCTAAAGCTTTTTGGATAGGAATACTTTTTCTCTGCTTCTTTATGCATTTCTCTCCCACCCAAGTGTCCGCTCTCATTCCTTAACTCCCCCAAAGACAGAAGAAAAGACTTTGTTTCAGAGTCCCTTACGGTTGATGGCATTTCTGTTCCTTTCTCAAGGACCATTTTTAGTTTGACTTTGCTCCTGTGACTAGTTCAGGATGGCCGAGTTGGGAGGGGCTTCCTCATGGCCCAGGTAGGCTCCCACCCCATGCAGTGTGGCCCTGCAGGGGGTACAGAATGGTCATTGCTGCAGCAGCCTGGGTCTGCTTTAAGAAGCCTCGGCGGAAACTGTCCACCTGACCTCTACCCCAGGATCTGCTGAGCCCAGGCTAAATGCATCCGTGATCCACTCTGTGAACTCCATCAGTGCAGAGAGCAACAGGCAGCCTCGACTCAGAGCGGCCGCCTCTTGCCCTTCAGACAGGGCTACAAATAGACTGAGAGCCTCCCCAGTCTGCAGGGAGAGCGGGCTTGATCAATTTGCTTTTAGCCGATGAAATAATTATTGACGGACTTCTAATCTTGGCACAGAACAGTCAAGAGGCATTTTAGCTATAGAAGGTAAATGGGATCATCCCAGGATAAATTTAGCAACGTGGCCTGGGGGCAGAAGAGAAGGAGGCTTTGGGATCCAGGAAACACACGGTTAGAGCCTCTCTGCGCCTGGAGGCAAGTCGGGTGAGCCTGTCTGCCTCGTCGGAGGGGCCCTAGGTGTGTGTGCTGGGGTTGTGCACAGGTGCGTGCAAGGAGGGGCGAGGAGGAGCTCCATGCTGGGCGCTGGGCGTGGAAACATGAACGTGACACACACACTGTCTGTGCCTACACGCAGGAGGACACATAGGGGAGGAGAAGACCGTGGAAGAGCTGCTGACAGCCTTTCAGACAGAAGGGAGCGCACAGGAAAGAAGGAGGCCGGTCCCTAACCATCACACTTCCTACACCTGGAATTAACGCCTTGTCACTCACAGCTCTGGTCTCCCAGTGCTGGCTGTCACGGCCATGGAGCAGGTGTGAGGCCCAGGAACTCCGTGGTCAGGGAGCCACAACAAGAAACTGCCAGCAAAAGTCCCACTGTGTCTGCTTCTTGAGTGCCTGGCAGTGTCGATTCAGCCTCAAGGGTCTACACTGTCAGATGCATCACTCTCTGGCAGGTTGATTTCTCTGTGCCTTCTCCATCTCTCAGAATCATAGAATGCAGAGCTGGAAAGGACCTTGGTGTTATTGATAAAATAACATCCGGTGGGGTTAGAGTAGACGGTGGGAGAAGAGGCTAGTAACTGGAGACCGGAAGTCAGTGCCTGCCTCCTGGTGCAGTGCTCTTTCTGTTGCCTCAGCATGGAGAGACCGAGCCTCCTCATTCTTCAGGGCTGCTCACTGCCAACGAGGGACAGGGGCTTGAGGCCCCCGTCCAGGCCCACTGCCCATGTGTCCATGTCCATTAAACCAGCACACCTGGTATCTGCTCAGATAGGTTCAGGTTTTCCCAGATCCCAGGAGGAATGGAGATTTTGTCAATACCCACAGCAGAGGCGCTGGCTTGGTTTCCAGTAAGAGTCAGTGAAGCTGGGAAAATTACTCATTACAGTTTTATTGATATTCACTTCACTCTGCAAATGACGTGGGATGGTTCTGACAGGATGTCTTAATGGAATTGGCTGAGAATCCATTTGGGTGGATGTGGGTTAATGGGGCTGAATAGACTAAAGGGTTCAATTGCATCGGCCCTATTCCCCAGGCATCTCCTCCACCATCAGGAGCAAAACGACAGGACAGTGCCCAGCGTGATTCTGGGGGGGAGCACTGCTGCTCAGGAAATTCTCAGGTGTCTTTTCCTCTCTCTTCTTCCATCACCTGAGTGGCATCAAACCTCTTTACTTGGCTGTGGCTTTGTTCATCAGGGCTGCTCACTGCCAAGAAGGGCAGGGGCTGGAGAGGCCCCTCTCCAAGGCTGATGCCCACCTGCCCAGGTGGCCACCTGCATATTGAACTGGTTCTGATACTAACGGTTTAAAAGCAGGTGACTAGAGCTTCATCTTCTGCAGGAAGATTTCTTATCACCTGGTACAATCCAGTGCACCCAGACCTCTGTGACAGCCTACTGGATGAACATGTGCCGTGGACTAACCCCAGGGAAACACCATCAGCCTATCCCTACTCCAGATCTAGGAGGGAGAGAAGCAATGACTGAACAGTTAAATATGGATTCTCTTTGACTGCCAGACAAAACTCTAATACACAAACATAGTTAAGTTCAGAGCTGCATTTGGGTAGCCTTCCGTAATCTCTGTGTATGTAATTTCCATGTATCATTCCATTTGATTCTCACCAATATCCTGTGAAATAAGTGGGGTTAGAGACATCTTGTGAATTTCCTATGTTGGTCATTTGCCCATTTACAGGCTCAGATCCATTCCCCTTCCTTCTCCTGCAAAATATACCTCCCAGACTTCCTTCCAACTGGCATCTGTGTAGGTTCAGCCAATGGCACCTCTGTCAAGGGATTAGCGGGTAGAGAAGAGGTAAAGCCAGTATATTTCACCCCTTCCATCCTGGTTTGGGTGGCCTGTAAGACTGTAGTTTTGTCTCTTTGGTGGTCTAGTTCCCGCTGGGTGGCCCTATGCCTCCAGCTTTGGCCTGGCTGCCACCTGTTGCTAGCCTTTGGGCGTCCTCACCCTCCCCTTTTAGACTACCTGGCAGGGGCTCTGTCCACCTGGCTGCAGCCTGACCAGTACATTACCGGAAATGATGAAACCAAGCCCAGGGCAACATAGCTGCCATGTACCGTGTCTTTATTGCAAAACAAGTCATCATACTTCCAGAACACACCCTTTCCCAACCCATGGGAGGGCAAAGAAAAGGGGTCAATTTAATAGAAGTTAATACAACTCAAAGTAATACAACTCTAGGGAACCCAGAGGGGAAAGCACAGACATAAGCAGGGGAGCACAGAGGAGAGAGAGTTTGTTTGCGGGTGGGGCATCAGTAAAGGCTTTGTGGGCGAAGTGACATTTGATTTGGATGGGATATGAATGTGCTGAAATTTGGTGTGAAAGGAGATACTGTTTCCCACACTGCAGAGAAGGGTCAAGTGTGGGACACCCGACTTTCAAAGTGCCCACAGCTGCTGCCCTGCATTTGTCCCTGTGCCCCCCTCCCCGTGACTGCCAAGATTCTCATCCTCCTCTCGCAGACCAAGGCAGTTGTCGCCTCGCTGGTCTGCCTGTCCATTCTCCACCCTCTGTTAGGAAGTGTCTCTCTAACAAACACACATCCCACCAAGCCAGTCTTCTGTCTAGACACCTTTGATGACTCCCTGTTGCTTATGGGACTGGCCCAAGCCCAAAATCCAAGGCCACGTGGGGACCAACCACCAAGTCTCCAGTAGGCCGTGTGCTTCTCTTGCTTTGCTCAAACTCTCCCCTCTGCCTGGAATGCCCTCCTTTTTTTTTCATCCAGTAAATTCCTTCCCATCACGCAATGCTGTTAAAGGATATGACTTCTGTAACTCTCCCTGGCACTTCTACCTGAAACACAAATACAGACAACCTTTTCTGTGCTCCCAGAACCAATTGCCCACACTTGTATTGAATTGTATCAAACTGTCATATCCTTATGCATTTACCACAGTTCCCACACTAGGAGCTCACAGCTCGTCTTCTACGTCCCAGCACCACGCACCCAGAAACTGGCACATAATAAATGCTCATTAAACATTTGTTGCACTGAAATGAATTCCACTGTCGTCCCTCCTCCTCATCTCCTTGTACTCCCTACTCCCCTCCTGAATTCCTCTACTTAGACTAGAGGTCAGAAACGTCTGCCCCCTTCCACACTGTGATGGGCTCTCAGAGGCGTCTGTGGGGCTGGGGGATGAGAATGCTGAGTGTCCCCTGACACTGACACAACTTCATTTGGGGTGTGCTTTTCACACAACAGTAGGTTGATAGAGTTGAATACAGCTAGAAAGGTAAATAATAGAAGGGAAGAAGGAAATTAAGAAGAACATTAGAAAAAGAAAGATTTGTTCTCAACTGAGATACAGAGAGATAAAAATGGAGTAAGGCAGGTATGCTGGGAAGAAGTGCTATGTTGTGGGAAAGAGAAATAGCCAGACTCAGGCTGAGGCTGGTGCTGTGACAAGCAGTCTCCCCCACCCCATGGCCACTTGGTCCACCAGCCGTCTTCTCCTCACCCTGGTTCACTCGCAAGTTGCCCTCTCTTCCAGGCAGCTGGGCTGACTGCACCTTGGGAAGAAAGTTCTTTCCACAACTGTGCTCTTTCTCAGGGTTGGGTAGTACTTTATCTCTAATGGCAGTTAAATTCATGTATGGTTAGGCCAGTGTTTTCAGTCATCTCCCTGTGTATGTATGTGTGTGTGTGGTTCCCCCATTAGATTATTAACAAACTCCCCAGCTGAAAGACCATTTCGAGACAGTCCCTTCCTTGTTCCTCTTGGCGTGGCTTCCTGCCTGTCCCTTGGACACCGCTCACTGTCGTCCGTCCCTCTGTGTACAGAGAGGTTATGTAGCACCACGGTTAGAGGCACAGACTCTGAAACCAGGGAGCCTGGCTCCCCATCCCTGCTCTGCTAAATGTGGCTCTACAGCCTTTCGTGAATTTACGTCTGCTTCCTCATGAGTAAAAACAGGGATAAAGATAGGAGGTCCCTCATGGGCCCATTGCGACAGTTCAATGTGCCAATGTGTATAAAGTCCTGAGAACAGTGCCTAACATGGACTAAGCAACCTGTGCATAGTTGCAATTATTATGATGATATTTTTCACCTGCAGAAGCTCGTGCTCCTCCCCTCTTCCCATCTGAGCACCAGGGACAAGACTCCATTTTCTTGAAATTGTAAAGTCTCCTTTCCAAGGCTCTGCCCACAGGGGTTAGCTCAGCAAAAAATCAACTCTTGTCCTTGCAGGACTTCCTTAAAATGTGTTTGTGCCCCAGAAGCTCATCACGTAAACTTGAGGGAAACCAGAATCCTTGTCCGCAGCTTGAGTCCTCAGCGGCTGAGACCTCTGTCCTGAGATCTCAGGAGCCCCAGCCAGGAGCAGTGCAGCAGCCTTGTTTAAACCACACTTCCCTCCTAAATTCTTATCCCCAGCAAAACCACAATCTCTCCTAGCAGCCCAGCATCCTACCTCTCCAGCTGTAAATAGAGCTGTGACTGAGCTGGCTTCGAAGACCATCTTTCCCTCAGCGTCCCTTTGCAGGAGACTCTGCACATCAGCTGCCTGTACACCGGCTAGTGTGCAAGTCCTTCGACACAGCCAACCCTGCCCCTCCTCCTTCTCAGATCCGAAACTGAAAGCCACACACACACACACACACACACACACACACACACACACACACAGCTGACCAACCTCCTAAGAGATCAAAGCCAAAATATGACAGATGAAGACTCACATTGGCTGTGTGTGTGTGTGTGTGTGTGAGAGAGAGAGAGAGAGGAGGAGAGAGAGAGAGAGGGAGGGAGAGAGGAGGAGAGAGAGAGAGGCAGAGAACATGCTAACATGCTCTCAGGGGTCAGAACCTGGAGTTTAATCCCTTTTGCTGAGGACAAACATGCCCAGTGGTAGGCCGTGTGCCCCGGGCCCACCATCGCAGTCTTCCCCCCGCCCCCCACACACCCCGTTCTCGGCATTTATGGTGGGTCTCTAGTGTATGAGGAGAGAAATGCCTCTGGCAGTCTACCATCCGCTGTTTAAGTCCTCTTGCTCTGTGGAATCAGGCCCAGCAGCCCCTCATAGTGGCCGACCACAGAGCATCCTTCGACAGGATATGGGACATCCTTCAAGGTTAATGAGAGAAAAGCGCCTTTGGTCTATATCTGTGTATTTCACTGCCATGACATGAGAGCTGAAACGGACCAAATTGCTTCCCAGCGTGAGCCCACAGTAATATTTCTCCAGCTTTTGTACATGAGCCTCTTGGCCTGGTTGGCTGGGGTGGTTGGCAGGTAAGTGGTGCCCTGGCCAGGTGCCAGCATGTTAGAGCTGTGTGCCTGTTGCTAGTTCATCTTTAGCACCAGCTCTGTACCCTTTGGCTGTCTGGAGCAGGACTGGGGCACCCACACCGGCTAATTTCCCCGAGGTATATTGGTTGGGGGGGCTTCTCTGCCTCCCTCTGAGAGCCTTCCACTGCCTTCAGCCCCTGCCATCCTTCCGGGCACATCCCCTGCAGCACTGGAGGACCAGGCTCACCCCTGCACCCCGGATGCCCAAGGACCCTCCTCCCGACACGTCTGCTGCCTCCCTGGGAATCAGGAGAGGAGCTGTGATAGGAAGCGTGTCCGGTCTGCGTTCTGGATACGCTGCTTATGAAAGGTGTGACCATAGTGGAAATACCTGTGTCAGATCAGAGTCCCAGATGCAGTCTCTAAGTAAAGATTCCTGAGCAAGTGCTCCCAGTAGAAACAGGCAGGAGAAAGGGCAGCAGACAGAGATGGAGAAGAAGCCAAGCAGGAGTGTGATTTTAGGCAGAGCCCCGGTCCCGCTAACCCTGCAGAAAAGCTCCGGAATGTAAATTACACCTTAGGGTATACCTGACTCTCAGCAAGCACTCATCCTGCCACACCAGCCGCTGGCTAAGGTCCCCAAGGAGCGAAAACGCTCTCAGGCGTCTCCCATCCTCTGAAGGTTTGGGTGAACAGTGGGACCAAGCGTCTCCACCGCCCAAGGGCAGCGGTGTCCTGAGACCTGCGGGTGTGGGCCGGTAGAAGCAAAGCACGCAGGTGGGTAGGGACAGCTTGTGGGACCAGCAGAAGGATGCAGGGGTCTGCGTGGACCACCAGTCGTACCCGCTGCATCCCCAAGCCCACTGAGCTTCAGGGCCCTCGGTGTAAATGGAGGATACAGATAGGTATACCATAACGTTGATGTGAGATCCAAAGGCCGTCACACACGTGTAAATGTCAGCGCCCTTTTTTTCCCGTTCACCTGTCAGGTTTCCCGCCTCCTGTGACAGTTGCACTCACTTAAGAAGCCGAATGCTCATGATATAATGTTAAGTGGGAAAAAATTCAGACTGTAGAGCTGTGTCCCTGGCATACTCGCCATTGTATAAAATTCTTAAATCCACTGCGCCACCAGGGAAGCCCCTGACATCCCTTCTTTTACTCATTTAAAAACCCAGATATGGGGAGCGGGATGAGCAGAATATCCTGCTTAATATAAATGAAAACAGCTTCTCGTATTAAAGACTCAAATTACAGCCACAGGATAACTCCACGAGATGGCAGTTCGCAGAATCAATAAAACTCCAGTTTGCCTGGAAAGTCAAGTTGCCTATATGCCAAAATACATATTTTGCAAATTGCTTAATTTACATTTGAAAAGACCCAACCTTAATTCTTCAAGAAACTGAATAGAAGGGCTGAGAGAAAGGAAAGGGGAAAAAACCCCACAACACAGCCATTTAAGCATCTTTTTTGGCTCTGCAATATACATAACTTGATTGAAATTGATAGCATTTGGAAAAAGGAAATATTTTTTCCATTAAAAAAAATAAGCCAGCAACAACACAAAAAACTTGCCAGAGTTACATGAAACGTTTGTTGTCAGTGAGCTTTTACTGACTCCAGAATAGTGGTGACACACATTCTGACAGGGGTGTACAGCCTGCCATTGCTTTGTGGTGGGACCTTTAGCTCAGTGCCTTAACCCTCATGCTTCAGTTTCTTTGAAAATTAATATAATAAAAGCACCGCAGATATTTTGAGCGCAGATATAGGACCTTGAATTTGAATTCACAAGGTGCTTTCTCTGCTGTCACCACATCATTGTGTCAGTGACGCTCTCAACTCATCGTATTGAAGTAGAGACGGCATAGGCTTTGGAGTCCCAAAGCTGGGTGACCTTGCACAGACGACCTCTTATCTCAAGGCTAGGTTTCCTGGTTGCAGTGAGAAGTGAGGAAACGTATACATATGGTGTTTGGCACAGAGTAGGTGCTCAGGAGTTCACCCCTTTCCTTCCATGCACATAGAAGACAGATGGGCTTCAGGGAGAATAGATGATTGGTCTCAGGCTAGACAGCTAATAAATGGCAGAGTTGAGCCTAGAACCATGATCTTCTAAGTTCCATCAAGCCCAGTGGCGTTCCACTGATTTCCTCCCCTCCCTCTTGTCTAGAATTCCTGAAAGCTGTGCTTCATAAAAGAATGGCAGGTGGAAAGTAGCTTGGTCAGGTGGGGTGGTGGAGAGGCCATGGCCCGCTTTATAGCTGCTCCTGCGTCCCCCGTCTACTTGCTGGAGCCACTTGCCCATGGGCACCTTCATGGCCCCAAGGGAGCTCAGAGGAACCATCCAGCTTTACACTGTCCCATCAAAAATCAGCAAATAAAGAGCTCGCCTCCCTGCCAGGATGTCTTAGTCGCTCTCACTGGGGGCCTGAGTCCACCATTCACAGCCTGCAGGCCAGAAAAGAGAGAGAACCACAGTGGGGAGACAGGGTGGGTGCCCTGAAGAAAGGCATCTTGGGCTTGAGTGGGGTGAGTATGCGGGTCCCCGGCCAACAGGAAAGGACGATGGGTATGCTCTCTCCTGCTGAAGCAAATGGTGTGGCTTGAGAACGGGGGAAGGGAGCAGATATTACCCAGGGTGACTCCCAGGGCATCCCCCTTGGTAGTTGCAGCAACTTACCAACCATACATACGTGTTTGTGTAGCACCAAAGCAATGTCGCCGAGGAAGCTTCCATGCAGCCGTGTAGAGAGGTGCCTCCCCGCGTGGACGCATCACATGTGTCCCCCAGATGCCTGCCAGAGCCTACTGCTGTCCATCAGTTTATAAGTCATGTTCTGCCCCCGGTCCAGGACTACTCCCACTGTACCATCAGGATGTCACCTAGGGCAGCACAGCCCAATGACCCACACACTCAGGTTTCCAAAACACAGCCCCTTCGTTCAGTACACACACACTGGCAGTCTGGTCCACGTGTAATTGGACACAGACAAAATGATTTGAGATCAAAGCCTTCTCTGTACAGAATCCTTCTCCTTCCCGACCCTCAGAGCTCCTACCAGAGAGCCTAACGCCCTGGCACCTTCCACGTGGGCTGGAAGTCATCTGAACTCCAGGAGGTAGCGCTGCTCTGGGTTTGACTTGCTGTGCAGCGTTGATGAGGCTCAGGGCCCGTTCTGTCCCCTTGTCTTGTGGTCTGACTGCCTCTGCGGCCTGGCTTTGGGTGTGGGGGTCTCCTGGTGGACCAGGTGCAGTTTTCTCCCGATCACAACCCTCCGGGGTCCTGGTCTTTTAGCCTCACTCCCCTGCACAGTTGGGGCCCCTCACAGATTCCCAGACCCAACGTGTCAATCGCTTGAGTCTGTCTTTTGAATTTGGTAATAAACCTTTGCCAAAGTACTGTTCTCTGGAGTCCTGGTGAAAATGTCCCTCTGTTGGCAGCAGAGGTGGTGACAGGGACCGTCCGCTCACTCCCACCCACAGACCCTTATTAGTTTGTGAGGTTGGCTCATGGTCACCACGGAAGGGGCAGGGAGCCTGAGCCCAGAGCAATGAGGTCCAAGAGGAGGAGGGGTCCGGAGCCTCCGTGGGGACGGGCCTGGGTTAGCTTTGCCTCCATCTTCCATCCTAAGGAGGCTGCCCCGTGGTCCTTTCCCCTCCAGAGGGCAGGAGCAGAGCTGCAGAACCCCGGCAGTTTCCTCCCTATCTCCACTTCCTCCTCTGAAAAGTGGGAACAATAAAATCCACCTGCCAGGGTGCTTGTGCCACTCAAAGAGGTAACGCGGGGGAAATCTCTCTAGAAAGTCCGAAGTGCCCGGCAGGCGGTGGGGTGTTGGCACTGGGCCTTCGCTGTTTAACTCTGCCTCCTCTGCCCCAGGCCCAGGCCAGACAGACCTCAGGGGCCTCACCTTCCACTGGTGGCCCAGGAAAGAGGCCCTGCTGCGACCTGACAAAAACAAGAGAGTTTGTGATTACTATTCACCTCTTCTTTTAGAAAGTGCAATGAATAAAACATATGCAGTTCATGGACGCTAAAGAGCCTTTTCATATCAATTTGGGAGGAGTTGTCAGCTTTGATTTATTAAGTAAAGTTCTGAAACAGGTTACCGATGGGCTGTCAGCCTCCTGGTAACGGATGGGCCTCAGCTGGCTGCGTGGTGACGGACTTGCATCCCGCCCCTGCCGCCCTCCAGAGAGGCAGCCCTTGAAGACGCAGCGCACGTGTGAAGGCAGCCTTGTGCTGTCTTGGTGGATCTGCCCATTTTCCATCACCCCCGCCTTTGGTCTCTTTCTGTCTCTGCAGTGCTCCCCACCCCCTACCAGTTCTCCTCCCTCAGACCCCTTCCCTCCCCCCACCCCATCTCCAAGTGCTAGTGACTGGAAAACATCGCTGGGTGTTTCAAGCCTGTCTCCTTCCACACCTGGTCAAGGTGTCCCATCGGTCAGGAGGGCCAGGGTGGCTGGGAAGACCCTCTAGGAGCGGGGTCGCCTGGAGACCCCCATTTCTTTGCCAGGCTCCATGGTCTCTTTCACAGTGGTCAGCACTCTGGCCGCTTGTTCATAGTACAAGCCACTAGGCTGTGTAATTCCTGGGGAGTGAGGCTAGGCAGACCCACGCCGAACGCAGGAGCTGGGGCTGGGATTGCTCCTTCTCGTAACCAGTGGTCGAGTGAATGGCTCACCCACTCCAACACCCACCATGAAATCTCTTTTTTTAAATTTTTATTTTATATTGGACTATGGGAACTCTGCTCAATATTCTGTAATAACACAAATGGGAAAAGAATTTGAAAAAGAATAGCTATATGTATATGTATATGTATAACTGAATTACTTTACTGTACACCTGAAACTAACATGAAATCTCTCTCTAACACGAAATAAGCATTTCACCAGCACCTATATACTTGGAGATCTTCCAAATTCCCTTGACCTCCAGGCAAGAGCGAACCCCCATTAGGCTGCTTCGGTGGGTTTTCTGTTAGTGTTTTTCCTTGGTTTTTGTCCTGCTCAGAGACCATATCTTGGTCACAGAGAGCAGTTCTGTGTCGCCCCTTGCTGCCCTGATGGTACAGGATGTTGTCCTAAAGGGCAGGAGAGAAGGAAGATGCCACTCTACAGAAGTAGGGACCAGCCTCTCAGTTAGGCTTTGGATTGTGTACAGTGAGGCAGGGACTCTGTGGAACAGTTCTTCAGAGTGCCAAGTAAATGCCTCGCTTTTGCAGAAAGGCGAGAAAAAATCTGTGATGCTCGGTCTTTCCGAACTTGACCCATATTCTCTCCTGATTGGGAGGTCAGCTCTCAATCCAACTGGATGGTGTCATACTGAGTCAAACTCACGGTCAGCCCACTGTCTGCCTGTGACAGGGGCCGATAGGACACTGGGCCTTTGACGGGTGGTAGTTCAGTCCACTTTCTGAGAATAAACGTGGGTCCTCATCACCCATGCCTTGCCCTTCCCAGCCCCTTGACTGTGGCTCTGTCATCTCTGTGCCACCTCTTGGAATGTGTCCTTTAAGCCTCATTGTATAAACCGTCACATGTGGGCCAGAGCCAGGTCTGACCATGAAGCTCTGCGGATTCCTCTGCCTCCAGAGGAGGGACCATTAGTCCCACCCTAGCACTGCGATCCCAGAGTTAGATCCCAAAGGAAGGCAATCCGTGAAAGACATCGGGGGACTCAGTCTGAAAAAGAAGAGGGTGAGCCCTAGTGTAATCATGGTCTTCCAGTGGATACATGCTTTTTACAAGAAGAAAAGGGCAAGATGTTGGCCTCTCCACCTGGAACAGAGCAGATGGAAAAGCATTTGCGTCGTGGAATCCTGAGAGATTTAGACTTGATACAGGGGCAGTTTTCTCATGACTAAGAGAGTTAGGTCCTAAAACAAGTTCACAGCTCTTTAGCGGTGCAGACATAGACAGTTGAGCAGAAGCAGCCACGTGGCAAGGGGCAGACTCAACATTACGGGTTGGATGTGCCATCTCAGGCCATGGACCTGTGTGCAGAGACTGACGTAGACAGGGTTCCACACGGCAGCCCCATCCAACCAGGCTCAGCGATTCTTCTTCCTGCCACCTCCTCCCAGGAGTGCTCTGTCCCTCCTCTGTCCCACCTCTTCACTGCTGCAGAGCTCAGCAGAGCCTGGACACATCCAACCACTCCTCACCTGCCCCATCCTTCCTGGCCCAGTATCTTCCTTCCAGGGATACAGGCTGAGGGGGAAAAGGGGGAGGAAGGCTTACTCCCTAGGACTGCCTCCTGTTTCTCCTTGTTTCAACCCAAAGGCTCATTTTGACCATATATGTAGCCTTGTCTTCTCCTGCAGAACCTAGTTAGAAAAAAAGACCACTGTCAACAATAATTAGAAAGGGTCCCTAGACACTGAGCACGGCTCTGAAGGACAAAGACGACGTTGCAGGGCACACAGGAACGAATAAGTTTCAGGTTTATTGCTGCAATTAATTGAAATGTAATGGATATAACTCTCTTTCAGTAAGCAAACATTTATCAAATACTCATGATTCTTGGTCCTGCGAATACAGACCAATAAGGTGGGACTTCGGCCTTTGAGGGCCCAGCCGTCTAGTGGGCCAGACGAACATCTAAGCAAATAATGAAGCATAGTAATCTGATAAGTGTTCCAGAGAGATCTACACAGTATGCTGTAGACACCAGAGGTGGGATTCCCTTTTTTTTTTTTTTTTTTTTTGCCGTGTCGCGCGGCTTGTGGGATCTTAGTTCCCCGACCAGGGATAGAACCCACGAATTCAGCAGTGAAAGTGCCTAGTCCTAATCACTGGACAGCCAGGGAATTCCCAGGGATTCCCTTCTGAATGCCTCCTCCATTCCTGGCACTGTGCTGGATGCTGGGGATGATAAAGAAACAGTATAGGCCTTGCCCCTCGAGGAGGCTTACAGTCAGCTGGACACACCCCAGTCTGCCCGGGGAGCTCAGAGAGGGCTCCAGGAGAGAGAGGACCCAAGGCATGGAGAAAGAGCTTCAGTTGTTCCGCAGACACACAGGGGACAAGGGCTCTCTAAACAGAAGAAACAGAAAGTACAAGAATGTAGAGATGCGAAAGCATGACCTACTTGGGGAAGTATGAAAAGCTTCTTTGCTTCTTCTTTTGTAACCCTAGCCCCATCTGCCCTTTCAACTCAGACCCATGAGTCATGGGAAATAGGACTGTGTCACTGAGATACGGTTTGGAAACATTAACTGAGATCCTTAGACTTGACCACAGGCACTGGAACATTCTTGAAAATTTTGATTAGGATGAGTCCGTTCTCTTGTCCATGAGACTCCTACAGAAATCATATGTAAACCAAAAGAAACTAGTCTGGATTTCAGTAAGTTCTAGAGCTGTGATTTGCATGAATTGCCTCTTTCTGCTAATAGGAACGATAAAAATAATAACTCTCTCCTAGAACCAAATGGCATGAAAAGGCAGTGATTACCAGTGTCAGTAGATACCCATATAATTTAATCCCGGTAGTGGTTCTTATTTTTTAATGGATCAATCTCCCAGGGATTTCTCAATGTTCATGTCCCCAGTGAGAAATCGATTTTATTGCTCTAGCTGCGTGCACTTTCCTTCCTGAAATCAAGAATACAGAAAGCAATCTGTAAGGCACACAGCAGGAAGAGGATTCATCCTTGTCCACTTAAATATTCATGGCAGCCTGCATTTTGGTTCAAAAAGACACTTGTTTATTTAGATAAGATTTAATTTATTCATAATCTACCTAAATTTGCAGGCGCATGCATGTACACTTTAGCGTATAAGTAGCATAATACATAAAACATCACCGAAGCATGCAAATGGTACACTGACAGCAGTGGAACCCGCCTGGATGTTTTAGGGAGATAACACGTTTCCACCAGAGCAAAGACCTGAGCACAATGGCCTGGGATTGTTTGCCTGTAATACGATGAGTCATCATTATCTTTTTACCCAAGGCAGACTTCTCATTAAAAACTAAAATGTATGTAATATAAAGTGATGCTGAAGAACAGCTTTCTGAAACCAATGTTGTGCTTCCTCCTCTTCTCCCTGGTCCTTTATTGTTGTACAGCCGACCCCTTCTCCTCCCCCAGCCCTCAAACAAAATAAAACAACATATTTCAATGGCCTCTAAGTTTCCGGTTAATTAGTGACAACCTTACATTCCCATTCGTTTACTCGTTCATTCAAGTAATGTCCATTGTCCACTTGTTGCCTATAAAGACCATTCTAGGCTATTCCAGCAGCCTCGTAGAGCACCTGATCTGTCTTCTCCACAAGACAATGAGCCCTCTGAAGGCAGATGCTGTGGCTTGTCCTGAGACAGGCTGGGACCTGAGACCTGGGACCCTTTGCTGCAGTGCTTGCTCCTGGACAAACATCTCCTCAAGCAACAAAATACAAAGAAACTATAAGGGACTAAAAATAACTGCATGCATGAGCAGTTGGGGCAAATTATGGACAACAAAATACAAAAAGACCAAAAAAAAAAAAACAAAAAAAAAAAACCCAACTGCCACTTCTGAAGAGCCAGGAGCAAGAACAAGGTGTTGGGAACAAAAGCAGGGAACTGCGCATGCCCCCTGCACTCAACACCACCAAAGGGGTGGGCAGACCACCTAAGCCACCCCTCCAGCCTGACCCCTGGACCTGCCCCTCCCCTCACCCCATGTAAGGAATCAGCTTGCCCCCCCTCAGGGACAGAGCAAAGGAACCTGTTACTTGTTTTTGTTGGCCCCAATGAAGCCTTGCCTGAATTTCTTTTCTGGCCTCTTATCAATTTCTATTGGTTGGGGAAGGCCAAGAACCCTGGTCAGTATCCCGGTGCCCAGCCCTGACCCTGGCATATTGTAGCTGATGGATAAATGTTGTTAATGGTCTGGACCATTGTTTTCAGCAGCATATGGGAATTCTTAGAAATAGAGACAAAAGAACTTTTCACGAAAGTTTTTGCCATGAGAACTTTCTCGTGACTTGTCGCTGGTCATGAATCTGACAAGTCCTTCATCCTGACTCTTACGAAAGAAGAAAAACCCAGTTCTCGCCCAGAGCCGGCGACAGTGTGCCTTCCCTTCTTGGTATGCAGGGTCTCTCCAGCCAGAGCACCGTTTGTAGGCTTTGGAGGAGGAATTGGAGAGACATAATCTGAAGAGAGCGTTAAGAAGATTTAAAGGAAGGGGATTTGTTTGGAGTCTTTGCTACCTAAAGGCATTAAAACTTTATAATGCCAAACAATCCCGTTTTTCTTTATTTATGGATCATATATTCCCCCCGTTATTACTGTCATATATTTTTCCAACCTGACAGCTGGTGACACCGAAAATTCACTGCTAGCAAAAAATTCCATTTACCACTCTCTCCAAGATAATAATTTTAGAATTAAAGGAAAAAATACATATACATGTCTATGCAAAAATATCCATATTTATTTTTAGCCCCTGAACTCATACTCCAGGCTGAATATGGATTGGGGTTCTAGAATCACGTTTTGATCAGAGTTCAGGGGGATTCTTTTAAGAACAGAACCCTCAAACATCCTCTCTTACCTGTTAGCTATTAACTCGGGGAAGAAATATCAGAGCAGGTCATCCTGGTTTCCCCAGAGTTGGTGCAATTTAATTTCAATTTGTCATATGTGGCACGATGGCAGAGATTTATTTTTCCTCTTGATTTATTAGAAATATTCTAAAAGGGGCAGTCTGTCACTCAGGTTATTTTAGCTAGTCCTCTTGTTGAAGTTTCTTTTCCTTTGGCTTACAATCCAAATCCACAAGAAGGGGAAAAAAAACCCAAGAGATAAAAACCACAAGGGGGAAAAAGAAAGAAATCAATGTGTTTTAAACCTGATGACAGGATGGGTTGTTTAAATTGCTTCTGCACATTGATTTAAAGCATGCCCAGTAGAAACCTCGATTGTATTAACAATCTTTTCCCTTCATTTCAATCACTGTATTTGCTGTATCTGATTACCTTCAGAAAAATGATGTCCAAATATAACGTTGAATATGATTTTATTATTATTATTTGTTAGAAGAATGACGGGAAATGACTTAGAGGTCTGGGGACAGGATTAGTAACATAAATAATGTGAATTCCAAATAACCCAAGATACTGATAAATCAACTGCATGTTTAACTATAGATTATGTCCTAGATGCATTTCTGAAAACGGCAATTCTTTCAGGCTTCACGGGTGCAGAGAGATAAGAGGTAATCCTAGCCATAGACTGCAAGTGGTGGGAAATGTTGTCCTCCCATGTGAAATGAACAAAGCTTCCGGTGTGAGAGGCTGCGCTGTGTTTTGACAAAATCACCTTTAATCTCAATAGTTTGTCATTGAGATACCATTG
The DNA here is from genome assembly GCF_028021215.1 of Eschrichtius robustus. NCBI lineage: Eukaryota > Metazoa > Chordata > Mammalia > Artiodactyla > Eschrichtiidae > Eschrichtius > Eschrichtius robustus. The sequence goes on from NC_090834.1 coordinate 7,189,957, forward strand.
CCAAGGCCGCCGACATCTTTTGTAAAAATACTTCTGGTTAGCCTACCTGTACTTCAGCTCAGAGGCAATGGAGCCATTATTCCCCATGTTGCTTTGATATTTTCACACCAGTGTGACTCCTTGATGGTGGTTAGGATTGGAAATAATGGGAAGTGGTCTTTCCATCCTGTACCCATGTCTTAGACAGATTTGGTTCCCGAGTAACTGTTATGGAAATAACCCAATGATAAAGAATCCAACCGACCCATTTACTAGGTTTCTGTTTCTACTCTGAGTCTAGCACCATCCTTATATATGAGGATCGTTGTTTTTCATTCAGGATTGTGAAAAGTTATCTGACCATATGTCAAAGTTTGCTTTTTGCACACTGAACACGTGCTTTCACATATGCTGTGTCCTTCAATCTCATGGAGCTGGTTAGATTTAACCCGTTTCACCATTGAAGAGACTGAGTTTTAGCCAAAAATGTCACTCTCCTAAGGTCACCTACTTGTTAAACACTGAGATTAGATTTGAACCAAGTGTTTTTTTTTTTTTTTTTTTTTTTTTACTCCAAACCTTCTATTCTCTTCTCTACACCACATTACCCTGAAGCTGTTGTTTTGTTCGATTCACCAAAAAATACCTACTGAATAGCTTCTATATGTCAGGCCATCAATGTTCGAGGTGCTGAGGATGAGAGCAAGTACCCACTGAGCCTACTCTTAGGGGCACAGTACCTAGATTAGTTTGCTGTGTGTTGGAAGAGCTATGCACAGGGTATCATGAGGGCGTAGCCGAGGTCTCCATGCCCACCAGCCTCAGGGAGAACTTCCTGAAGGAGCAGACCCTGTGTCAAATCTTATCGTGAGACACTTGCATGATTCCTCCCTCCGGGCAGTGTCCACCTTGTGCACATAACCAGGAGGTCTGTTGACCCATTCTGCAATGAGGAGGTCAAGGACAAATCTCTGAACGTTTTCTCTTCCCTGCACAAGTCAGAGGAAGCCGACCTTCTTGCTAGCATGTTCTTCCATGAGGTTAAAAAGGAAAAAGAAAAAGAAATAACTCCATCCTCTAGGCACCTCAGAAAGGCATCTTTAACCAGATTGTCAATACAGTAAACACTTTTTGAACTGTTTGGTTTAATTGAAGTTCAAGCAGCCTGTTCATCTTCCTTATAGCTGCTTGGCTCAGATGCTTATCATATACCTTAGAATCCTGGTAGGGAGAACAAAGGCTATTTATCAAGGCTTTGCTGGAGTCAGGATTTATACCAGGCAAGAATCTTAAAGGTATCAGGTTTAAAAGTGAGTCTGTGGCACCTTTATTCTCTGCCTAACAAATTCCCATTCATTCCTGTGTGAGTTAGACCCAGCCCCTTGTGTATAGTTAGAGAGAACAGCCCTCACAAGAGACCACCTTACTTCTGACATCAGCTGGAAGTCCAGGAGGGTCCCCAAAACCACCATCAGGTTTGATCATTTTCTAGATGACTTATCGAATGCACTAGAAGCTGTTATAGTCATAATTAAGGTTTTCTGCAGAAAAAGGATTAAAATCAGCCAAGGAGGGAAGAAGACCTCAGGGCAGAATCTGGGCAAACACCAAATGCAGAGCTTCATTTGTCCTCTTCTTATGGAGTCAGGATGGTCACTTTACTGGTGTCCACGTTTAACAACACACAGGGAGAATTGTCAACCAAGGAAACTCACCTGAGCCTCAGTGTTCAGAGCTTTTACTGGGGTTCCATTGCTTGGGCATGACTGGTTGATAGACTGATCGATTGCTCTCAGGGTTGATCTCAGTCTCCAGGTCCACTGATGCCAGGCAACCCAAAGCCCCCAACCTGACTCACATGGTTAGATTGCATGGCGTGAACCAAAGCCCCCCAGACAAACGAAGACACTAAAGACACTGGCAAAGACACTGACATCAGCCAGACCTCTTTGGGGGCAAAGTTAAGTAATTTACGGCCCCATTCTCAGTACCAGCTCAAAGATGCACTCCGCCGTGCAGAGTCTGCTTTCTCCGTCTGACTCCCCACAGCACTTTGTCCAGGTCTCTGTTTGCACTGATTACACTGTAAACTCCTTGGAGCTGGACACTGAATACTCGTTCTGCCTTCAACACCTTCAGCACCTATAGGGTCAAGCACATAGCATGCGTTTAATAAATTTTAATTGGGTTGGATTCTTCTATTTGATGAAGAAACCCATCTTTAGATTTGTTAAGAGTTTGGATCTTACTAGCTGCTTTTCTTTTGTTTTTCTGGTGGACATTTATGGTTTTTAGGTGTAATTCTGCCCTTACACCCAAGTGTAGGACATCAGAAATATGTTTTAACTTTCTACTAGCCTATAAAACCCTCAGCTGTATCTCAGTTTCCACTGATGGTTGCAGGATCTTCTTAAGCCGGAGCAAATGCCATACACCTTCCTGGGCATGTCAATGATGTTTATAGGAGAAAATTACTTCCAAGCCCTGGGAAGTATAGAGTCCAAAGCAGCTATTCCTTGCTTTGTGTTATTTCTCCATTTGGTGACATTATTAAAGATAAGTCTGTAGGAGAATTCAGCCCACTGAAAATCAAGCACAGGATTTTGAAGAGAAAAACTCCACTATCTTAGGAACAGAACATTTCAAACAAAATATAAAAAGGAGAGAAGCGGCAGGGAAACCACTGAAAAATGCACAGCTGGATGCACCTGGGTCTTTTCCCCCTGATATCTGTTTGTTGTTGCATGTTTGTTGTCTTGTGGGTGGAGCTGCTGTGCTCTGAGCATGAACGGTAGGCGGAACGCTCACAAAGAAAAAGCAATGATTCGCTTGCACTGAGCTGCTAATTATGTGCCAGCTGTGGAGTGTTCCTAGTGTGTCTGCAATGGTGGCACAAACTAGGGGCCACTCTGCCACGTGTGCACGTGAGTGTGTTTTGTCAGTGCAACACCGTGCAGCTTGCCATGCTCCTTGTTAGTGAGGATGGGCTGCAGGTCGGTGTCTGCTGAGACTCCTGTCATGAGAATTCTCTTCTTTACAAATTGGGGAGAGAGCAAGACTCTTAGATGGCAGAGTTTCAGACCAACAGCACCTCAAAATAATATTCAGTAATGGCATTCGGAGTGCCCCTGAGTGATCTGATTTCCAGTTTTTTCTCAATAGTGAGCTGCTGAGGTGATATACAGTGTCATCGGCTGTTCTCTCTCCTGCCAAGAGCCAGGGTCTGAGAGTGGAGTTTCTTGGGGCTTGTGAAAGGATGGGAAAGTCCACGTTGTATCTATGACTCAGGCTTTTCTCTTAGCCCCAGATCGGATTAGGTGTTAACCGTTATACTAATGAGTAGTTTCACCCTAGCTTGGACCGCTTCCGGTGGCTACGGTCATCTGGAAGGTACACCCTTGAAAGAAATCAATCCCCACCCAAGTTCCAGGTCATGTGAGCTATGGCCCCCTCAGCACCCAGCCCTGCAATAGGAGGTCACGTGATGGGGTGACCCTACAGAGTGCCTCCAGGGACTGTAGGTAATCCAGCCTCAGACCACAATTTGAAATTCTATATATATCACTGTATATGTAATGGCTGCATTTCTGCTATCCCTGGTACAAGATTATAATGTAGAAAAAAATCTCAGAAAACAAACTTTCTCCTAAATGCTGTCCATTTGGGTGGTGCATCGGTGGGACGGGGGAGGCGGAGCAGATGCTCAGAGCAAAAGAAGTTGAGAAAAAAGGTGCCGTGGACCCTGAGGGCTAAAACAGACTTGCAAGGGGATAAAACCTCAGGAGGTGGCTGGGTGTTAATTCTCCCTCACAAGTCTGGAGTCAGATGTAGGCTGAACATCATTTTCAAGAGTCTAAGGCTGAGTCAGACCTGTAAAAACAACGCACAAGGAGAAATGTGGAACTCAGGAAGACAGGAGCGATCTGTGTACGATTTCAAATCAAGGCTTTGTTGAACACGGCCGAGAGCTCCGTGTGTCAGCAGCCTGTTGGTCTGCCTGGAGCTGCACCGTGCTCAGGGGACCAAAGGTGTGAGACGTTCATTCTTCATACACGGTAATGTGTCACCAACTGTCTTCACAACGGAATTCCAATTTGCATGTTTCAGTGCAAAGGAAACACTTTAAAGACTCCGTCCATCGCTGTCTTAACGGAGTACTGTTGCTATTCCAAAGGGTGCTTATTACGTGGGAGCCACAGATGAGTAGACAGCAAGATAAAATATAGCTAATACAGCAAATGTTCAGACAGAGGTAATAATGTGTTTCTCTGTCCACAGGGAGGTGGCCATGTGGACCTTTAGTGGCCAACTGGTCTGGGGACCATAGGTGCATCCCTTTTGCCATAGATGATTTGAGCTTTGCACTTGGGTGTGCCCATTTGTGATATGCAGGTATGCCTATTTCGTGCTTTTAAGGGCTCGTTGCCCCATGAGCAAAATACTTAACCGAGAAAAGGGAAGAAGATTGGGCTGCAGAGGAAGGCAAGCTTGCTTCATCCTTGTGCTGTTTGCAGGAGGACAGGTGGACCTGCGTGACAAATAGCTTCTGTTTGAAATAGTTGGAACTGAGCATCTCGGAGACTAGATAAGTGAACTTGAATGATCCTGTTAGGAAGATAACAGCAGTGAGAAGAGGGGACGGACAGCCGTGCGTGGGCACATTCCGCGGGTGTAAAGGTGGTGCGGCAGCCTGAAACCCGGGATTCTCTGCTTTGGATTGCTTCAGTACAGACCTTTAACATTTTTTTAAAAATTTTTATTGGAGTATAGTTGCTTTACAATGTTGTGTTTGTTTCCACTGTACGGCAAAGTGAATCAGCTATGTGCATACATATATCCCCTCTTTTTTGGATTTCCTTCCCATTAACATCATTTCAGCGTAGCTTGATCTGGGCACCACGGCGGAGTCCCCTTGAACACATCCATGTTCAAAGGAACGTGCCATCTGGGCATCAAACAGAAACACAAAAATAAGCACTGCTAGGTCTTTGAAGAGTGAGGGTGCCGGGGAAGAGTCCAGGCAAAAAGGAACAGGTTTTCCTGGGTCCCAGTAGCGGCATTGTGGGCCATGCTGACCCTTTCGGAACCCACATCTGCTCATTATGACATTCCCAGAACACAAGCCCAGTGCTACCTCTGAGAGCAGGGCCCTTCGAAAGGAAGACCCTTTAGCAATTTAAATTTCCAAGAGTAATACTGTAGCCCCATGAGTTTATTCATCATCTGATTCTACCCTAACGAGATACACAGCTCTGGCTCTGAGTAGTTCTGAATGTGCAAGGAATCTGCTGTCCTGAAATACAGGATATTCCTTAGGATAATTTCAGCTACTGGGAGAGGGAGGAGGCTTGCCTTTCTGTGCTGCCTCTTCCAGGGATCTCCTTACAGGAATAGGTTTATTATAAATTTTCACATGCTCATTTATATATTTTCTCCATCATATTTATCTCCCAAGCGTATAATCATCGTGTGAGCTTCACTTTAAAAACAAACATACATTGATTCCTAGACCTTACATTAATAGATGCTGTTTATTCTCATTTAATGCAGCCCTGAGCCGAGGGAGAAACATCTGTCTATTCACAAAGTGCACGTACCTATGGTGCTTTTGAATATACCATCAAGCAAGGCAATGACTTGACCCTGTTGTTCCATTCAGACCCCCACTTGCTGTGGAATCTGGGACACGTGCTCCTTTTCCTATTTTAAAAGAAAATGAAGAAATATTTGATGGAGAAATAACATTTGATTTTTGAGGGTTTCCAAGGTTTAAATAGTATAAGAAGTAAAAGACCAATTAAATATAAAGATTTAAGGAGTATATTATTTGTACAGTTGTAGAGATAGGTAGGTAGATAGATAGAGAGAGAGAGAGAGAGAGATAGAGATAGGGTAATGCTTGCTTGTCAACCAGTTACATGCCGTGGAGGCAATTGCTAAATAATGTTTTACAAATAATAAGACATTTCAGATGTTCAGCCAGTAGTATGAATGTGTCATTAGTTCTTTGACCATCTACTGTGTCTAACTATCACCCTACATTATTTCTCTAAACGTGCAACCATTACTTTAATAGGATAGTAGAAACCCTTCAGGAAGTATTCCAGACACAGTATCCTTCAAGCAAACAAACAAACAGAAAATACAGATTTTTCTGTTGTATGTAACCCCAGCTTATAAGGTAGGGGTAAAAATTATTCAAGGACATATTTCGCAATTGCTGAACCAATTAAGGAGGGTTGTAGTTGTCTCTTCTAAGGTGCCTTGGGGCCTTCAAAATTATGTACCTATTTTTTGGGGGGGGAAATGGTTCAAAAGAAATCTTTCAAGCTATGCAAAGGTCACCCGATGGCCTAGGTTGTTTGTTTTTTTTTTTTTTTTAACATCTTTATTGAATTGCTTTACAATGGTGTGTTAGTTTCTGCTGTATAACAAAGTGAATCAGCTATACGTATACATATGTCCCCATATCTCCTCCCTCTTGCGTCTCCCTCCCACCCCACCCCCCATCCCACCCCTCTAGGTGGTCATACAGCACCGAGCTGATCTCCCTGTGCTATGCGTTGCTTCCCACTATTTTACATTTGGTAGTATATATAAGTCCATGCCACTCTCACATCACCCCAGATTACCCTTCCCACTCCCTGTGTCCTCAAGTTCATTCTCTACGTCTACGTCTTTATTCCTGTCCTGCCCCTAGGTTCTTCATAAAGTTATTTTTCTTTTTTTTTTTAGATTCCATATATATGTGTTAGCATACAGTATTTGTTTTACTCTTTCTGACTGACTTCACTCTGTATGACAGACTCTAGTTCCATCCACCTCACTACAAATAACTCAATTTCGTTTCTTTTTATGGCTGAATAATATTCCATTGTATATATGTGCCACATCTTCTTTATCCATTCCTCTGTCGATGGACACTTAGGTTGCTTCCATGTCCTGGCTATTGTAAATAGAGCTGCAGTGAACATTTTGGTACATGACTCTTTTTGAATTATGGTTTTCTCAGGGTATATGCCCAGTAGTGGGATTGCTGGGTCGTATGGTAGTTCTATTTTTAGATTTTTAAGGAACCTCCATACTGTTCTCCATAGTGGCTGTATCAATTTACATTCCCACCAACAGTGCAAGAGTGTTCCCTTTTCTCCACACCCTCTCCAGCATTTATTGTTTGTAGATTTTTTGATGATGGCCATTCTGACTGGTGTGAGGTGATACCTCATTGTAGTTTTGATTTGCATTTCTCTAATGATTAGTGATGTTGAGCATCCTTTCATGTGTTTGTTGGCAATCTGTATATCTTCTTTGGAGAAATGTCTATTTAGTTCTTCTGCCCATTTTTGGATCGGGTTGTTTGTTTTTTTGATATTGAGCTGCATGAGCTTCTTATAAATTTTGGAGATTAAACCTTTGTCAGTTGCTTCATTTGCAAATATTTTCTCCCATTCTGAGGGTTGTCTTTTTGTCTTGTTTATGGTTTCCTTTGCTGTGGAAAAGCTTTTAACTTTCATTAGGTCCCATTTGTTTATTTTTGTTTTTATTTCCCTTTCTCTAGGAGGTGGGCCAAAAAGGATCTTGCTGTGATTTATGTCATAGAGTGTTCTGCCTATGTTTTCCTCTAAGAGTTTTATAGTGTCTGGCCTTCCATTTAGGTCTTTAATCCATTTTGAGTTTATTTTTGTGTATGGTGTTTGGGAGTGTTCTAATTTCATTCTTTTACATGTAGCTGTCCAGTTTTCCTGGCACCACTTATTGAAGAGGCTGTCTTTTCTCCATTGTATATTCTTGCCTCCTTTATCAAAGATAAGGTGAGCATATGTGCATGGGTTTATCTCTGGGCTTTCTATCCTGCTCCATTGATCTATATTTCTGTTTTTGTGCCAGTACCATACTCTCTTGACTACTGTAGCTTTGTAGGATAGTCTGAAGGCCAGGAGCCTGATTCTTCCAGCTCCATTTTTCTTTCTCAAGATTGCTTTGGCTATCGGGGTCTTTTGTTTTCCATACAAATTGTGAATTTTTTTGTTCTAGTTCTGTGAATAATGCCACTGGTAGTTTGATAGGGATTGCATTGAATCTGTAGATTGCTTTGGGTAGTATAGTCCTTTTCACAATGTTGATTCTTCCAATACAAGAACATGGTATAGCTCTCCATCTGTTTGTATCACCTTTACTTTCTTTCATCAGTGTCTTATATTTTTCTACGTACAGGTCTTTTGTCTCCTTAGGTAGGTTTATTCCTAGGTATTTTATTCTTTTTGTTGCAATGGTAAATGGGAGTGTTTCCTTAATTTCTCTTTCAGATTTTCATCATTAGTGTATAAGAATGCAAGAGATTTCTGTGCCTTAATTTTGTATCCTGCTTCTTTACCAAAGGAGTCTCTACGTATTGTATCATGTCATCTGCAAACAGTGATAGCTTTACTTCTTCTTTTCCGATTTGGACTCCTTTTATTTCTTTTTCTTCTCTGATTGCTGTGGCTAGAACTTCCAAAACTATGTTGAATAAGAGTGGCGAGAGTGGGCCACCTTGTCTTGTTCCTGATCTTAGAGGAAATGGTTTCAGTTGTTCAACATTGAGAACAATGTTGGCTGTGGGTTTGTCATATATGTCCTTTATTATGTTGAGGTAAGTTCCCTCTATGCCTACTTTCTGTAGGGTTTTTATCATAAATTGGTGTTGAATTTTGTCAAAAGCTTTTTCTGCATCTATTGAGATTAGCAAATCGTTTTTATCCTTCAGTTTGTTAATATGGTGTATCACATTGATTGATTTGCATATATTTGAGAATCCTTGCATTCCTGGGATAAACCCCACTTGATCATGGTGTATGATCCTTTTAATGTGCTGTTGGATTCTGTTTGCTAGTATTTTGTTGAGGATTTTTGCATCTATGTTCATCAGTGATATTGGCCTGTAGTTTTCTTTCTTTGTGACCTCTTTGTCTGGTTTTGGTATCAGGGTGATGGTGGCCTTGTAGAATTAGTTTGGGAGTGTTCCTCCCTCTGCTATATTTTGGAAGAGTTTGAGAAGGATAGGTATTAGCCCTTCTCTAAATGTTTGATAGAATTCACCTGTGAAGCCATCTGGTCCTAGCCTTTTGTTTGTTAGAAGATTTTTAATCACAGTCTCAATTTCAGTGCTTGGGATTGGTCTGTTTATAGTTTCTATTTCTTCCTGGTTCATATTCAGAGGATTGTGCTTTTCTAAGAATTTGTCCATTTCTCCCAGGGTGTCCATTTTATTGGCATATAGTCGATTGTAGTCATCTTTCATGATCCTTTGTATTTCTGCAGTATCAGTTGTTACTTCTCCTTTTTCATTTCTAATTCTATTGATTTGAGTCCTCTCCCTTTTTTTCTTGATGAGTCTGGCTAATGGTTTATCAATTTTGTTTATCTTCTCAAAGAACTAGCTTTTAGTTTTATTGATCTTTGCTATTGTTTCCTTCATTTCTTTTTCATTTATTTCTGATCTGATCTTTATGATTTCCTTCCTTCTGCTAACTTTGGGGGTTTTTTTGTTCTTCTTTCTCTAATTGCTTTAGATGTAAGGTTAGGTTGTTTATTTGAGGTGTTTCTGGTTTCTTGAGGTAGGAATGTATTGCTATAAACTTCACTCTTAGAACTGCTTTTGCTGCATCCCATAGGTTTTGGGTCATCGTGTTTTCGTTGTCATTTGTTTCTAAGCATTTTTTGATTTCCTCTTTGATTTCTTCAGTGATCTCTTAGTTATTAAGTAGTGTATTGTTTACTCTCCATGTGTTTGTACTTTTTACAGATTTTTTCCTGTAATTGATATCTAGTCTCATAGCGTTGTGGTCAGAAAAGATACTTGATATGATTTCACTTTTCTTAAATTTACCAAGGCTTGATTTGTGACCCAAGATATGATCTATCCTGGAGAATGTACCATGAGCACTTGAGAAGATAATGCATTCTGTTGTTTTTGGATGGCATGTCCTATAAATATCAATTAAGTCCATCTTGTTTAATGTATCATTTAAAGCTTGTGTTTCCTTATTTATTTTCATTTTGGATGATCTGTCCATTGGTGAAAATGGGGTGTTAAATTCCCCTACTATGATTGTGTTACTGTTGATTTCCCCTTTTATGGCTGTTAACCTTTGCCTTATGTATTGAGGTGCTCCTATGTTGGGTGCATAAATATTTACAGTTGTTATATTTTCTTCTTGGATTAATCCCTTGTTCATTATGTAGTGTCCTTCTTTGTCTCTTGTAATAGTCTTTATTTTAAAGTCTATTTTGTCTGATATGAGAATTGCTACTCCACCTTTCTTTGATTTCCATTTGCATGGAATATCTTTTTCCATCCCCTCACTTTCAGTCTGTATGTGTCCCTAGGTCTGAAGTGGGTCTCTTGTAGACAGCATATATATGGGTCTTGTTTTTGTATCCACTCAGCCAGTCTGTGTCTTTTGGTTGGAGCATTTAATCCATTTACATTTAAGGTAATTATCGATATCTATGTTCCTATTACCATTTTCTTAATTGTTTTGGGTTTGTTATTGTAGGTCTTTTCCTTCTCTTGTGTTTCCTGCCTAGAGAAGTTCCTTTAGCATTTGTTGTAAAGCTGGTTTGGTGGTGCTCAATTCTCTTAGCTTTTGCTTGCCTGTAAAGTTTTTAATTTCTCTGTCAAATCTGAATGAGATCCTTGCTGGGTAGAGTAATCTTGGTTGTAAATTTTTCCCTTTCATCAGTTTAAATATGTCCTGCCACTCCCTTCTGGCTTGCAGAGTTTCTGCTGAAAGATCAAGGGGATTCCCTTGTATGTTATTTGTTGTTTTTCCCTTGCTGCTTTTAATATTTTTTCTTTGTAGTTAATCTTTGATAGTTTGATTAATATGTGTCTTGGCATGTTTCTCCTTGGATTTATCCTGTATGGGACTCTCTGTGCTTCCTGGACTTGATTAACTATTTCCTTTCCCATATTAGGGAAGTTTTCAACTAGAATCTCTTCAAATATTTTTTCAATCCCTTTCTTTTTCTCTTCTTCTGGGACCCCTATAATTCGAATGTTGGTGTGTTTAATGATGTCCCAGAGGTCTCTAAGACAGTCCTCAGTTCTTTTCGTTCTTTTTTCTTTATTCTGCTCTGCAGTAGTTATTTCCACTATTTTGTCTTCCAGATCACTTATCCGTTCTTCTGTCTCAGTTATTCTGCTATTGATTCCTTCTAGAGAATTTTTAATTTCATTTATTGCATTGTTCATCATGGTTTGTTTGCTCTTTAGTTCTTCTAGGTCCTTGTTAAACATTTCTTGTATTTTCTCCATTCTATTTCCAAGATTTTGGATCATCTTTACTATCATTACTCTGAACTCTTTTTCAGGTAGACTGCCTATTTCCTCTTCATTTGTTTCATCTGGTGGGTTTTTACCTTGCTCCTTCATCTGCTGTGTGTTTCTCTGTCTTCTCATTTGGCTTAACTTACTGTGTTTGGGGTCTCCTTTTCATAGGCTGCAGGTTCATAGTTCCCGTTGTTTTTGGTGTCTGCCCCCAGTGGCTAAGGTTGGTTCAGTGGGTTGTGTAGGCTTCCTGGTGGAGGGGACTAGTGCCTGTGTTCTGGTGGATGCGGCTGGATCTTGTCTTTCTGCTGGGCAGGACAGCATCCGGTGGTGTGTTTTGGGATGTTTGTGCTCATATTATGATTTTAGGCAGCCTCTGAGCTAATGGGTGGGGCTGTGTTCCTGTCTTGCTAGTTGTTTGGCATGGGGTGTCCAGCACTGTAGCTTGCTGGTCGTTGAGTGGAGCTGGGTCTTAGCTTTGAGATGGAGATCTCTGGGAGAGCTTTTGCCATTTGATATTACGTGGAGCCAGGAGATCTCTTGTGGAGTAATGTCCTGAACTCGGCTCTCCCACCTTAGAGGCACAGGCCTGACACCCAGCCAGAGCACCAAGACCCTGTCAGCCACATGGCTCAGAAGAAAAGGGAGAAAAGAAAGAAAGAAAGAGAGAAAGAGAGAGGGAGGGAGGGAGGGAGGGAGGAAGGAAGGAAAATAAAGTTATTAAAATAAAAAATATTATTGTAAATTTAAAAAATTAAAAAGTAATAAAAAAAAAGAAAAAAAGAAAGAAAGGAGAGAGCAACCAAACCAAAAAACAAATCCACCAATGATAACAAGTGCTAAAAACTATACTAAAAATAAAAAAATGGACAGACAGTACCCTAGGACTAATGGTAAAAGCAAAGCTATACAGACAAAAATCACACAAAGAAGCCTGCACAGAGACACTCACAAAAAGAGAAAAAGGAAATATATATGTTTATAAAAAGGAAATATATATATATTTATAAAAAGGAGGAATAATCAAATCTACCAGTGATAATAAACTCTAAACACGAAACTAAGATAAACATAAAACTGGAAAAAAATTAGATTCAGAAAGCAAACCCCAAGTCTACAGTTGCTCCCAAAGTCCACCACCTCAATTTTGGCATGATTTGTTGTCTATTCAGGTATTCCACAGATGCAGGTACATCAAGTTGTTTGTGGAGCTTTAATCCGCTGCTTCTGAGGCTGCTGGGAGAGATTTCCCTTTCTCTTCTTTGTTCGCACAGCTCCCGGGGTTCAGCTTTGGATGTGGCCCCGCCTCTGCGTGTAGGTCGCCTGAGGACGTCTGTTCCCCGCCCAGACAGGACGGGGTTAAAGGAGCAGCTGCTTCGGGGGCTCTGGCTCACTCAGGCTTGGGGGAGGGAGCGGTACGGAGGAGGCGGGGCGAGCCTGCGGCCTCAGAGGCGTCGTGACGTTGTAGCAGCGTGAGGCGCGCCGTGCGTTCTCCCGGGGAAGTTGTCCCCGGATCACGGGAGCCTGGCGGTGGCGGGCTGCACAGGCTCCCGGGAGGGGCGGTGTGGAGAGTGACCTGTGCTCGCACACAGGCTTCTTGGTGGCGGCAGCAGCAGCCTTAGCGTCTCACGCCCGTCTCTGGGGTCCGCGCTGATAACCGCGGCTCGCGCCCGCCCCTGGGGTCCGCGCTGAGAACCGCGGCTCGCGCCCGTCTCTGGAGCTCGTTTAGGCTGCGCTCTGAATCCCCTCTCCTCGCGCACCACGAAACAATGGTCTCTTGCATCTTAGGCAGGTCCTGACTTTCCCGGACTCCCTCCCGGCTAGCTGTGGCGCACTAACCCCTTCAGGCTGTGTTCACGCCGCCAACCCCAGTTCTCTCCCTGGGATCTGACCTCTGAAGCCCGAGCCTCAGCTCCCAGACCCCGCCCGCCCCGTCGGGGGAGCAGACAAACCTCTCGGGCTGGTGAGTGCTGGTCGGCACCGATCCTTTGTGCAGGAATCTCTCCGCTTTGCCCTCTGCACCCCTGTGGCTGTGCTCTCCTCCGTGGCTCTGAAGCTTCCCCCCTCCGCCACCTGCAGTCTCCGCCCGCGAAGGGCCTTCCTAGTGTGTGGAAACCTTTCCTCCTTCACGGCTCCCTCCCAGAGGGGCAGGTCCCGTCCCTCTTCTTTTGTCTCTGTTTTTTCTTTTTTCTCTTGCCCCACCCAGGTACGTGGGGAGTTTCTTGTCTTTTGGGGAGTCTGAGGTCTTCTACCAGCGTTCAGTAGGTGTTCTGTAGGAGCAGTTCCACGTGTAGATGTATTTCTGATGTATTTGTGGGGAGGAAGGTGATCTCCATGTCTTACTCCTCCTCCATCTTGAAGGTCTCCCCCCTTAGCCTTCTTATACCGCTCTCATTAATACAAGATAATTTGGAATCTTTTGATGCCGTAGATCTCAGCAACCTCAGCGTATGATTTTCTTTCTTTCTTTGGCAGAGAACTTTTATCTTTTCACTTCAAGGAAGCACTTTACAGCTTCTCTTTGGCATATCTGAATTGCCAGCATCACTACTCTGGCGCTTTGAGGCCATTATTAAGTAAAATCGGGGTCACTTGAACATAAGCACTGCAATACCGCGAGGCGCTAAGTGACAAACGGCGGGATGCGCTTAGGTTGTTATTTAGAATAGAAGAGGATGGTGATGGATGGATGGATGGATGGATGGATAAAGCATGGAGAGGGAGAAAGAAAGAGAGATTGATTTAATAAATAATGAGCATATCCTCCAAGAAAGCTGTGCCCTGAGTTGCTTTACCGAGCCCAGCTTTTCTTTGGCCGTCACTCTCCTCCCAGGGCATCATCTTAGTGAAGGTGAACTTGCACCCGTGAATAGATGGGATAACAGCGATCTCAGAATGGAGCCTAAGCCAGGAGCTATCAGCGAGTGCTGTGCCAGGCATTTGCTACTTGCTCAGTAACCTTCAAGTAAACATGACTGTCCCTGTTTTCCAGATGCAGACAGTGAGGCCCATACAGAATAAACGATGTGCATAAGACCAGAGAGCTAGTAAGTGGCAGTGCCAGTTCTCAACCCCAATTTTGTGTGATCCACGGTCCATGCTCTTAATCCCTATGCTGAGGTTTAGCATCTGTAAAGTCTGGGTGATGATAACACCCAGGGTGGTATTCTTCACATATGTGAAGTCACATGTGGATGTACTATTGGGCCACAACGCAACATTCCAGTAATTATGACGTGATCTTTCTTCTAATTGCTCTAATGAAGGACCAAGGGTGATAAAATGCATGGAGGGCCCAGGCTCCAGTCATCAGTGACGTAAACAATAATACCGTCCCTTGGCACAGGGAGGTGCACTGCTAGGAAGAAATCACTTCAAGAGCTCTCACACTTCAGCTGCTACGCTCAGTGAGTTTCGCAGTTAGACAATCCAGGCAGTTAGACAATGAATGCGTCTGGCACCACCAACACCTTTCTGAATGCCTGCCTGTCCAATCCCTGCTTAGCTGCCTCTTAACAGCCGCACTGAAATCGAAACATTAAGAGATGACTGTCACCAAGCCACCTGTAGAATCCAGGGATGCAAAAGGATACGTCCCTCATTTAATTGCAAACGGAGCTCCTCGCAGTCCAATTCAGAGGACCGTCACTTAGAAATGTTAATGCTATTTATTGTAGCATGCCTGGGATAATGGCATTTCTCAACATCTGTTTTCATTTAAAATTTCTAAGTTGCCTTTGTGTTCCGTTGTGTTGACGCCACTTGGTAAGGATGCCGTTCATACTTATGAAGCAGGAGGATGGAAAGTGGCAAGTGGGAACCCAAACGAAATATTATTAATAAATATTTGCAGCTGCTGCTGGGACTTGGTGAGTAGCTGCCAGCATCACTGACAGAATTCATCTTGCAAAGTGTACCTATGATAAATATCAACCAGGAGTGATTAGCAATGGTTGTTAATTCATGAATGACTTGCAAGCACACCAGCGACTCGATCGCCACCAGTAACAGGATGCATTTTTTTTTATCTTGTGCAAGGCAACCAGGAGCTTAAGATCATAACATGGTCATCATTGCCACACTCTTGGCTCTCTTTTTGTACCTTGATAGGTTTAGTCTGGAAGACAGATAAAATAAAAGAAGCAGAAGTGTCTGCATGTTCAGGGAAATGAACTGTGGAAAGACCATGCACATCTTTCCAGGCTCACATCAAAACTCACTTCTTCCCAACAGGCTTTTTGGCAACATCAGCCTTCTGGAACCCTCCCTTCAGGTTCCCACTGCACTCATCTGACTCCATCACACTCATTTATCAATAACATTTAATCGTATTTTGCCTTTTATGGTAAAGCCTTATAATTGCCTTCTCTTCCTGTGTGCACTGCAGGTTCTTAAAGGGGATCCATTTTCACCTCTTTTCCTCCATCATGGCCCCAGCAAAACTGCCACGCTTGGTCCCTGACACTTAGTCATTCTCATTAACCTTTTCCTACATGAATAGCCTTGGGAATGAACACATGAACGGGTGGCCCTCCCCAGTGCCAGTAGCTGACCTGCAAGCCAAGGGTTTTAAGTATCTCTAGTACAGGTAGGAATGCAGTTTGAATCTTGAGACCCTTGAAATCACAGCTTGAGGGCAAATAGCTTATCCTGCTGCTGACCTGGATTTTTAATGCCTGTGGAATCTGGTGGAAGACTCTTCGTCCAAGAGATTAACCAAGATCTTTTCAGTCACTTGGGAGTGATTAGCAAAGGCTGTGAATTCACAAACGACTTACACACAAATTGATTTCTTTTCACATCTGTTTCCTCATCTGGGGACTTTTACTCTTTGCCTTTCCTGGGGTAGAGGAAAATTCTCTTAGGTTGCGTTAGTACCCTGTGACACAGTCCATCCGTCTGCCTCTGATTTTAGCCCAAAATAAAATGGTCTGGACAGTCCCATGGTTGCTCAGACTCTGCTCCTACTTCTATCCTTCTAGATGGCTGCTCTGAATAGAAGAGGCCTCAGAGCCTGCCCAGTCCTGTGGGGTCCCCTCAGCCTGCATAAAAGTGTGCCTGGAGGGTCAGGAAGTTCCACTCCTGAGGGCATCTGCAACCAATGGGGGAGGAGCGAGGGGACGAACCTCCCAGCCTCCTTCCCTCTGGGGACAAATCTTGGAGGCCTTCTGTATGCTTCCTTGGAGGTCTCAAAGCAGGTCTAATAGCT
Source organism: Eschrichtius robustus (assembly GCF_028021215.1). Classification (NCBI taxonomy): domain Eukaryota; kingdom Metazoa; phylum Chordata; class Mammalia; order Artiodactyla; family Eschrichtiidae; genus Eschrichtius; species Eschrichtius robustus. Next base: position 7,206,456 of record NC_090834.1, read on the forward strand.
GTGACCTCAGTGACGCTCTCTCCTAGTGGCTTTTCTTCTTCCCATCTCTCTTCCCCACTCATTCATATCTACTTCCTGTAATCACCTCCCAAGGAACTACCTGCACTCAAGTCCTGGTCCAGGCACTAATTTCAGGGGAATCAAACTATTCAATCTGGCTCAGCTCTGAACTTAAAAAAAAAAAAAAAACCCTCTAATTTGAAAAGATACATGCACCTCAGTGTTCACAGCTGCACTATTTACAATAGCCAAGACATTTGAAGCAACCTAAATGTCCATCGACAGATGAGTGGATAAAGAAGATGTGGTACATAAATACAACGGAATATTACTCAGCCATAAAAAGAATGAAATAATGCCATTTGCAGCAACATGGATGGACCTAGAGATTATTATGCTAAGTGAAGTAAGTCAGACAGAGAAAGACAAATATCATAAGATATCACTTATTTGTGGAATCTAAAAAAAAAAAATGATACAAATGAACTTATTCACAAAACAGAAATAGAAAACAAACTTATGGTTACCAAAAGGAATAGCAGGGGTGGGGATGGGGGAGAGAAAAATTAGGAGTTTGGGGTTAACATATACACACTACTATATATAAAGTAGGTAAACAACAAGGACCTCCTGTATAGCACAGGGAACTATACTCAACATCTTGTAATAATCTATAATGAAAAAGAATCTGAAAAAGAATATACATATACGTATGTATAACTGAATCACTTTGCTGTACACCTGAAACTAATATAACATTGCAAATTAACTCTATCTCAATTTAAATAGTAAATAAATAAATAAAATACACTAAAAAAAAAAAAAGAAGAAGAAATATAAATAAATTAAAAGTCCCAGAACTGAAACGTCCAAATGAAGGTGCCTTTCAAAGCCACCACCTAGCCTTAGATGCTGTCCACTCATTTCACAAGCTCATGGGCCTGGGCATTCCTGAGAGTGCCCACAGAGCCTAGTTACAGGGCTGGGCAAGGGTGTGACAGTGAGGCAGCCAGCGTGCTGAATGTAAGAGGTAAGTGCAGGTTGGCCCTGGGCTGGGGGGAACGAGGGGTGAGGGTCTCTCCTTCAGTGCCTCACGTGCCTCCCCCTCGTCCTGGCCCTGCTGTTTACAAAACACATTAGATAACTACTCCTATTCTTAGCATCTCATTTTCTTTTAAACTATCACACTCTAAGCAATCCAGACCCCTTATGCAATGACTTCCGAGATGCCTTCCTAGGAGAGAGCAAGGGCAGATGTGGGGAAGGCGCCCAGATGAGGCCAGGGGAGCTGCCTTCTAGAACTGCCCTCCCAGCCACTGACTACTCAACCTTGAGCAAGCCCTCCCATCTCACTATTCTCACGTCCAGATGGGGAAATAATGTCCCCTCTGTAGGGTGGATGGAGGAGTGAACTGGGATCCTGTTTGGTAAATCACTCAGTAAACTCTAGGTAGTAAACCAGGACACGTGGTGAAGCGCTGGATGAATTCCTCAGTTTAAAATGTTCTGCCCTTTAATGAATGGTTACCATGTGTCATGCACTGTACTAAGTGCTTTCCATACCTTATTTCATTCAACGTCCTTAATAATCCTTTAAGATAAGTAATATTATCCCCATGGTACAGATGAGAAACTAAGCAGAAGAGGATAAGGAGCTCCACCCCCAGGGTCACAGGTCAGCTAAGAATGAACACAAGTCAGTCTAATTCAATTTAACATTGTATGATTGGTTGGAATTTTATCCAGTGGAGCCCATATGACAAGGCTCAGGCAAAGATAGGAAGAAAACTTCTCTCTACTGCCTGTGACTTGATGGTCTTCTTTCCACACCTGGCAACCCTTTAACTTGGGTGCAAGTTGAACAGAATGACACCAACCGCAACTCACACATCACTTGTTTAAAGCAGTCACTTTGGAATATGCCCTCCTATTTAATGGTGCAGCCATAACCTTACACAGTTTTAGAAATCCTTTACCATTATGTCCAAAACTGGTTCAAAAGAATATCCTCTAAAGTACATTAATCTCTACCTCACCCACAGAAGACGCAATGCTATCACTCTTTAAAGTAATACCGATCCCAGATCATCTAAAGCAAGGAATTTAAAGAAATCTTTGAAGGTAGAAAGACCTTCAACTGGCTGTTCCCTCAAATCAGTTTTTTAATATTTGGGGACACAGAGAAGCGGATGACATTTGATTCTTCTCTGTTATTTATCTAATAAATAACAGAGTAGTAAAACAGGAAAATCCAGAT